>NC_139822.1:17467104-17662914 GCF_963457635.1 Microchirus variegatus
GAACCTGTGTCCCAACGAGATGGAGTTCGTTTTGTCAATTTGTCAGGAAGGAAATATGGCTCGTCCAGAAAAACCCAGACAGTGTCAAACTATTTCTCATTTATTTTCCCTTTACCTATTATGAGACCTAGACTGCAGGATTATTTGGCCATGATGAAAACATGTGCTCTTCTCAATGCCATTCGATCATTATATTTATACTACATTAAATGGTCCTTGTGGACAGAAAACAGCTTTCTCAGGGCGTCACAATGAGGAATCCATGACGGGGCCGTATCTATGTTCGCCGGGTCCTATGTTCCCCGCTTTGTATGTGACCGGGGAACATAGGACCCTTTCACCAAAAAAGGGTCCTATGTTCCCCGCTGTTCACCCAAAGGGTCCTATGTTCCCCGCTTTGTATGAGACTGGGTAACATAGGACCCTTTCTCTAAAAACGGGTTCTATGTTCCCCCGCTGTTTACCCAAAAGGACCCGGGGAACATGGGACCCTAACCCTTACCCTTTACCCTGGAGCTCCACACCCAGGCTTCCACAAAGTGGGGAACCTAGGACCCTTTTTTTTAAAAAAGGTCCGATGCTCACCGATCGGGGAACATAGGACCCGGGGAACATAGGACCCTTTCTCTCAAAACGGGTTCTATGTTCCCCGCTGTTTACCCAAAAGGACCCGGGGAACATAGGACCCTATCCCTTACCCTATCCCTTACCCTAACCCTAACCGTAACCCTTTAACCTGGAGCTCCACACCCAGGCTGGGGCCGTACCTATGTTCCCCGGGTCCTATGTTCCCCGGGTCCTATGTTCCCCGGGTCCTATGTTCCCCGGGTCCTATGTTCCCCGGGTCCTATGTTCCCTGCTTTGTATGTGACTGGGGAACATAAGACCCTTTCTCTAAAAACGGGGGTTCTATGTTCCCCGCTGTTTACCCAAAAGGACCCGGGGAACATAGGACCCCTAACCCTAACCCTAACCCTAACCCTTTACCCTGGAGCTCCCCACCCAGGCTGGGACCGTACCTATGTTACCCGGGTCCTATGTTCCCCGCTTTGTATGTGACCGGGGAACCCTTTCTCTAACCCTAACCCTAATCGTACCCTTTTTCTCACATAGAAAGTGGGGAACATAGGACCTTTTTTGGGAAAAACGGGGAACACAGGACCCGGGGAACATAGGTACGACCCCCCCCCCCGCCAGGCTTCCACAAAGTGGGGAACATAGGACCCTTTTTAAAAAAAAAAAAAGGTCTGATGCTCCCCGATCGGGGAACATAGGACCCGGGGAACATAGGTAGGACCCCATCCATGACTGGTCAAGTGACTTGGTGCAGGTGCAAATGCTCTTTTCAGTTCTTGCTTTTTGTCGTTCCTTTCTTTCTATCCATCCTCTCCACCATCGTCACCGCGGTTACTGAAATTGGTCGCGCGTGCTTTTGCACACTTCCCGCATCATGTTCGATTTATGTCAGCCAGGTTTCCTGGCAAGTCGCTACGCAGTGCGTCAAAACTCCGACATGAAAAGGGGGGGGGGGGGGGGGCGGGGCTTGTCATATATGAGCTCTGCGGCACCGCTGCGGACCGTTATCGACTCGGACATCAAACAGGAGTTACGCCGTTACGTCATAATGTATAATTCGAACGGCCTGGAGAACATGTCATAAAGTGTGTGCCGGTGTTACGTATGGAGCGCCTATACCTTTCTGCTGCTGCTGCTGCTGCTGCATGGTCCTGTCTGTCTGCGCTCATCAGTGTCGCCTGACAAATGAAAGGCACCGCGCTGACGGCTCAGGCAGTGGCAGCTCATTTCCAATGTGGATCAATGGCCGTCGCCTTGAGACTTGGGAGACACCGTTCTATTTGGGACTATAGCTCGGGGAAAAAAATCAACAAGGTGGAGGAGCTGGTAATATAGAATAGAAATAGTCTGGACGGCCATACCCAGGTGGGCGCTGTCCCCGGAATAACATCTGAAATGATTTCTGCACCGTGCACATGTGGAACATTTCACAGTAAGGGTTTGCTTCTCCGGCTTGCTTCGTTAAAGGAGAATCCACTTTTGCTTATGTAACTTGTTGATAAGTTGAGGTGATTTTTACTAAAACAGTGTCGGCTGCTGCGAATTAAGGCGTATTTACACTGCAGGGACTATTACCGGGAACTTGGGACTTTACCAGGAACTCTGGTGCATTTACGCCACAGGAACCACACACTTAAATGAAAGCACTGCCCCCCCACTGCAAGGTAGTGCTTTGTGAAATTGCCGTAACCTTCTGGGTGAAACCTGAGTGGAGCTTCACCTGGTCGTCGTCCTGCAGAGACAAACTATCTCCACGATAGCTCATGAAATCTGCTCTCATTAAATATCCAGCAGTTCCTTTAAATATTCTTCATGTTTAATTTGTTTGTCATTTTGTCGTGTGCCGTTTCGTGCTAGTGACCACAACTGTGTTGACCTGAAATTGCATTTTTTGCCAACACCATTAAATGATCCAATAAATGTCCACACATAATATTATTTTTCATACTTAACAGAATCTGTTATATATTGCTTTCAGCTCTAATAAAGCTCATTTATTAGCTCCGCTGTTAGTTAGCTCATTTATTGGCTGCACTGTTAGAGCAGTAGAGCAGCAGCGCTAATAGTGGTGCTAATTAACAGCAAAGCAAAACCAACGGCAAAGTAGAGGAACTAAACAGCAGAGGCAATAAATGAGCTAACTAACAGCAGAGTTTATAGTGGAACTAACTGTTAGCAAAGCAAACTAATAGCAGAGCTAAATAACAGAGCTAAATAAAAGCAGAAGAAAATAACAGCAGAGCTAATGGAGAAGGTAAATATGAGCAGGGCTAATAGTGGCGCTAACTAACAGCAAAAAAGCAGAGCTAAATAACAGTAGTGCTAATATCAGAGCTAATTAACAGTAGAGCAAACTAATAGCTGAGCTGATAGAGAAGGTAAATACGAGCAGGGCTAATAGTGGTGCTAACTAACAGCAAAAATAAGCGGAACTAAATAACAGCAGCACTAATAACAGAGCTAACTAACAGCAGAGCCAATAGAGTAGGTAAATACGAGCAGGGCTAATAGTGGCGCTAACCGCAAAAAAGCGGAACTAAATAACAGCAGCACTAATAACAGAGCTAACAGCGGAGCCAATAAATTAGCTAATTAACAGCAGAGCTACTGTACAAGATTAATATGAGCAGGGCTAATACTGGAGCTAAATAACAGCAAAATAGAGGAAATAAATAACAGCAGTGCTAAAAACAGAGCTAACTAACAGCAGAGCCAATAAATGAGCCAACTAACAGCTGAGCTACTGGAGAAGGTAAATATGAGCAGGGCTAATAGTGGAGCTAGCTAACAGCAAAATAGAGGAACTAAATAACAGCAGCGCTAATAATAGAGTTAGCTCCTTTGTTGGCAGTGCTGCTCGTTAGCATCAATATTAACTCTCTCAGCGACTCTTTCATACATTTTTGAACGTCTAAACAGATTAAACGACAACAACACGCACGTCACGATCGCCTCATCGAGACGTGCAAAGACGTTGGCAACAGGTCACGTAGACCGAGTTGTGCCTCAGGGTTTCTGCAGAAAGAAACGGCCGCTTGTGTTCTCGCCAACCGCTCTGTGAAAGTGTGGCTCTCACATTTCACCTGCCTACGTAAAATAATAGCGTTGAATCTAAATGAGGGATGTACTTGGTCCTGCAGCGTGACACCGTCTCCTCCAGGTCCCAAAAAAAAACCACGTCCTTCACAATCCACGCTTGATCTTGAACATCTCATTTGCATTTTAGAAAACAAAACAGCTCATTGGCTGAAGGTAGAAATGGCTGCGTGATCACGTCGACCATTTACATACGGACTAAAGTCGAGAACTATTGCTGTGATTGTTGGACAGTTTTCTGCTGCAACTTCACACAAATACATGTGATATATAGCTCTGATTTAAAGGTGCATTATGTAATAAATCTAAATACAGTACAGACAAAATATTAGCATTAAAAAAAACATTTTGCAGACTGCAAATCATGTTTATGTTTTGTTGCGGCATGTAGCGCCACCTACCGCCGTCTACCAATCATTGCAGTCAGTAGAGTCTCGGTTGCCGAGCAACCACAGGGTTGCCAGTTACGTCAGAAAACGAAAACCTAAAAGACCTCGGTATATTTGAATTTGAATGTAGTAACCGTTTTTGGCCACATTCTTACATATGGTACCTTTAACAGTATTTTCCTGTATAAATAGCCAATTTAACCAATGATTGCTGTCAGTAGAGTCTCAGCTGCCGAGCAACCACGTGTTGCCAGTTACGTCAGAAAACGAAACTTCAAAGACCTCGGTATTTTGAATTTGAATGTAGTAACCAACCGTTTTTGGCCACATTCTTACATATGGCAGTATTTTCCTGTATAAATAGCCAATTTAACTGTATAAATCAGACGTTTTGTTCTAATTTCACAATAATGAAATGTGATAATGTAAATGATCATCGTTAAAGACCTGATAATGATGACATTTTAGTGACATTTACATCACAATGAAATTCGCTGGTAAATGTTATATTTGTTTTTATTTTGCTGCAAAACTAATGTTTGTTTTATTACTCTGAGTTGGACTTTCTTCATGTAGAAGCTGTCTGTTTTATTTGTGATAATTCTCTATTTTGCTTTAGTGCTTTGTACATCCCATAGAGCTTTGGTTTTTTTATTGCTTGTGATTTTCGCGATGGATCGTGATTGAGTTTCAAAGGCAGAGCTTTTTGTCGGGACGTCCTTGAATGAGCTCCGTGAAGTTGGCCCCCCACCCCCAATAAAACCATTTCAAAATACTTGTAATCGATTGTGCTTCGTTTGTGCAGGTTTGTGCAGCAAAAATTTTCGTTTGTGCTGCTTTAGTTTATGAGTTATTAACATGTTTATATCCAGCCCCCCATATTGTCCAAATGAGCTGAAAATGGTCTCGTTTGTTTCGGCTTCGTTTGTGCTGGTTTGTGCTGCAAAAATTTTCGTTTGTGCTGCTTTAGTTTTTGAGATATTAAACATTATTTCAAAATGGGGCGCGCGCGCGCGTGCCCGCGCCGCACAGAGCGAGCCTCTTCAGCACTCGGTAGGTGTGGTAGAGGAGGATGAAGCAGAACCAGCCAGATTTGTCCAAATGAGCTGAAAATGGTCTCATTTGTTTGGGCTTCGTTTGTGCTGGTTTGTGCTGCAAAAAGTTTCGTTTGTGCTGCTTTAGTTTATGAAATATTAATATATCTATATTGTCACACAGCCCCCCATATCCTCCAAATCAGCTGAAAATGGTCTCATTTGTTCGTGCTTCGTTTGTGCTGCTTTACTTTACAGTACTGGGCTTAATATTAACCGTTTTCCGGGGTTTTAATTTTTTTGGACCTCCAGGCTCCACACCGGGACTTCCCCGGAGGTCTACCCGGCCCAGGGGGCCCCTGTCCCGGCCACAGTCACCGCCACACACCGCCCCCAAATCCTGGAAGTCAACACTTTGACATTTTTTCAAGTGACGTTTCGGTCAACGTCACACCTGTTTGTGCTTCGTTTTTGTGCCGTCTTTTGGACCCTGGGGTCTTCTGTCAGGTGTGACGTTGACCGAAACGTCACTTACCATCAAAGACCAAACTTGTGTGACAAAGTGTTGACTTCCAGGGTTTAGGAGCGGTGTGTGGCAGTGTCTGTGGCCGGTCTGGGGGCCCCCTGGGGCGGGTAAGCGTCTGTGAAAGCCTGGGTGTGGAGCTCCAGGAGTTAGTGAAAAAATGTCAAAGTGTTGACTTCCAGGATTTAGGGGCGGTGTGTGGCGGTGGCTGTGGCCGGGACAGGGGCCCCCTGGGCCGGGTAGACCTCCGGGGAAGTCCCGGTGTGGAGCCTGGAGGTCCAAAAAAATTAAAACCCCGGAAAACGGTTAATATTAACCCCAGTACTGTAAAGTAAAGCAGCACAAACGAAGCACGAACAAATGAGACCATTTTCAGCTGATTTGGAGGATATGGGGGGCTGTGTGACAATATAGATATATTAATATTTCATAAACTAAAGCAGCACAAACAAAACTTTTTGCAGCACAAACCAGCACAAACGAAGCCCAAACAAATGAGACCATTTTCAGCTGATTTGGAGGATATGGGGGGCTGCGTGACAATATAGATTTATTAATATCTCAAAAACTAAAGCAGCACAAACGAAACTTTTTGCAGCACTAAGCAGCACAAACGAAGCCCAAACAAATGAGACCATTTTCAGCTCATTTGGACAAATCTGGCTGGTTCTGCTTCATCCTCCTCTTCCTCACCTACCGAGTGCTGAAGAGGCTCGCTCTGTGCGGCGCGGGCACGCGCGCGCGCGCCCCATTTTGAAATAATGTTTAATATCTCAAAAACTAAAGCAGCACAAACGAAAATTTTTGCAGCACAAACCAGCACAAACGAAGCCGAAACAAACGAGACCATTTTCAGCTCATTTGGACGATATGGGGGGCTGGATATAAACATGTTAATAACTCAAAAACTAAAGCAGCACAAACGAAAATTTTTGCTGCACAAACCTGCACAAACGAAGCACAATCGATTACAAGTATTTTGAAATGGTTTTATTGGGGGTGGGGGGCCAACTTCACGGAGCTCCTTGAATGACATGATATGATGTTCGCGGAAAAAACAGAACAGCAGCGCTCATTGTGCGAGTTTACTCATTAAATTGTCCCTTTGTTAGAAATAACGAGAGCTCGAAGAGCAATTTTATCTTCTCAAATTACATGTCAGAATCCCAAAGTGTGTTTGTCATTTGCAGTACAGTACAGTACTAGATTAACCAAGATTCAGTGTTTTGGTTGACAAACCCTGTTTACCACTGTAAACACAGAGGCTTTTTATTTATAATGGCTTTTACTCCTCATGGCTGAGTGGACTGATGCTGTAGAAATGCTAATGGTGAACCTAATTTAGCTGTTGCCTTATGGGAAGGGAGGAAGGGATCAAACCTACAGAGCTGGACGTTTTGTTTTAGAAATCTGAGGGTTTCTTTTGCCATTTAAAAACAAACAAAAAAACAGAAGTCTGCCCATATATGCCAAGTTCTCAAAAACATCTTTGCATGCCAAGTCAACAGGTGGCTATATGGCGGACTGATGCAGTAGAAATGCTAATGGTGAACCTAATTTAGCTGTTGCCTTATGGGAAGGGAGGAAGGGATCAAACCTACAGAGCTGGACGTTTTGTTTTAGAAATCTGAGGGTTTCTTTTGCCATTTAAAAACCAAAAAAAACCATAAGTCTGCCCATATATGCCAAGTTCTCAAAAACATCTTTGCATGCCAAGTCAACAGGTGGCTATATGGCGGACTGATGCTGTAGAAATGCTAATGGTGAACCCAATTTAGCTGTTGCCTTATGGGAAGGGAGGAAGGGATCAAACCTACAGCTGGACGTTTTTGTTTTAGAAATCTGAGGGTTTCTTTTGCCAGTTTAAAAAAACTCCCATAAGTCTGCCCATATATGCCAAGTTCTCAAAAACATCTTTGCATGCCAAGTCAACAGGTGGCGATTGCGGCGGTAACTGGAAACCTTTGTTGACCAATCAGAAGCCAGATAGACAAAATGTCAGTTTGTGTTCTGGTAGAAAATAAATAACAAAACCTGTGTATATTTGTGTCGTCATGTTATAAGTAAATTTAATAATGCTTACATTAGCACTTTTGGCGACATCTGACGCCATCACACCACTCGCCTAACGACAGCAAGTTTGACATTAGCATTGGAAAGAATGTGAAAAGCTGGATGCGTTTGAGCTTAAGTTTCGTTCAGTTTCGACAGAAAAATAAGGTTTTTTGTTTACCTATGACATGTTTTTGACCACTTCCTGTGGTCTTCTACAGAAGGGTCATGTGACGTGTCTTGCTTCCTGTTTTACACAGTCCGACATCCTGTTGAGGACTGAACGAAACTTAGTACAAACCCTTTTTGAACTGGATATGTAACCTAATTCGGACCAGAGCTGACTCAAGCTAACCTAGCTAACAGCGGGAAACAATAGAAGACGTTGGTACATAGAAGACCAAGACAACAGGGGTGAAAACAATCGCAAAATCAAGGCCTGTACGTGCGTTTTACTGACTAGAACACAGATTTTATGCTCTGTCATCTTTCAAAAATGTAATACTTTTAATTTCATGAATGGTAGTAAGACTCGAAATGGCGCTTGACATGCTAACAGCTAGCTGCTGGATAAACTCGAAACTTCCTTATGCGAACAAGCCGAAAGGGGTCGTATAGAGTTTTAAATGAAGTTGTCGGATACCTAACCCACATTTGTTTTTGTTTTTATAAGTCTAAAATGCACAGATAAATCTGCATTTAAAAAATAAAAAAAATAAAAAAAATACCCAACTCCGTGTACGCTGGGCCGTAGAGATTGACTTCTTGCATTTTTTTTTGTCCCTCAGGTGCTACTGTTTCCCTTACTTTCTCTTAGTGCAAAGCAATTTGAACAAAATGTACTTCTTGCAGTCTTGAACAGGCTACACAGTGTATATATATATATATATATATATATATGAAAATAATATAATAATAAAAAATAAGGCAGCCAAACACAGTCTCTAAGAGAGATGCTACACAAACCCAGTGGCATAGAAAAACTTTTTGCTCAGTGTGTAGGCAACACAATCCTTTTATTAGTCCAGATTTTAGATACGCTTCCTGCCCTGTGTGTGTGTGTGTGTGTGTGTGTGTGTGTGTGTGTGTGTGTGTGTGTGTGTGTGTGTGTGTGTGTGTGTGTGGGCAGGTTTGGACTCATGGTAGAGGGCTTTGTTTCTGGCAGAACGCCTGAAGGCCAAGCTGATGTTGTACAAACCTGCTCAGAAAGCATGAAATTTCTGCTTCTCATGCAACTCCACACTTCATTTGCTGGTTATTTAACACGTTCCCACACTTTTCCACACAACACACTATACATATATATATATCTCTATATATATATATGATATATATATATAGATAGATATACAGTGCATACACAGAATCCACATATTATGGGTAAAGTAAGACAGTTTAGGGCAGGTTGTACAAAACCAGTCTGATATTACAGCTGGGGTTTATGGGAGTCGGACCTTGAGGAGCGGTTCCTTTCAGAAAGATTTGGCTCGTTCTTATATTTAATTATCTTTTAGAAGCCAAACGGGGTATAAAACAATTTTTTTAATCAAGAACATAATCACTGGTTGTAATTATGAGGTAAGATTTGGATCTGAATGATTCAAACTTACACATCCCACCAATAGATATATATATATATATATATGTATGTATATATGTAAGCATATATATGTATGTATATATATGTATGTATGTATATATATGTATATATATATATATGTATGTATATATAACTGTATACCTCACTGTTACAAGTTATTATGAAATTTTAAAATTTGGCTTGTGTTTTCATTGTAAACATTCCATAAGGTGGCGCCACATCCATATGTTTTGTTAAAATTTATGAGTCACTTAATATCGCATTTTTAGTCGTCATACAAAGTAGTAATAATTACACGGAAGACACAAAAGTATAGTGTTTTTCGTTTGTTTTTGTTCATAAGAACGAACCAAGTGAACTTTGAACGGTGACGTATTTCACAAATTCAATCCGATTTTAAACCTTTTTAGTAGTTTTTTGCTCATGGTGTGTTTATATAGTTCTAGCATGTTATATATGTTCTTATAACCTCTGTATTGGCTGTACGTTTAAACGCTTAAATGCCCTATGTTCTAAGGGTTAAAAGAGCCGTTCATGAACGTCACAGCTCAATCTGATAAAGGCCACGTATCACATCGAGACCTGCAGTGTAAAGACAGATATTGGTAGAAATTCAAGATATATAGATACACTCCAAAATTTCAGCTATAAAGTGACACTCCTAATAGAATATTAAGCTAAGGCTTGATTTCCGTATGCACTGCTTCCTGATATTAGCCCACTCTTTGTAATGTTAGCTTTTTAAAATCATGGTGTCGGTGTAGAAATGTAGAGACACCACTGTGAGTAAAAAGAAATCCTCTGTTTAATGGGAAAGTGGGAAGTCTGAAATCTCTCTGGGGGGGGGGGGGGGGAAGTCGGAAATGGGTGACCCGTCGGGACGGGACCTGTCGCGCCCGACGCTCGCGAGCCTCGCGTATATTATGATGGATCTTGTCGTTTGACCCCTTTCCCCCCCGAGCTGCCGTGTGTGTTTGGGTGTTTGAAACAGGAGGGGGAAATAAGGTGAAGAAAATAGCCGAGCAGCAGAGACATAAATTATCATTATGGCAGCTGCTGACAATCATAGACTGGCAAGTCATTTGGCAGACAAGTGTATTGGCGGTTGGCGGGCATCGGTGCTGCAGTGTCATGGGACAGAGACAGTGATGTATTGTGTGCCCGTCAAGAGTGTTCATTTGTTACAAATAATGGCATTGCAGCAAGTCACTGGTGTGTTTCACTTTGCACCGTGTTGTTCGTTCGCTGCCGTGACCTTGTTTAGTTGCACAAATCCAGCCGCGGACTTCTTCGGCGTGTCAACTTTTTTTTGTGTGCGTTAGCGTGGATGTTTTTGCCCAAAGTCACAGCGTCGTCATTGACTTGGGAGAGCGATGATGTGGCTGATGCAGATGGGTATCGTTAAAAAGCGGACCTAGACCGGAAGTTCCAATTAACGCTGTTTTTTTAGTGTGTATCTGCATCATTACCTTGTTTAAGAAGCCCTGAAGGTTCAAAACAAACACTTCATCCACTGCTGAGAACGCTGTTTTGTATTGTAATCTCGGGCTCAGCGAGATCTCTGAAAAAATCCGGTCCGGTTATGTAATCACCGGTTATGTAATCACCGGTTCTCCGGAACAGCAGATCGTCCTGCTCCGGGCACTAGTCCGGGCACATCCGGTTGCGTACATTGAACCACAGAAGAAGAATAACGTCAGTTGTGGAGGTGTTTCACGAGCGACAGTGTCTTCTGACTCTGGGTCTGACTCCGGGTCAAAGTCAAAAAAGGGACTGCGGCGGGGAGTCGTGAAGAAGCTATTTTTAAACACTGTTAAAACAATGTTTTGATAATGCGTAGCAGTGCATCCACCGTTCCAGAGGGGGGAGCTGCGCTTCAGAGAGCGGGTGTGCTGATATGTCACTTCCGGGTACTGGCCAATCACTAGTCTTCTGGGTGCGAGAATTGAGTCTGAAATATCGCGGCTGGGGAACAGCGTCAGAAAAGAGGATTTCTATCGGCTCGTTCACAGCAACTAGGAGGTTTTTGACCATAAAAACAGGTTAATGTATGTAAGTAGACCTCCATAACTAACATATATGTGCAACAGGACCACTCTATGTGACCTTTAAAGATGTTATTTATATCTATATATATATTTATATGCAGGGGCCGCTCATACTTTTTTTTTTCTTTTTAGACCTGTAGTGACATATAAATAAAATTAAATGGGTTTTTAATAATTTGGTACCTCAGAAATCTCAAATGGCACAGATGGTGCCAAGCTGTGCCAAAAGTGAGAACGCCCAGACATCTCTTTAATAAAACCTCTGTAATTTCGCTCTGCTTCATTTCAGCAGCATCAGACTTTGCACAGCTCACGTCCACATGTTGTTACACGACCTCCATGTGTTTTTAAGCTCCTACTGCATATTTTAAAGGTGATATTTGCTTTAAAATGCAATATTTTTTTAAGGCGAGAGAAAAAAAATCCTTCAGTTATGCTGTGTTCCATGTACATTTACTCTGACACAGTGGCATCTACAGTGAAACTTACGACTCTGGTGGAATCTCACAAGTGTTATCTTTATTTTGATACCAAGATAATCCACATAGAGCTTGTAACTGCAGAGGTTTACTCTATTTAGTTTGGGAATTTTTCATTTTCGAGCAGGGACTCCAAAAAGAGGGTCAGGGAAGAAGTGGTTAAGCTAATGGTCTCCACTGTGGTCAACAACTTTACATATTTGACAATAACAGGTGTTTTTTTTTCCCCCTATGCCCACTCCTTTAGCAATTGCTAATGAAAATGCTTCTTGACCGACGTTGTCTAGTGTCTAGTTTGTTCAGTCAAGTGAAAAAAAAGTGCAACTTTTTGAGGAGAAGATGCCAACGTGTTATTTGAAATGGTGCGATTAAAAAGTTCCATAGTATTTATTACGCAAAACGAACCTGAATTAAGTCATTATGACTTGATATTAACTTGCGGGCCGCATGAAACCGATATAATTCGCTCTCATCATTATCCTCTTCCTCACATTAGATTAAGATGGAGCGAGAGATAAGGTGACTCTCATTATTCTCGTTATTCAATTTATTTGTCTCATTTTATACCACCGGAAGAAATTTTGCGTACCACTGGTAACCCTAACGCTAACCACCACAGATCTGTGCATCTAGATGCTTATTGATGCTGCAGTGATGACCAAAAAGGAACTGGTACTAATTAAATATTTGATCTTTTTTGTCTGATTCGGCTGATGAAAATTAATCAGGAGTCCAACCTTCGACCTTCATAGCTTTTAACGGTAAATATTGATAATTCCTGAGGCCAGTGAACATCAAGTTTCAGTGTCATGAATGATTTCGAGGCGCCGTTCGTTGTCCAGCACCATTAGATGTTCAGTGTAAAGGCAACAGTCACAGTGACTCATGCCCGTAATGACTGTAATTATGGACCGAAAAGCCCTCACGGATAAGGAGCGCGCCCTTTCCACAAATGATAGGTTTCCGTGCAAAAATGATTAAAGAATATAGGTGCGATAAAGTCCAAAGTCTGGAAGTGCTGTCAGAGTGCACTACTACCCAGAGCTCTTCAAAGGAACCAGACATTAAAAAAAGTTCCGGTTATTTTTTTTGACTTGAGATACCCTTGGAAGTTTCCTAATCCGTGTTTTATAAACAACACTGTCCACAATCTGTTTGGACACGTCTGTATAAAAAGAAGGTTGTCCTCGCTGTCAGGCGTTGATTAGCCGTCCAGCATGAGGACGTTGGACATGTGTGTCTCGGTGGGAGGTTGGCAGGCCTTGATGGATGTCTCTCTCTTTTGAGGGACCGCACAGCACCGCGGCGAGGGAGGGCGGACCTGGACCTTGTTATCTATTCACGCTGCGTTTCCTTTCTGCTCTGACTAAAATGGAACGGGGGGCCTCCCACCACAGCGGGGACTCCCATCATTTTCTCTGGATGGAGCTAAGTAGCGCATGAAAGAGAATAAGGGAAGAGGCAACTCTTTCCATTTCCGATCCCCGAGCACCTTTTAAGCAAAAAAAAAAAATCCACTTAGAACTCGCATAAGCAGGGACAGAGAAATCCCTGGTTTCTCAGCAGAGGCTGTGAATTCAAGGATAATCTCCGCAAATACGTGTCTCAGACTCTGTGAACTCTCTCTATACAAGCACATCGGCGTTGTGAAAGAGGCAGACTTGGATTCTATAAAAGGAGACAGGGACTCAGAGTTCCTTAGAGTCTTTACCTCCACTTTACCTCTATCTGTATTTATCTGCTCACATTGTTCACATGTTCACAACTACACTAGCACGCACAATGGTATTCATTAGGTTTGTTTATCTGTTACGCATTACATTTTATTATAATACTGTAATACTTGAATATGTTCTGTCTGTTTTCTCTAACATTTTATGTTTTTATTTCACTCACATGTATAGTTTATAGCTTTTATCTCGCATTTTTCTGTTCCTTATATGTAGTTGCCTTGAAATCATGCTGCTGTAACACAGTGATAGTGCTAGTTAACATTCGGTCCATCTACCATGCTAGTTGACATGCTAGTTAACTATCGATCCATCTATCGTGCTAGTTAGATATCTATCTAAAGTGCTACTTAACATGCTAGTTAACTATATATCCCTGTATCATGCTCATTGGCATGCTAGTTAATTATCTATCAATCTATCGTGCTAGTTAGATATCCATCTATCTATGGTGCTACTTACCATGCTAGTTAGCTACATATCCATCTATCATGCTAGTTAGATATCCATCTATCTACAGTGCTAGTTGGATATCTATCGATCTATAGTGCTACTTAGCATGCTAGTTAACTATCTATCCCTCTATCGTGCCAGTTGGCATGCTAGTTAACTATCTATCCATTTACCATATCGATCTACAGTGCTACTTACCATTCTATCTATCTATCTATCTATCTATCTATCTATCTATCTATCTATCTATCTATCTATCTATCTATCTATCTATCTATCTATCTAAAGTGCTACTTAGCATGCTAGTTAATTATCTATCCATCTACCGTGCTAGTTAGATATCTATTTATCTACAGTGCTACTTAGCATGCTAGTTAACTATCTATCCCTCTATCGTGCTAGTTGGCATGCTAGTTGGCTATCTATCCATCTATAGATCCTCTATCCTCTATATTTGTGTGTCCTCTAGTTTTTCGCAATCTGTTAACGG
This sequence comes from Microchirus variegatus, assembly GCF_963457635.1. Taxonomy (NCBI): domain Eukaryota; kingdom Metazoa; phylum Chordata; class Actinopteri; order Pleuronectiformes; family Soleidae; genus Microchirus; species Microchirus variegatus. The sequence goes on from NC_139822.1 coordinate 17,481,575, forward strand.
TAACACAGCCTATGCTGTTTTTCCCCCCTGTCTTTTATGTATTATCTTGTTGTTTTTTTATTCATTTGTACGTCGTCTTGTTGTTTTCTCGTGAATGCACTCGTGTATTTTTAGTGTTTTATAGCAGCCAGATACATAGAGAACATAACATACCGAACGACAACGTGCACGTACCTCATTTGCATGCGCTCGGTAACCCTGCAAAGACGGTGACTTGCGTTAGATGCGAGGAAAAAAACAAAGAAGAAATCAACAACAACAACAACAACAACAAAATGTTCCCCCTCTCTGCCCATATTCCTCTGTGATTCTGGCAGGACCAGTGGGAGATTGATGTGTCTGTCTGTTTCATAGCTTCTGTGACTGCTCAGTGAGGCCCTGGGCTCCACTGAAACTCGCCAAATTCCAAAGAAAAAAAATGATGAATGTACCCTAGTGCGTCCACGGGGAGATCCAGACAGATCTCATATGAGCCGGGAGGAGCGGCGGTGGCGGCGGGCGGCGGCGCTAGCGCTGATATTGAAAATGATCTGGAATTTCGCCTGGCACAATATTGGAAATCTTTATTCTAATTGCACGAATGAATTGAATGTGCTGTTCTGATAAATCCACTCTGCCATCGAGGGAATCGTATAAATGAAGCATCAACGCCCGCATTTGTTTGTGTGTTTACTGCATGTGTGTGTTTGAGTGCCCGTGAGTCATTTTCATACTCGCTCCTTGTGCCACAGTTGATTGCTTGTTTATCCGAGCAACAAAAACCCTGTCTCAATGTTAACATATCATATAAATGAAACTCCTGACAAGATCTTCCACCCACATATTACAACACATCACACCGTGATAAGAGGCACATTTTTCACACGATATCAGTTACCGTATGAAGGAACGGGAGACAGCATATCAGTATAGAAAACCATATTTATTTCTCATAAGGCTGTCCTGTAATGTACTTATGTCTACGGGAGGGATATAACTGTATGTTTGCCTTTCTGTGAGTAATACTCTCTGTCACTGTCACTCGGGAACAAATCACCTCTGTTTGTTTGAGACGTACGCGACAAACACACGGTGAAATCATCGCCACGTTTTCCCGATGTTTCTCCGTATTCCTTTTTCGTTTGCGAGGCGTTTCTATACAGTGTTTTTCCTCCTTGTTTTTTTAAAAATTCTTTATTACAGAAACTACAAGCATTTTCTGCCGGGGCTCCGTTGCCGAATGACAAAAGTTTGACCCGATACTACGTACTTTTTAAGGATCCCGTCGTGGCGTTGTCCAATGCAAGCAGACGCTACACTGTATCGGGGATACATGGGGCCTCTCTGGAGTGTAATTCAGGGGTTTGAGCGATAATTCAGGCCCTTTCAGGTCTGGTGTTAGCATCCGTACTGCGTAATCTGACCTCAAGTGTTTGGGGACAGCCCTATGTTCTGGAATCCCTATGAGGTTTGACCTCCTCGCTCTGTTCCGACCAGCGCTTTGAGATTACAAGGTAGTAACCTCCACATTTCAAATACTGGCCCGCGGTACGTGTTTCGCAGGGCGGAACGATCCATACGCTTGGTGGGAAACGCAGATTTATCCCCAGCGTAAGGTTCCAGACGGACCCGGCATCAGTCGATGTCGGTTAGGGTTCGGGTTAGCATTCTGTATTCTGTAGAGCTTTTCGGAACATAGGGATTTCGGAAGATAGGGATTTCAGAATATAAGTGGGGATACACAAGCCTCTCTGGAGTGTAATTCAGGCCCTTTGAGATCTGGTGTTAGCATCCGTACTGCGTTATCCGACCTCAAGTGTTCAGGGACAGCCCTATGTTCCGGAATCCCTATGAGGTTTGACCTCCTCGCCCTGTTCCTGACCAGCGCTTTGAGATTACAAGGTAGTAACCTCCACATTTCAAATACTGGACCTGGCGCTGACAAGCCCGCTGTACGTGTTTCGCAGGGCGGAACGAGCCATACGCTTGGTGGGAAACGCGGATTTTTCTCCATCGTAATGTTCCAGACGGACCCGGCATCAGTCGATGTCTGTTAGGGTTAGGGTTAGCATTCTGTAGGGCTTTCGGAACATAGGGATTTCCGAAGATAGGGATTTCAGAACCTAGGTAAGGGTACACAAGCCTCTCTGGAGTGGCCTTTCAGGCCCTTTCAGATCTGGTGTTAGCATCCGTCCTGCGTAATCCGACCTCAGGTGTTCAGGGACAGCCCTATGTTCCGGAATCCCTATGAGGTTCGACCTCCTCGCCCTGCTCCGACCAGCGCTTTGAGATTACAAGGTAGTAACCTCCACATTTCAAATACTGGACCTGGCGCTGACAAGCCCGCGGTATGCGTTTTGCAGGGTGGAACGAACCATACGCATTGGTGGGAAACGTGGATTCATCCCCAGCGTAAGGTTCCAGACGGACCCGGCATCAGTCGATGTCTGTTAGGGTTAGGGTTAGCATTCTGTATTCTGTAGGGATTTCAGAACATAGGCGGGGCTACATGGGCCTCTCTGGAGTGTAATTCAGGCCCTTTCAGATGTGGTGTTAACATCCGCACTGCGTAATCTGACCTCAAGTGTTCACACCTGGCTTTTAACACTCTCATGGCCATCACGCCTGGAACTATTTAGATTTTATGGCTGTAGAATTGTCAAAAAAAAGCTCCTTTTTTCAAAGATAACTTTCTCTTTCCATATCAGCAGTTTTTCAACTGTTTAGGTTGAGAAGCTAACGTCGCAATTGGTAGTTTCGTACCGCGGAAGTCCCAAGGGCTAAGCGCAAAGCTCTATAAACTGGCAGTTTTTGAATATTCTAGATGTCAACAGATGGGTTAAAATAAATCCTGGTTGCATCTCCTGTCCTGTCCGTTACACGTAATCAAATTTTACTCTCAATACTTGACAAGAAGTAGGTGGCGCCAAAAGTCCGTGGACACAACAAAAAGAAAAGACGGCTAAGAGACGACATGAGACACTACTGGCGTTCATTTCAGGATAAGAAAAGTCAACTTCTACCTAGATTTTTACCATTTTTACTGTAATGTTTTTATTGATTTTAAGTTTTTATTGATACCTTCAACCCTGGTTGTGCTCCAGAAATAAAACTGACTTGAGAAGAAAATCAGCGTTCCGTTGTAGTTGGAACTCGGAATTTCCGAGGTCATGGGGCGGGAACTTGTGATTTGGATTACTCGTTACGGATGCTGATACCGAATCTGAAAACGGGGGCCGTTGGGTCTTCTTCAGGTTTCCTTGGGATGTGTCGTCTTATCCGTAACGTATTTATATATATTTATATGTATATGTATATATACACAAAATTATCTTACACACAAAGAAAAGAAGTGATGATGAATTTACAACCGGGCATGCCCACAGATAAAAGTCCAAAAATCCACACGTCCGTTTGCGGAGTTTTGAAAGTGAGGCCTTGCGTCCCTCTTTTAACTCGCTTGTGGTCACGTTTCCTGCGTTTTTTCCTCGTCCCAGCAAAGACGTTCCCGTGAAGTCCAGACCTTCAAAGGTTCATTTCTCCCACAACGTTCCGCGGTCCTCCCGCGGTTTTTCACGTTTCCACGTAAAGCTCCTCGACGCGCTGGGCGAACGAACGTCTTCGCGGCCTCCGAGTAACCCTCGCTTAAGCCGTATCAGTTTTTACAGACGAGACAAATCGAGGGTAAAAGAGAAAGAAAGGAGAGAGAGAGAGTGAGAGAATGTCGGAAATTGGAAGAGTCACCAATCACGCGGCGCTCGCTGATCAAACGGGGGGGTTGGATTAGTCTGCTTTTCAAATCCTTGGCACCACGTGAGCAAAGCTGTTTTATCTGCGTGGAGATCCTTTCTGTGGTCCCAGGTAATCCAGTCAGTCAGAGTTCCTTTTCTTTCGTTCGTTGGTTGGTTGGGGAATAGAAAAGGGGGTCGGCGTTGGTCGAGGGAAGGGAAAAAGCCTGGCGTACGGCTCCTGCAGCAGGGGAGAAGCTCTCTGTTAGGTCCTGGGATGAATCTGTAACACAGGAGGAGGAGGAGGAGGAGGAGGAAGAGAAAACAGACGTACACTTAGACAAGAACAAAGGCAAACAAGAGCGAGGATTAAACCCCGAAGAATCGAGGGCGGAGGATTTGTGGAGTGGAAAACATGCAGGTGTGTTTCCTCATGGAAACCGTTTACATAACGCCTAAATCAGGGATGTCATGTTTGCGCGAGGTCATGTTTACGTGACTCCCGATCGTTAAAATGAGTCTCTAAAGTAACGCTAAAGTTCAAAAACAGAGTCACACATACGCAGTACCCGGGTACGCTGGTTATTTGTATCGCTGCTCTTTTCCAGTTCCACTGTAGGCTAACGCTAACGGCGCTAAAAGGAGCTAATACAGCTAACGGAGCTAACTGGTAAACGGTGCCTGGACTCTGGTGTGGTGGCACGTAAACATGACGTCTTTTTTTCCGGTCAGTCGTCATGGAAACGTGTCATGGCGTTAGCCTTTTGCACAGCACTAACATTTTTCACTTCCAAATACCTGTGACTAAATGTCTGTGCCTTTTATAGATCCAGTGTGACGTGTACATGGTAAAGGGGTCGTACCTATGTTCCCCGATCGGGGAGCATCGGACATTTTTTTTTTAAAAATGGTCCTATGTTCCCCACTTTGTGGAAGCCTGGGTGTGGAGCTCCAGGGTAAAGGGTTAGGGTTAGGGTAAGGGTAAGGGTAAGGGGTAGGGTCCTATGTTCCCCAGGTCCTTTTGGGTGAACAGCGGTGAACATAGAACCCTTTTTTAGAGAAAGGGTCCTATGTTCCATGGTCACATACAAAGCGGGGAACATAGGACCCGGGGAACATAGGGGTTAGGGTTAGGGTTAGGGTAAGGGTTAGGGTTAGGGTAAGGGTAAGGGTTAGGGTTAGGGTTAGGGTAAGGGGTAGGGTTAGGGTAAGGGTAAGGGTAAGGGTTAGGGTTAGGGTTAGGGTAAGGGGTAGGGTCCTATGTTCCCCAGGTCCTTTTTGGTGAACAGCGGTCAACATAGAACCCTTTTTTAGAGAAAGGGTCCCATACAAAGAGGGTTAGGGTAAGGGTAAGGGTTAGGGTAAGGGTAAGGGTTAGGGTTAGGGTTAGGGTAAGGGGTAGGGTTAGGGTAAGGGTAAGGGTAAGGGTTAGGGTTAGGGTTAGGGTAAGGGGTAGGGTCCTATGTTCCCCAGGTCCTTTTTGGTGAACAGCGGTCAACATAGAACCCTTTTTTAGAGAAAGGGTCCCATACAAAGAGGGGAACATAGGACCCGGGGAACATAGATACGGTCCCCATGGTAAATTTAGGCCTTATATTGTTGAAATTTCACGTATATTTCTCAAGAAATGTCATGTTTTGTAAACATGATAGATACTTATATATAAATTCTTCATAAAGTTAAAGTTGTTCATAGGTTATTATGCTGTTATTTTACTGGTCAACAGAGACGTCATTGGTACATAATTTTTGCTTAAATGGAAATGGAAGCAACCTCAGATGTGGAAAAACTCAGGTTCAGGGACTTTTATTTTATTCAACTTTCAGCCTGGACTCATTTCAATGATATATTCATGCAGCCTCCAGACTGCTATTGAACATCCTGCTGTTCAGAGTCTCAACCTTAATTTCCAATAATAATATAATATAATATAATAATAATTTTTTTAAAAAGGACATCTGTGTGCACCACGTCGAGTTCTTTTGCCCGGAACACTATTTGACGCGCTTTTTTTACTTTTAATACAGTGAATAAATCTAAAGTCTCTCGGACACTGTGGAGCCAATTAAACATCCCATAATCCTGTTCGGCTAAGACTTATACAGCTGTGACATTTCCAGCGCCTTCTCGGCAGGTGGTGGCCAGGTGTGTGGATTTCATTATGAGCCGTGAGATTCTTAGCCAAATTATTTAATACGAGCCCCCTTTTTTTCCCTTCTGAGCACCTGTACTCACTCCTGTTATTTTTGGGATACTCCAACTTTTAACGTGGGGACCCACTTTTATGGGATGACAAACCGCCGCGACCCAATTTACAATTTAAAACAGCAAAAACGTGCACGATATAACATTAAAGACTGTTTTTTTACTGTTAAATTAATCAAAAATGTTAATTTCAAGGAGAAACTTATTGTGCCTGACTGTTTTATTTTCTATATTTCCATTCATTTCACAATCATTAGGTTGAATAGAGTGAGGTCATCGCGACTGGTTTGTTCTCTGCAGGTTCAAATGAGAGTCGGCGGTTTGTTGATTCGTTTACTGAACCATGTTTTTCCTCATTTAAGTTTCATGGTCAGATCAAAACGTACAAAAAACGAAAAAGGAAATTGATTTTTAAAATGCGCCTCAGAGTTATTCAGTTATCTTTAAAACTTTATGTAAACTTTTGTGCATTTTTATCCCTTATATAACATCAACCAAGGGACTTTTATTAGCCTTTTATATATATATAACCCTAGCCTTTAATATGTGTATGAACATGCATTGTCCCTTTCCTTGGATTAAATTATGACCAAAATAAACCAAAATAAACACAAAAAGTTAATGAAAAATGCCCAAAATAGGCAAATTAAATATAAATATCCAGTTTTCCTGTTGTTTGGAAGGATAAAAATTACAAAAACAAAACAAATTTTTACATTTTGATCCAGTAAAACTGAACTTGTTCACTAGGACTGAACCACGTTAAATTATAACTGACATCAAATTAATCTGATTAATAAATGAACTGGATTAGATGGAACTTGAGTTTTTACCGTTATACATACAAGTGGGATTTCTTTAAAATTAGTGGGTAGATTCTTACCCAACTTTAAATACATTTGTTAAAAAGTGTAAACAGTTGTTTACAGGAAACTTTTAACAAATTTTTGATTCACTGGCCGCTAATGAACAACATTGAAAGTTAAAACTGAGGAAAAAAGACGTATTTATTGCTTTTTAGCTGAAGTAAATTTGCATTTGATGAACATTTTACCTCAAATACTTGACAACTGCTTCACAGTGTTGACAAAAAAAACATTAAATACGTACACGGTATGTCATTTCTGCAGCGTGAGCTTCAGCTCTCTACGTGATTAAGAGACTGATCCTCTCTGTCTTTTGTTACAGCTTTGGACTGAAATCTGATCAAAATGATCGGGATTAGACGGAATTTAGTCCAAATCTGATGAGTTACAGGTGGGATTGCTTTAAAATTAGGTAATTTTCTTATGATTTTATGATCATTCTGACCAAACAACTTCAAAATTCATTAAATTTGTGAACAGGAAGTTGCTCTCATGTGTTTTTTGAAGAGTTTTTTTTGTTTCTGTATGTATTTATTAATTTTTTACAGTTACAAGCAAAAATTAGAATAGATTTTTTTTATTTTTTGACTCTGATTTGCACACTTTGAAAGAAAGAAAGAATGAATAATTTTTCTTTTTGTGCGTCCTCTGTATGTCCCTTCAAAATAAAGCGTGCAGCAGGTAGCAAAGGATTTCCTGCCAATCCCCGGCTCTCGCTGGCGACGAAGCCATCTGCATTTTAATTTCGCCGGGTCCACATTAAATCTTAATTTACCCAGACTTCAGTTAGTAAAAAAAAAAAAGAAGAAGAAGAAGCCAAGGACAATTGGTGTAGAATTCATTCTCTATTCACCCCCTTTTTTCCCCCATTTAGAGCTAAACGAATCAATCGCACCTGCCGAGAATCCTCCGTCAAATAAAACACACACACGACTCCAGACGAGAAAATACATCAAGATCCATTTAATGTGACAGAGACAATGAGAACGGCAAACGAAAAAAAAACACATATAAATTAATCAATAGCACTTGGAATGGAGAACAAACTCCTCCACCACCCCTGAAGCTGTATAAAAAAAATATACAAGAAGAAGAAGAAAGAACGACGACGGCGTGGCCGTGTGTCGTCGTAGTTTTTCTTTTTTTTTAAAAAGTCATTTATTATCGATCTCTCAATGACACGCTGTGTGGTTTTCATGTTCGTTTCATGATGGCTCTGCTGCTGTATACGGGGAGCGAGGAGGAGACGTCGAGGTCGATGCCGGCAGGGTCACTTTTGCTCTGAAACGGTCTCGTGAAGGAATGGGCTGTAGAGAGTGTGTCAGCTTATGTGCTTTATGTGACATATTAACTAAATCAGTGATGTCCTAAGACTTTGTTTTCTAACTTATTGGACAGTTTTTTCCCACCTGGAAACCTGGAAGTTTTATCACCCACTTTCTGTCTGTCTCTCACCAAACTCCATTGAGAAAATCAGCGTTTTTTGTTTTTTTTAACGTCACGGCACAAAAGAGTTAATGATCCAGCGCTGCCTCCGTCATTATGTTCAAATGTGTTGCGTTGTGACTCACAAAGTGTTGAAAAAAACTTTGTTTGGGTTCAACTACTATGGGGTTTGGTTTGGGAGGGAAAATGAACTTTAGTATATATGTATATATATATGTGTATATACGTATATGTATACACATATATATGTGTGTATATACGTATATGTATACACATATATATACATATATATGTGTGTATATACGTATATGTATACACATATATATATACATATATATGTGTATATACGTATATGTATACACATATATGTGTGTATATACGTATATGTATACACATATATATGTGTGTATATACGTATATGTATACACATATATATACATATATATGTGTGTATATACGTATATGTATACACATATATATATATACATATGTATATATGTGTATATACGTATATGTGTATATACGTATATGTAAATATGTGTATATACGTATATGTATACATATATGTATATATATGTATATACACATATGTAAATATATGTATATACGTATATGTAAATATGTGTATATACGTATATGTATACATTTATGTCTATAAACGTATATGTAAATATGTATATGTATACATATATGTGTGTATACGTATACGTATATATGTATATACCTATATCTATTTTGGAAATTTCCCCACTGCGGGACGAATAAAGGACTTCTTATCTTATCTATATACGTATATATATATATTTATATATGTGTATATATATATATATATCTATATATGTATATTTGTATATATACATATGTATATTCACTCTGATATTGACAATAAGGCTATCAAATGATCAGAAATCCTTTTTTTAATGTCAAGGGGAATTAAGAATAATCATAGTAATAATAAAAAAAGATGTTTTCATTCATTACAGCCCTCCCTCTCTCTCTCTCTCTCTCTCTCTCCCTTTCTCCCTCTCTCCCTCCCTCGCTCTGCCCGTCTGGATTAAGGGTGTATAATTGTTTGGTCGGGAGCGAGAAATGGATCGATCTATTTAGCCAGCGGAGCGGGTAATGCGGATCTACGGCGGGGCGAGTGTGTTTTTTTTGGTGAAGGCTCGCTCTCTGGCGCTCGCTTCTCACTGTGACTCCCACAAACAAAAGGTTCCTGAACAGTCTGCTGCTACAGAAACAGGCAATGAAGGGGGGGGGGGGCTCCCTCTCTGAAAGACATAAAGGAAGAAAAGAAGAAAACATGGGTGTCAGGGACGGGATTTTTTATTCATATATAAAAGATGAATCTCTATGTGTGTGTGTGGCGCTGCCTCATTACGCTTCACTGACACTTTTCAGAGCAAAAAATGGGAGGAAACAAAAAACCCTGCAGGACATAAAACGGGCCCGAGAAAGAAAGAAAGAAAGAAAGAAAGAAAGAAAACGGCGTTTGCGGACTCGCCGTCTCGCGACGACAACAAAACACAAATGAGGCAATTTGGCCCGAGAGGCAGGTGAATGAGGGATGTTGATTAAAAAAGAGTGGCGTGTGCGGATGAAAGGGCCCTGTTCGTGTCGCCCCGTGGCTTATAGCTGCTTCGACAAGACCCTCGGAACACGGGGATCGGGTTGTTAAGTGGACTCTGATAAGAAGCCACACACACACACACACACACAAACTACACACACACAACCTCGGGAGTGAGTAGCATGTCACAGATTAGCGCCTAATGGGATTGGCAGAGTGGCTACGAGGCCCCCCATAATCAAGCCCACACAGCGGCTGATAGCGGCGACGAGACGTTGGTAACAAAGGGAACGATAAAAGGAAGAGGGGGAAAAGATGCCGCCGCGACACGCCGTGATCACAGGCGGCGAAAGGGTGGACGCGACTCGTCTGTACTCTGCGCGAGCCTCTTTTGAGGTAGAAGTACAAGTATGTGACCCGGAAAAGCCACTTTTTTTTTTAATAAACGTACTTCAGTAAAAGTCTTGTACATTTACTTGTACTTAAGTATCAAAAGTAGCGCCGGGTCAACGCTAACGGCGTTGACGTTAGCGCACGATGCGTTTCCGTGACCACTGACCGGAAAAAAAATGTTTACGTGACTCCCGATTTGTTAAAATGAGTCTCTGAAGTAAGGCTAAACTTTAAAAACTGAGGCACACATGCACCGCTCTTTTCGTTGAATAAGCGCTCCAGTTGGACTGTAGGCGGCGCTAACAGAGCTAACTGGTAAACGGCGTGTGGACTCTGGTGCCGTGGCACATAAAAAACTGTGTTACTTTTAGAGACTTGATACTTAAGTACAGTAAATGACATAAACGTTAAGACTTAGAGTGCGTCAACGTTAACGAATGACGCGTTTCCATGATGACTGACCTAAAAAATAACGCGCGTGACTCGCGATTGTTAAAACGAGTCTCAAAAGTAACGCTAAACTTTAAAAACAGAGGCACACGTACGCAGTACAAAGGTACGCTGGTTATTTGTAGAGCCGCTCTTTTCGTTTAATAAACAGACCGCTCCAGTTCGACTGTAGGCGGTGCTAACGGTGCTTAAGGAGCTAAATCAGCTAACAGAGCTAACTGGTAAACGGTGACCTGGACTCTGGTGCTGTGGCACGAAAAACTGAGTTACTTTAGAGACTCATTATAACAATCGGGAGTCACGTAAACATGATTTCACCAGCGTCTTTTTTTCGGTCAGTCTCCAGTTCGACTGTAGGCGGCGCTAACGCAGCTAACAGAGCTAACTGGTAAACGGTGCCTGGACTCCGGTGCCGCGCCACACAAAAAACTGCGTTACTTTTAGAGACTTGACGCTAAAGTACAGTAAATGACATAAACGTCAAGACTTAGAGTGCGTCAACGTCAACGAATGACGCGCTTCCATGACGACTGACCTGAAAAATAACGCGTGTGACTCGCGATTGTTAAAATTAGTCTAAAAAGTAACGCTAAACTTTAAAAACAGAGGCACACATACGCAGTACAAAGGTACGCTGGTTATTTGTAGAGCCACTCTTTTCGTTTAATAAACAGACCCAGTTCGACTGTAGGCGGTGCTAACGGTGCTTAAGGAGCTAAATCAGCTAATGGAGCTAACTGGTAAATGGTAACCTGGACTCTGGTGCCGTGGCACGAAAAACTGAGTTACTTTAGAGACTCATTATAACAATCGGGAGTCACGTAAACATGATTTCACAAGCGTCATTTTTTCGGTCAGTCTCCAGTTCGACTGTAGGCGGCGCTAACACAGCTAACAGAGCTAACTGGTAAACCGTAAAAACAGAGGCACACGTACGCCTGGACTCCGGTGCCGCGGCACGAAAAACTGCGTGACTTAAGAGACTCGGGAGTCACACAAACATGACATTGCGCACGTCTTTTTCCGGTCAGTCTCCAGTTCGACTGTAGGCGGCGCTAACGGCGCTAAAGGAGCTAACTGCTAAACGGTGCCTGGACTCGTTTTTAACAATATTTAACAACAATTTAATCGGGAGTCACGTAGACATAGTGTCAAACGTGTCTTTTTCCGGTCAGTCGTCATGGAAACGCGCCATGCGATAACGTTGACGCCGTTAGCCTAGCACGAATCAAAAGTGATTTTTCTGATATAAAATGTACTTAAGTTTTAGACATAAAAGTATTTTTTTTAAAATGAAGAGTTAGCTCAGCAGCTCAATGGTAGCGCGAGTTGTCTTTCAACTGGAAGGTTGCGGGTCCAATTCCTGGCTCTGCTAGTCTAATAATGTGTCCTTGAGCAAAGACACTTGACTCCATGTTGAATACAGACCCTGACCAACTCTTCTTCTTCTTCTTCTTCTTCTTCTGATTTTATTTTGTAGTAAACGAAGACAGTCGGAGGAAATGCAGTTTGCTCGAAACTATAAATAACAAAGTAAAAGTACAGATACGCGGAAAACACTCGTCCGCGCGAACACTCGCTGTGATAAATGTGACACCGTTTAGATGAAAAACTGCAGCAGCAACTTATTTTTTATTTATGCCGCCGCCGCCGCCGCCGCCTGTGGCCGGGTGATAAATATTTACAGTGGGTGGTGGAGCGTTCAGCATTTGTGTCACGCCTGCCCAATCATGCGCAGCGTGTAAACACACGCTTGATTATTATTTTCTTTAAGAGTATTTGGGTTAATGAGAAGACGTATGAACACATGATGACGAGTCGTCCCCCCACTCTTTCTCGGCCCCCGGCACCCGACTCCACACACAACAACGACAACGACAACAACAACAACAACAGAAGAAGACGACGACTAACCTTTACAGAAGCAAGAATGCAGCTCAGTTTCTGTCGAAGCATCCTTTGCATTTTGCTTCCAGAAGCTAAAAAGGGGAGTATGGCTGGGTGTTCTGCAAAGAGAGGGTCAAGAGAAAAGGGACACATGTGTATTTTGGGTTGAAAAAGCAGCTTGACCTCTGACCTTTTTCAACTAAAGACAGTGAATAAATTCTACTTACTACTATTTAATCATGTGTGCCTGTTTCCTACAGGCCTCTAAAGTCCCAGAAAGTGATTGTTAGACTCTTTGCGTCTTCTATGCGTCTCGTCCTCTGTTCAGACCTCGTATTAAAACCCGTCCTCCGTGATCTGATCACACGTGCTCAACGCGATATGACAACTTCACACTCCGGCATTAAAATGCATCCTTAAAGACGTTGATCCTCTGGATCCAGAAGACTTTCGCGATCCGTGTAGAACATTGGTGCTCAAAGTGCGGCCCGGGGGGGCCAATGGCGGCCCGCAGAAACATTTCTGGCGGCCCCCGCAATGAATTACAGTTGATAGTTTTAATCCAGGAGCTACTAAGCTTGTTAAATGTTTATTGGACATTACAGATCAAGTGTAAACAAAAATACTGGGTATTTACCTGGTTTCTATACGGTGAATTTTAGTGTATTATTGTGTTATAAGCTGGTAATAAGCAGGTAGCTACAGCCCCCAATTACTAGCTATTTACCCAGTAAATATAAGGTAACAGAAATGTGTTACTTGGTATTAACCTGTAATTAGAAGGTAAGAACAATGGCCAAAATACTGGGTAATTACCCTGTAAATTATAAAGCGTTATTATATTAATGCTTAAATTACATTATATTAACGCTTATATTACTTAACGCTAAACTGTAGAACTGCAATCTGGTCATTAAAATGATTACAAATGGGATTTCTTTCTGTTTTTTTTCCCTTTGGCGGCCCTCAGTCCAATGTTGGGTTCCTAAATTGGCCCTCAGGTATCAAAACTTTGAGAACCCCTGGTGTAGAACTTTACAGCTGAAGTTGTTGTTGTTGTTGTTTACTCTAAACTTCTGTCAAATCTGGATCAGATCCTTATAAAACTTCTAATTTGCTTGGAAAATCTGGTTCGTTTGAGGTGGTGTGAATGCGCAACCGTACTCCGATCCGCCTAGTAGAATGTCTAAACCTGTGTAAACACCAAATACCCAAAGAGAGATGTTTTTTTTCCCAGTTCTGCCCATTAAACGGAGAGATAATATAAGAATTTGTTGAACATTTTGTGTCATTATTGGGTAGATTCTTACCCAAATTTAAGGGGAACATACTTGGGTGATCCCAAAGTATTCAGATTGATGCTTTGAAACCTGGAAAACAGGAAGTTGGTCCTTGACGGAGGTAAAAAAAAAATGTTAAAGGAATACTTCACCAATTTGGTTTGTATTACTAGTTACAAAGCAAATGTATTACTTTTTTTGTCCCCACCAGGGACACTTGGTCCTGTTAGCATAACTGTTAGCAAAGTTGGGGGACACCGTTTACATTCTGAAAATGAGGTCCCGTCCCCTTGTGGTGGGTCTAAATTTCAAGCAGTTTCAAGCCTCATTTTCCGAATGTAAACACTGTCCTCCATCTTTGCTAACGGTTATGCTAACAAAAAAAAAGAATGAAGATATTTCTCAACTCAGGGGAAACTGAGGTTGGGAAAAACGCAATTTTTCAAAAATTCTACCCCTATTCTAGTAATATAATACTAAGCTAAATGCAAATACGGTGAAGTGTTCCTTAAAGAGGGGGGGGGGGCGGAATCTATAATTCATCCTCCCAACCAGCACATCCATGGGTGCCATGTTACTGAAACCATATGGGACCACTTAAAGCCCTTTGGACCAACACTGTAGCCAGGTAGTCTGGGTCTGGAAAGGGTGCTAAGTGGCCAAACCCACTTGGGACCCATATTCTCAGCCCCAGACGTGTCCTCAAACCACGTCCAAATGTGGTTTCTGTGATCAGATCTTGGAGGATGCAATGGGGACGCATTGGGAACGTTGAGACGGATCTGAATACCACCAGGTCTGAATGGAGTCAACGTGGCATTCAGAGCTCCATTTTTACGTACAGTTTGTAATAATGTCCAAAAATACAACTTTCTGGGACGTTACAGGCTCAGTAGAGTATAATTCTCATATTCTTGGGTGCATGAGACAATCATCATCGTCATAATTTTTGAGGTGTGCATTCTTTTCAAAAGAAAACCAAATACTTTGCGCCTTACCTTGTCAGGCTGGTAAAAAAGCCCCCATTGGATCAGCATCCTGCTGAAAATGTTAAACCTGTGGTGAAAGCTTTATATCTACCCGCTGAAATATGTAAATCTGAACAGAACAACCTTGGGAAGCCACACCCCCAACCCCCAACCCCCCCGTGGTGCGGTCTAACCCTCCACTGTTTCCCTACCATCACATAAGCTTCTATTCAAAGTCACTGTCACCGAGCAGTGTGAGTGTGTGTGAGTCAATTAAATGAATACAAATGGGGTGATCAACCTGTCACAGAGTGCCCGGACTTTCTGGCTTTGAGGACTTAACTCCCGTCGTTATTTTTGGCGATTGGCGCAGTCGGAGTCGTTTTTTTTTAACGGCGCTGCGGGCGTTGACTTTATCTCCGAGCGGAGAGAGAGCGAGAGCGTAGCCCCCGAGCGCCGAGAGCACCACCACCTGTTTGTTTACCGGCCCGCCTCTTTACGACTCACATTTCTGCTTCAGCTTTCATTGATGGGAGAGAGAGCGAGAAGCTATTCTCGGCACCACTTTTTTTTTTTTTTTTTTTACCGTACCTTGCAGGTTTCGATGCAGTGAAAGTTTTAAACAGTTCAGCGACAAAAGATTAATTAAAAATGGAAGCTGGCAGTTGGCTCGTAAAAAAAAGCCTTGTTAACACATTTAATCAGCGTTCCCAAACAGCTCCTCGTTATTTTCCGCCGTGACTTCCTCTTTTTTTTCCCCCCCGAGTCGAACTGTACTAGAACATACACACACACACATACAGAGATATCAGGCATACCATGTACAGTATGAGTGTCGTGGGTTAGTGTGCGTCTGCGAGTGTGAGGTCTCACCCTTGTGGTCTTGATTTTGTTCCCAGAGGAGCACATCCATCCAGAGTTGTCAGGCAGAGTCTTACACTCTTCTCCCTCCAGACACGGTTCCATCTCACACCACCATTTCCCAATTACGATGGAAGCTGAGGTGAAAACACACAGACACGGAACAGTAAGTCAATCAAACCGTCTGCGCACATGTATTCATATGTATGTATGTATGTATGCACACAAAAACAGATGCTCCGGCAAGAAAAAACGTTTAATCAAGTCCATTTTTATTTGCATGGCGCCAAATCACGACAAACGTTATACCGTATATCGTACGTCCGCAAGGGAGTTGCCACGCGCTTCTGCTTTCCGCGTAGAAAGCAGTCGGTTCTATTTATACGAAGCTTTATTCCCGAAAAGTCGTTAAGTTCCCATAAAAGTGCAGCCGTCTCCAAACGCCGGGCAAATTTACGGGATTCCTGACAGACGAAGCCAAACGGTTCACGTAACAACAGCAACTCACTGGGCTTCAGCCAATTAAATAGACATTCAAAATAGTAATTATTGTTGCACAATTAAAGCTGCAGTGTGTGTAAATATAAGTAAACCTGTTAAGTGCAGAGGAGTGAGAGCCTCGCACCAGCAATTACAGCCTTCATCCTACAGCAAAGTAGCTCCAACGCATTGTACACAACAACATTTTAGCTCCACAATTGGACCAATCTATTTATTATTTTGCCTGTTTTACCTGATTTACTAACTACACTCTTCATGAGGGTTCCAAAAGGGTCCTTCTACAAGGGTTGAGGTTCTACCTGGAAACATTTGCTTCTGAAAAAGTGGTTTTACAAGGGTTCTTGGTAACACTAATGGTTCCAGTAAGAACCGTTTTGATCTAGAGAACCCTTAAAAACCCATTTCCTGAATAAAGGGTTTTAAAAGGGTTCTTGTTGGAACCCTCCAAACGGGTTCCAGGTGGAACCTTTATAAAAAAGGTTCTACCTGGAGCCAAAAAGGGTTCAAGCCGAAGAACCGTATATGGTTCCACTTAGCACTTTTGTTTCTAAGAGTGTTGGAAAATCAACAGAGAACCAATTCTCATTTACAATGACGACCTGTGCAGAATAGAAACAGGGAAACATCAACAACAACAGAACAATATTAAACCATTCGTAGCAATTAACACATATGTAGTGAAAAAGCATGAATGTTAAAAAGCATTTTACGAATGAGTGGAACAGAAAAAAACCTCATTTTTATTTAACAGAAAGAAGAAGAAATCTCTGACTCGAACCAGACTCAAAGATGTGCGGCAATGTGCCAAGACAGGTTGGGGTGAAAGGACGTATGAAGTGGAAAAAGGATAAATGTTTAAAAAAGCATTTTAAGCATCAGTGGAGAGAAAAATAAACTCCCTTTTAACATAAAGAAAGAAGAACTCTGTGACTCGAACCACACTCAAATATGTGCCGCAATGTGCCAAGACAGGTTGGGGTGAAAGGAAAAAATGGGGGATAGAGTAGAGGTTAGGGGAATTTAATTTTAGTGAATGAAATGAACACTGTCTGCATCCTTCTGTACCAATCTATTAATTATTTAACCTTATTTACCTTATTTATTAACCGGGTTAGTTAATTGAGAACCAATTCTCATACATTTACAATAACGACCTGGGCCAAAACGTAGCATAGAAACAGGAAAACATCAACAACACAACAATATTTAAGCATTCATAGCAATTACACGTATGAAGTGAAAAAGGATCAATGTTAAAAGCATATTATGCATCAAAAAACTCCCTTTAAACAACCAGATTCAAAGACGTGCGGCAATGTGCCAAGACAGGTTGGGGTGAAAGGGAAAAAATGGGGATAATGGGGATAGAGGAGAGGTTTTAATTTATTTGAATTCTAGTCAATGAAATGAACACTGGCTGCATCCTTCTGTACCAATCTATTTATTATTTAACCTTATTTACCTTATTTATTAACTAGGTCATTTCAATTGAGAACCAATTTCGTACATTTACAATGACAAACTGGGCCAAGACGCAGCATAGAAACAGGAAAACATCAATAGAACAATATTAAACCATTCGTAGAAATGACATAAATGAAGTTTTATTTAACAGAAAGAAGAATTCTCTGACTCAAACCAAGCTCAAATATGTGCGGCAATGTGCCAAGACAGGTTGGGGTGAAATGAAAAAATGGGGGATTGAGAGGAGATAGTGGTTGTTTTACAGTAGCAGCACAGGGTTAGCGCTATATGTAGCGCCGTTGCCTTTCACAAAACCAAATCTCTTCCCGTACGCAGGCACATTTGTTCCTGTTTAAAAGTGACCTACTACTGCTTTAAACACAAGTGAGTGAGCAGAGTTTAAAATGAAAACTGAACAAAAAAGAAGCTCATAATATCGTACACGAGCACTCGTGTTCACCCACACACTCCATTACGAGCCGCCGCTCCGGAGGAAAAAAACACAACCGTGTAACAGAGTAAGTGAATGAATAATGTTTTTTGCCGCGGCTCTTTGGCCTCAGAGCGATCGTCGCGCCGCCGCGCCGAGACGTTTTACTCTTGACAATATTGTCTTATGCCGACCCCGAAATTAATCATGTTTTTTTTTTTTTGTTTTGATATCGCTCCGTCGCGTGTTAGCGGCGCGCGCTCTCTCGTTTTTAATCAAAACTAATTGCCTCTCATTAACACAACAACCCGGAATTCTTCCTCCAGCTATTTTGACAAAAACAAATATGTTCTCGTCTTCTCGTCGAGACCTCGCTCTCCCTCCTCCTCCTCCTCCTCCTCCTCCTCCTCTTCGTATATATTTTTCTTGGTGACTCTAAAAACGCTTTTTCGTGATAGATGAGCAACCTGAGTAAAACAACAACAACAAATGGATGAATAATTAGGCTGCAGGCTTTGTTTACCTACAGTATATATTCCTCTAATTAACTCGCCGCAGCCCATATGTTCGATTAATCCCTCGTGGGGATGAGCTTCCCTGTTCTCTGACACTGAGCTGTTCTGATCTTGAGCTATACATCTGTAATACTTGTAAACAGTAACACGTCGGTCAAAAACTGACGTTTTATTGCTTTAATGTTTTATTGCTTTAATGACTAAGTGTTTTTCAAACCCCTGAATTATATTTTTTTGCTAATTTTCTCGTCCTTTTCTGCTTTATCCTCCACACGAGGGTCGTGGCGGTCACCGGTGCTAATGATAGCTGACATAGAGCGAACGGTGCGGTGCGCTACGGTGGCCCTGAAGGCTCACCACACATGCAAAAGCCACCAAAATGAGTGCACAGAAGATAGTTAGCTGGTTTACCTTATTTTAACCAGCTAACTCAATTGAGGACCAATTGTCATACATTTACAATGACGGTGCAGCATAGAAATTTGAAAAAATACATTTGACCCAAATTTTGACAAAAAACGTCATACTATACTGTCATCCAAAATTTGACAAAACAAATTTGGTCCAAAATTTGACAAAACAAATTTGGTCCAAAATTTGACAAAACAAATTTGGTCCAAAATTTGACAAAACAAATTTGGTCCAAAATTTGACAAAACAAATTTGGTCCAAAATTTGACAAAACAAATTTGGTCCAAAATTTGACAAAACAAATTTGGTCCAAAATTTGACAAAACAAATTTGGTCCAAAATTTGACAAAAAAATTTTTTGTCCAAAATTTGACAAAACAAATTTGGTCCAAAATTTGACAAAACAAATTTGGTCCAAAATTTGACAAAACAAATTTGGTCCAAAATTATACAAAAAAAATGTTTGTCCAAAATTTGACAAAAAGAAATTGGTCCAAAATTTGACAAAACAAATTTGGTCCAAAATGTGAAAAAAAAAATTTGGTCGGAAATTTGACAAAAAAAAATTTGGTCCAAAATTTGACAAAAAAAAGTTGCTCCAAAATTTGACGAAAAAAAATTGACCCAAAATTTGACAAAAAAAAAATTGACCACAAATTTGACAGAAACGTCATCCTATATATACCATGTATAGAAACAGAGAACCCTTAACAACAGAACAATATTAGACCGTTCAAAGTTGTGCAGCAATGTGCCAAGACAGGTTGGGGTGAAAGGACGTATGAAGTGAAAGAGGATAAATAGAAATAGAAGAAAAGATGAACGTCTATAGCTTCACTGATGGATAACTTCACATTTTTTCTTTTCCGTACGTTGTCGGCTCAAATTTGGGTATAAAACGGTGAATTCAGACTCGCTGAGACAATATTGTGTGGGCTTTTTATTTCCTCTTTAAGGGAGCAGAATATTTGCTTCACAGCTGGAGAATTATGCTTTTGAAACAGCGTGACATTGTTATTGTTAACAGCTAAAATGACTGTTTGGGACTGACATTGGTATCTCGTTTTCCTCTTGTGTATTTTACTTTTAATCCATCAATGTAAATGTAAATTAGCCAAATCTGGCAAATCTACATGCTCATTAATGCGTCATGTGTCTCTTCTCTAAATAAATAAATGAATACATTTAAAAGGTCAAATTTTATTGTTGAAATCACTTCATTTTTACAAACTCATTTTTCTGAACCTGTTGGAAAAATGTTGTTGTTGTTTTTTTACACCCCCTCACCAACCCCCCAGTCCTCGTTGCTATGGTTACCGACAAACCACCAATCAATTGTTGGTGTGAGCAACACGTCGTCCTGTGGTGATGGAAGGAGACGGTGTGAAAAGTGTGTGTGTGTGTGTGTGTGTGTGTGTGTGAAAGGACACTGTGCACACACACACATTCTTGTACTTGCTGCATACTGAGGACTGGGTTGCTGACAAAGTGAGGACCAGCATTTTCACTTTATAAATCAACACAATTACAAATATCTACTTCATGAATGACATCTACAAATAACTACTGGTTGCAGTACAGTAAAACGTCTGCAGGTAGAGCCCTAGAGCAAACGTTTTCGATTATTTTATTTTATTTCTAAATTTTTGGTCCAAAATTTTACAAAAATGTCATACAATACTATGTCATCCAAAAGTTGAAAAAAAAATTGGTCCAAAATTTAACAAAAAAAATGTGGTCCAAAATTTAACAAAAAAAATGTGGTCCAAAATTTAACAAAAAAAATGTGGTCCAAAATTTTACAAAAAAAATTTGGGACCAAAATTTTACAAAAAAAATTTGGTCCAAAATTTTTCTAAAAAAATATGGTCCAAAAATGTTAAAAAAAATTCGGTCCAATATTTTACAAAAAAAATTTGGTCCAAAATTTTACAAAAAAAATCTGGTCCAAAATTTAACACAAAAAAAATGGTCCAACATTTTAAAAAATCTTTGACAAAAAATGTTTGGTCCAAAATTTGACCAAAAAAAATTGGTCCAAAAGTTGACAAAAAAAAATTGGTCCAAAATTTGACAAAAAAAAATTGACCCAAAATTTGACAAAAACGTCATACTATACTATGTTGTCCAAAATTTGAAAAAATCTTTGACAATAAATGTTTGGTCCAAAATTTGACAAAAAAGTCATACTATACTATGTTATCCACATTTTTTTTTGACAAATTGAGTATAGCATGTTATAGCAACCTAAGGAAGTGATTGCAATGAAAACAAAGTGAGGACCGGCCAAAATGTCCTCACTCCGTAAAAATGACCTCACTTTGTTGGTTAAAAACCCTCACTGGTCCTCAGTATGCTGCAAGTACAAGAACACACACACACACACGCAGTACACAGAGTTCCTCCCCCCCCACTGCTGTTCAGTGAACTTGCAGAATCTTCCCTGACTCCTTCTTCCCTTCTTTTCCCCCCACTTCCTCGTGCCCTGCAGACACTGAAAAAGCCCACAACAACAACGAGAGCATCCACTAACCAGCAGAGTGAAGCTGCCCTTTGGCTTCCCCTATGGCTGTTTACCTCAGCACCTAATGACCACACGCTGTGATTGTGCTGCCTCGCGCACTTTGTCATCGTCGTCTTCAGCCGTGGGCGAAGAACACGCGTTCACGTCGTTAACCGTGTTTACGTTTCGGTCGCGTTTTTCGGGAAGTCTGCGTTAAGTGGCAAATTATGAATTCAGGCTTGAGGAGAGAGGCGCTTAATTAGTTCTACGGAGTGATGATGATGCCACCACCATATTTGGCCTCTTCGTTTGTCCAATTAATTTTACTACAACTTAAAAAAAAATACTTATTTGTCCCCCAAAGGGGTAATTTAAGGGCAAGTGGGTTCACACACACACACAAAAAAATAAATAATGCATAAACAACATTTAATTTAGTCCACTTATCTGTGGTTTCTATGAGAACTCACTTTTCTTATGTGTTTTTTTATTCATTTTTGGAAATTGAATTTGAATCATTTTTAAATCCCTTTTGGAAGTTTGTATAATTTCTGCGTCGCTAACGCTCAATAAACAGAAAATGCGTTATAAAAAGATTAAATCAATGCACTTTTTTTCGCTTTTCCCATGAGAAATCATAAAAAAAAGTTGTCTTTTCAACTGAATTTGGACCATTTTGCATGGCCGAATCCAAAAATGACATCAATTTTTCTCAATCAGGTCATGTTTGATTTTGAAAAATCCGGTCTTCTGACTAAATTAATGACATTTTTGTGACGTTATCTAACAGATTCCTGTTAGGAACAATGGTGTATTCACTGCAGGTGTAGCAGAATACGTCTTATTTTTGCAAGATCTTCTAGTCGAAGCCATTTAATCCAATTGTAATATATATAAAAAAAACAATAAGTCATAAGTTGGCGCATGCAAAATATTCAGAATTTGTTTATTGCAAGAAATATAAAAGAATTTTGCATTTTGCATGACGTGAAAATACCCGTACAAGTCAACAAAAAACGTTAAAAAACAAATATGTAGCTTTGTTCAGACCCAAGTTGACCTGATTGAGCAAAACCAATGTGATTTTTGGATTCAGCACATCAAAATGATCCGAAATCAGCTAAAAAAAAACGTAAACGTTTACAATTTTGACGTAAACACTGATCAATTTTTGCGATAAAGTCAATAAAGTTGATGATTTTCCAAATGCTGAGGCTGCACTTTTTTTGGGGGGGAAATATCCCACCAGAGAAACACGGCACAACCTTCTCATTATCTGCATATTATTCCTATAGTCTTAGACAAATCGCCGTGACTTAGACTTTTAAATAAAACGCCAAAAAAAAACACCATTAAAGTTATTTCCTTGACACAAAGCAGATCATGTTGATGATCGGCCGACTGCAGTTTAGCACGCCTCTAATTACCGCCTTGACAGCTTCATATCGTGCACTAAAAGGTGAATAAAAGTTTAATGAGCAGAAATGCAGCTCATAAATATTCATAGCGACATACGTACAGTGCAGAACAACTCGACGACGTGTTGTCTGTGTTCTAAAGAGGAGGAGGAAGAAGAAGAACCACACACAGTTCATGTCAATCACCAGGACCAGGACGTCTGGCTCTGACCTTGACCACTGGAGAAGAGCCACGTCAGTGGTCGGGGATCCCTCGCACGACCCCCCGATGACCACTGACCTCCACCGGTCGTTTTACTCTAACTGCTCCCCGCGCGGTCGTCGACGTAGAGGGCGCGACCTCTGTTCTCTACATCAGCAAACTTTATTCCCGCTCAGCGTCTGCCCGGGCAGCGAAGAGGCACCGGTTACAGCAGCTTTAACCGGTGTCCTAAATCTGGCTTTTGGACTATTAATTTGTTTTTGGGATTTATGATGTAAAAGGTTCAAGCGTTTTAAAGAATGAGAGACGTCTTATCGCTCACAGAGCTGCTAACTGCTCCAGTGAAGTACTTATACTACTCCCTCGACTGAGAAGCCCGTGTCATAGAAGTGGCTCAGTTTTCATCGAAACCTGAAGTTTCTTTAATCGTAGAAGACGTAGAAGTTCCTTTTTGCTGCTTAAATGCGAATATATTCTTAATTTCTTTGCTCCACATAACAAAGAAATCATTAAAACTGAATCATTTTGGTTTGTGGACCAAACAAGACGTTCAAGAACATCGTAATCAGGTTTGACAAACACTGATCAATGTTTTTTTAACGTTTTAGGACATTTTATGGACCAAAAGATGACCCGGTTAATAATGAAAATGGCCGAGAACGAGTCGTGTTTTTTATCATAGCTCATTTCAACCCAAGAAAACTGAATTGAAACCTTTGGTAAGCTACTTGGAAAGAGACTTGTAGCTCTTGGGAGCTCGCAAGGTACTTGTTGGGGAGCCCTACCCTAAAGTGACCACAGGTTCTTCGGCTTGTCCTCATAGGAGAACCCTTGGAAAGCCACCATTGGTGCATAGTTAGTACCTAAGCAGCCTGTACAAGTTGGGCCATGGAAACTATGGACAAATCCACTTGGAACCCATACTGTCAGCCTGAATATAATCCTTCTGGGGCCCACATTGACATCCGGGGCTGGGTTCTTGCTTTACAGAGGCCGCCATCTTGTGCTGCCATGTTTGTACAATATTTCCCACGTTCTAGAAGAAGCTTGGTATGTCAATTTGCAGTGTCACCATTAGATGTCACTGTTTCTCGTACACTGGACCCTTTTCAGAGCTCTAACGCCGAATTACCATGACCGTCACGCGCCGCGTTACCCGACCGTCAAAGATGACGGACGAGCGCGGCCCAATCAGCGCAAACCGGGAGAGAGCGTTTGAATCGAGGCGTTGACCGCGTAGCAGTCGTCAGTCGTCCGTCGACCGTCGTCTTTGATGGACAAACATCCCCCGCGAGTAAAGACTCGAGTCTTGATTGAAAAACATGAAGCGGTGGAACGCTTTTACAAGTGCATCTGTCAGATCGTCGGCGAGCTCGCGCTGTGATGGATTGAACTCGGCGGCTCGTCCCCTGCCAGGTAGCAGCGTGTTTGAACGCTCTGACGGATGAGGAGGAGAATTGATTTCTGTCTGAATATGTGTCTCTGAGCCCCGTGAATACTGTGGGGTTTTTTTTTTTTTTAATCTGAGACCAGCCGCATGGCATTTAGTGGACTTAATCACTGCAAAACAAAGTGTTTGTGTTTCCTTTTTTCTTTACTTCTTCCGGCTTGAGTGACGTGAATGAGTTGCCTCGAGTCGATAACGTGGAGCAGAAAGCAATTAGGTTTTTTAAATCCTCGCAACATTTGTCGGGTTGAGTTTACAGTTTTTGGGGGCGGTGACGGATCGATCCTTCGCCGCTCACTGACACATTCAGGCCGCGTGGGTGTTTTTTTCCTCCTCCTCCTCCTCCTCTTTTTACCTGAGCACTTTATATGCTCTGTGCAAGTGCCCTGATTACACAGTTATTAACTAAACAAGCGTCCAATCAATCAGCCGTTCATAAAACCGGGCAAAAGGGAGCGATCGAGCTATTAAAACTCAAAGAGAATTACAGTAAAAAAAAAAATATCCGTATTCTCAGTGAGACAACAGCAGTGTTGTGCAACAGCAGCAGCAGAGAATTGAAAGTAGGTCAAGGGAGCATGAGGAAAAATGCTGCAGGTGTATAATTACAGCGAGACTCAAGACGGGAACCTGCCGAACCCAAGGTCGGACTCTGACCGTCACATATTCTGCGTCAATCTTTGCCGAGTGAGGCTATATTTGCTTTTCAGCTAAGACAACGCAGCCATTTTAGCGACATTTGGCGTGTTTTCGCTCGCATAAGAACCAAACCTGAACAAGGCTGACTTAAGACTCCGGTGCTGCGGCACGAAAAACTGCGTGACTTAAGAGACACATAAACATGACATTGCGCGCGTCTTTTTCCGGTCAGTCTCCAGTTCGACTGTAGGCGGCGCTAACGGCGCTAACTGGTAAACGGTGCCTGGACTAATTTTAACAATATTTAAAGGTGCCATTATGTAAGAATGTGGCCAAAAAAACGGTTGCTAGATTCAAATTCAAAACACCGAGGTCTTTTAGGTTTCGTTTTCTGAGGGGACTGAACCACTAACCGTGGTTGCTCGGCAGCTGAGACTCTACTGACTGCAATGATTGGTAGACGGCGGTAGGTGGCGCCACATGAAGTCTGCAACATATTTTTTTTTTAATGCAAATATTTTGTCTGTACTGTTGTTGTTGGTGAGTTCAGTTTGAATCACTCCACTGAATCACGTGACGTAAAAAAAGTTAGCTTCTCGCGTTGAGAGAGAAGCTAGCGACAAGGCTGCGTTTTGAGGAAAATAAAGGATTGTTGAAATGTAGACGAATCGTTGTTGGCTTTTTCAAATCTAAATAAAGAAACAATTGGAAAACTGTGAGGAGAAAAGCATTTCTTTGCTTTCATTTTCTGTTCATCTTCTCGTCTCCCACCGTTTTCTCCAACCCACTGAGGTTCAGGTGACGCTAAAGTGACACACTTCAGTCACGTGATCTCATAAACGCCTCCTCAGCTTTTCCCACCTCTCCCACGAGCGATATTTCGAGACCTTATTTTTATTATTTCCATTCAGCTTTTTCACGCACACACACACCAGAACTCAAAAGCGCA
Source organism: Microchirus variegatus (assembly GCF_963457635.1). Lineage (NCBI taxonomy): Eukaryota > Metazoa > Chordata > Actinopteri > Pleuronectiformes > Soleidae > Microchirus > Microchirus variegatus. The sequence goes on from NC_139822.1 coordinate 17,507,687, forward strand.
CATAAAATCAAGTTGATGGAAACCAAACCTACTGAATGAATGTGTGTCACTGTAAATGTCTTCCTACTGACAATTTATTTTTCTTTATGTGGGTACAAAAGTGAGTCAGGGAAAAAACAATTTTTTATCTCCCACACAACTGACACATATATATATATGTGTGTTTGTGTGTTCTTGTACGTGCGGCATACCGAGGACCAGTGAGTGTTTTTAACCAACAAAGTGAGGTCATTTTTACGAAGTGAGGACATTTTGGCCGAAATCACTTCCATAGGTTGTGAACATGCTATATATATATATATATATATATATATATATATGTGGTTTTTAAATTGAGGTCCTCAAAAAAGTACGAAAAACCCCCGTTTTCCAGCCCTGGTGTTTCACACATTTTTTGCTCTGGGACTCCACCTGCAGACATTTTATGGTACTGCACCCAGTAGTTCTTTATAGATGTCATTCATGAAGCAGATATTTGTAATTGTGGTGATTTATAAAGTGGAAATGTTGGCCTTCACTTTGTCAGCACTTTTAGTACAAGAATGTATATACATGTATATATAGATATATGTATATCTATATATACATGTATATATATATATATGTATGTATATGTGTGTATATATATATTTATATATACACACATATACATACATATATTTATATATACACATGTATATATGTATATACGTGTTTATATACGTGTATATGTATATACCTGGGTTATTTACTGTCTCTGCTGCTTCACGGTCGTCATCCTCGACTGTCCTGAACGACAGGGACATCATTTTTTGACCCCGAAGGACATTTTCCCTCATGTTTACATCACTTGCCAGCGAGAAAGACGGCGTTCGTGGTTTTCTCTTGTACCGTATAATCTTTTTTTCCTTCTGTCCTTTTACCCTGCAGCGGTATCTGCAGAAGCTTTTTGTCTCGCCAACCGCATACAAGCACATTGGAGGGGGATGTGGTGGTGGGTGGTGGGGGGGGGGCGACGATATGACAGCGCTATTGTGTTAGTGTGTGTGGGGGAGTTGCGATGGAAGGATGAGATGTTGTCTTGGCACTTCGTAATCTTCTGTACACACACACACACACACACACACACAAAAACAACGCATAAAGACGAGCCTTTCTAATGAGGAGGAAGTATTCTGTTTCTGATAATAGTCGTTTCCCCGGTTTTTGTAATTATGATCCCATTGTGACAACATCTCTGAATTGCTATGTAAAAACGCCTCGGGGGATAATGTTTGTTTGCTGTGATTTTGGTGCCGTGCAAAATGGAACAAATTGGGGTTGTCAAAGTGATGTAAGCTGCGTTATTCGGGTGGGCGGAGCAACGGGGCCAGAAAACAAACATAAACAGAGGCTGTGGGACGTAAATTATTCACGCTTTACACAATCGTTAAAATCTCTGACAGTGGTTCTCAAACTTTTTTTTAAATAACAAGTACTCACCTGGGAGAATACTGAGCTTTTTAAGTAACATCATGATAATATAACATTAAAATGCAGTGGTGTAAATTTAGGCCGAGAAAACTTTTGAAAAACCTTGAAATATATCATACATATGTGTTATATATATGTGTTTTTGAAGCCTTTCCCAAAACTCACAGATGTTTGGGGAATGTACTTGGATGTGTGAGGGGCCAATACGTGTGCCACCCCTGAACAGCACAATTATCGTACATGCACGAAAATTGGTGCACATCTGCAGAAGGTCGGGGTGAAGAAAAAATTACATTATGACCACGATCCAAACCCAACAGGAAGTCCACCGTCTTGGGTTGAACGGCCATTATTTGGCCATTTCGGCATTTTCTATGCACTATGGTCAAAATGACTACCAGAGGTAGTACTATCAGAGGAATCTTGCGTACCACTGATACCAAAATGGTACACCTATCACAGTGTCTGAGAAACCGCGGATTTAACACAACAAACGTCTTCAATCGTGTGTCTCCTCCCTGCAGGAACCATCTCAAACGTACCGTGACGACCTGTCATGCTTGGGCGTTGTGCGCCCGCAGCCACACAGAAGGGTTCATTCCCCATCAGCGATCGGCTCCACGCCGGCATTTTCTCGCCCGAGAAGAGTTTCAATGCAGCTACAGAATGGTATCACGTGTGAACGTCGGGGGGCATCTGCGTGCTTGTGTTGAGTCACCGACTGCTTATGCGCGTCTTTCTGTGTAAACTGTAGCTAAGGGCTTACACGTGTCGTACACTTAGGATAAAAGCAGCTGTGCGGCGGCTAATCCGAGCGCATGTGATCGGGCCCAGTGAGGCTGAGTGTTGTTCACCGAGAGCCGTGTTGTTCCCTGACATAACTGGGACATAGTTCTCCTCGTCAAAGGCAATAATCAATTCCCAGTACGGGGCACGATCTGACAGCAGACACCCACCACGGCCGCCGCTAACCCCGCTGAGCATGACGCGGCGCAACGCAAAGCAAACGCGGTCATCATGTCCCATTATCTTAATAACAACCAAAAATGAAATAGCCCCATGTGATGGCTGAAGACAACAATACAGCTCATCAGGGAGAAATAATCTGCTTCAACACGACTACGTTTTCAGACGATCTGTTCAGAATGATATTGATATTCTACTAAAACGGTACTTTTAGTGTCCGGGCTGACTCTGAATACATGAATATTACCCTTTATTGTTAGAAACTCAGTGTGAACCAGGTGTTGGGTGCTAACGGAGCATTTCGCTAACAGCTGGTACAGTAGGTGAGTGGAAAGAACCAATCAGGAAGTGAAAATGTCTTCTGTTCTTTAAAATCTTTGTCCACATGAAAACAAAAAAATAAATCCCTATCTTAAGTGCTGTCAAAAGTTGGCGATATAACCGTAATTTTAAAGGCTTGTTGACCAGATGCTCAGAAGAAAGAAAGACAAAAAGTCTTTGTATGTGTAAACCTGTTGTCAGGGCCATTTCTAGCTGTTTGGGGGCCCTATGCGAGATACTATTTGGGGGGCCACTATTTTTTTCAAACTCGAGGTAGAGATTCCTAACTTTTTCTGATTACCCCACAAACACTTACCTGCTTTGCAACTATATGCATAATGAATGCGTCCAATATATGCAAATAAAGACACATCTCAAAAATATAATAAATATGAGTCTGAACTTGCAGTTTGGGGGCCCCCTGGTGGCTGTGGGGCCCTATACAGCTGCATAATCCGCATATAGCAAGAAACGGCTCTGCATGTTGTGTTGAATCTCCATTGAGCGCTACTGTACCAACATTAGCACATTAGTTCAGCTAGCTCGTTGCGCCCAACGCTAGCCGTTGGAGCTAGCTCTAGCAAGTAGAGCTTTTCATTCACAGCTCATCGTCAAGTCATGGCCGATAAGAACCAAGCAAGAAGTAAATACGTCAAAGTGCATCATCGTTTCTCGAGTAAAGATCTTTGTTTTCACATGTAGTCCAGACTACAACGCCCGCCAAAATAAAAGTGTAGCATGGACGTAGCCTGAGCCTGTTTCTGCAAATTCGGGGGGCCAAAGAAATAAAGAAGTATCCTCTACTCCAGGCTGTGTGTCCAAACCAAGTGACCTCTGAAGATAAACTTCTAGTTTGTTATATCCGTGCCCTGACTTTTCTGCCTTTTTATTTATTTATTTTTTTGGGCGGGGGTGGGACATAACCTGTGTATGTAACAGTGGCAGCAGGTGTCCCCCCGGGGGGGGCAAGATGAGATGAGCTGGGCTGCGGCATCGTTCCTTATCTGGATGGAACATTAATAACACTGGGACCTGGGGAGAAAGCTCCATCTGGGCCAGGCCGGTGTGCTGCTAAGGGGCCGGACCACTGACTCCATAAGTCTATAATTTCTCACATGGTGCACCGGTCGCCTGCGAGGCTTGTGTGTGTGTGTGTGTGTGTGTGTTTGTGTGTGTGTGTGAGACAAACACACACTTCCAGACGTGGAAGCATCCCCGCAACACACAATCAAACCGCTGGAACAGTAGTGACCCCTCTGCCTCTGGTCATTAATTTACCCACTTTAATTAAACAGTGTGTTTGCAGCGTCTGACACGTCGTGCTACAAATGAGCTGTTGTGTATAACTACATCGTTATTTTTTTTAATGTTTTTACTGTCTGCCCTTCAGCCCCATGTCCCACGGAGGTTCCAGCGCTAAATTAATAACAAACGGGTTGATTTGCTTTAAAGGTGTTCTCGCTAACGCTAACACCGCATCTCGATGAGACTTTTGAATGACCAAATGGACGTAGATTAAATTGCCTCTGAACTCATTTGGACAGACCGACAATTCATCAAACCAATGATCGGGATGATGTACGCGGTATAACGGAAAACATGTCAACAAACAGGCTTGTTGTGGTTTCTGGGAGCGATGGCGATCGCTTAATTTTGTAATGACTTTTATCACTGAAAACGGAATTGAAGGTCAGCTGCTCTTCGGTGGACGCCATATTGGATGTGTACAAAAGCTGCGTTGACGTTGCTTCTCTATTGGAGAAGTTGGCCGAAACAGCGTCTGCAGAGCTAACTCCAACCGTTAGCAGATATGTCTTGGTTCATCCAAGATTGCATGACTTTCAAAAATAAACAAATGTCTCTCGCATTCAAACAATTGTCAAATGAGTTCACACAATGCTAAAATAGCCCGTAGGCTGCACACGACTCTCTCGTAGCACGGCAAAGGCGACATTGGGGAAGCTCAAAAGTCTTTGTATGTGTAAGCATGTTGTGTTGAAAGTCCATTTAGCGATACTGTACCAACATTAGCACAAGTTCAGCTAGCTCCAACGTACGACAGCTCTCCAATGCTAGCTCGTAGCTTGGCGCTAGCTCTCCAACGGCATGACAGTGTCTGTTACGTTCAAACTGTTGTCAAATGAGTTCAGACAATGCTAAATTAGCCCGTAGGCCCCACACGACTCTCTCGTAGCACGGCAAAGGCGACGTTGCGGAAGCTCAGATGAGACAAACACAAACGTCTTATTTATGTGTAAGCGTGTCGTGTTGAAAGTCCATTTAGCGATACTGTACCAACATTAGCACAAGTTCAGCTAGCTCCAACGTACGACAGCTCTCCAATGCTAGCTCGTAGCTTGGCGCTAGCTCTCCAACGGCATGACAGTGTCTGTTACGTTCAAACTGTTGTCAAATGAGTTCAGACAATGCTAAATTAGCCCGTAGGCTCCACACGACTCTCTCGTAGCACGGCAAAGGCGACGTTGCGGAAGCTCAGATGAGACAAACACAAACGTCTTTTTTATGTGTCAGCATGTTGTGTTGAAAGTCCATTTAGCGATACTGTACCAACATTAGCACAAGTTCAGCTAGCGCCAACGCACGACAGCTCTCCAATGCAAGCTCATAGCTTGGAGCTAGCTCTCCAACGGCATGACAATGTCTGTAACGTTAAAACTATTTTGTCAAATGAGTTCACACAGTGCTAAATTAGCCCGTAGGCTCCACACGACTCTCTCGTAGCACGGCAAAGGCGACGTTGCGGAAGCTCAGATGAGACAAACACAAACGTCTTTTTTATGTGTCAGCATGTTGTGTTGAAAGTCCATTTAGCGATACTGTACCAACATTAGCACAAGTTCAGCTAGCGCCAACGTACGACAGCTCTCCAATGCAAGCTCGTAGCTTGGAGCTAGCTCTCCAACGGCATGACAATGTCTGTTTACGTTCAAACTGTTGTCAAATGAGTTCACACAATGCTAAATTAGCCCCTAGGCTCCACACGACTCTCTCGTAGCACGGCAAAGGCGACATTGCGGAAGCTCAGATGAGACAAACACAAACGTCTTTGTATGTGTAAGCATGTTGTGTTGAAAGTCCATTTAGCGATACTGTACCAACATTAGCACAAGTTCAGCTAGCTCCAACGTACGACAGCTCTCCAATGCTAGCTCGTAGCTTGGAGCTAGCTCTCCAACGGCATGACGGTGTCTGTTTACGTTCAAACTGTTGTCAAATGAGTTAACACAATGCTAAATTAGCCCGTAGGCCCCACACGACTCTCTCGTAGCACGGCAAAGGCGACGTTGCGGAAGCTCAGATGAGACAAACACAAACGTCTTATTTATGTGTAAGCGTGTCGTGTTGAAAGTCCATTTAGCGATACTGTACCAACATTAGCACAAGTTCAGCTAGCTCCAACGTACGACAGCTCTCAAATGCTAGCTCGTAGCTTGGAGCTAGCTCTCCAACGGCATGACAATGTCTGTAACGTTAAAACTATTTTGTCAAATGAGTTCACACAGTGCTAGATTAGCCCGTAGGCTCCACACGACTCTCTCGTAGCACGGCAAAGGCGACGTTGCGGAAGCTCAGATGAGACAAACACAAACGTCTTTGTATGTGTAAGCATGTTGTGTTGAAAGTCCATTTAGCGATACTGTACCAACATTAGCACAAGTTCAGCTAGCGCCAATGTACGACAGCTCTCCATTGCTAGCTCGTAGCAAGCTCTCCAACGGCATGACGGTGTCTGTAGCGTTCAAACTGTTGTCAAATGAGTTCACACAATGCTAAATTAGCCCGTAGGCTCCACACGACTCTCTCGTAGCACGGCAAAGGCGACGTTGCGGAAGCTCAGATGAGACAAACACAAACGTCTTTTTTATGTGTCAGCGTGTCGTGTTGAAAGTCCATTTAGCGATACTGTACCAACATTAGCACAAGTTCAGCTAGCGCCAACGTACGACAGCTCTCCAATGCTAGCTCGTAGCTTGGAGCTAGCTCTCCGACGGCATGACAATGTCTGTTACGTTCAAACTGTTGTCAAATGAGTTCAGACAATGCTAAATTAGCCCGTAGGCTCCACGCGACTCTCTCGTAGCACGGCAGCGGCAACACTGTGGATCACATTGAGTTTCTGAGAGCTTTAATTTTGTTAATTCCGTAAATGATGTTTATCCATCAATCTCGATTATGAGAACACACAGAAGACAGTTACAGTATTAGCTGCGTCTTTCCTTCTTCCTCTGGTCAGCTTATGTTGATGTTGTTGTTTGCTAAGAATTAGCAAAACTGTGTATTCGCCGGCTAGTTCAAACTTTAGCATCGGGAACGGGGATTCATGCAGAAGAGCTACTGTATCTGTGTTGCTCAGTATAACAGTGTTCAGACCTCCCACACTGCGCTAGTAAAGCGAGACGGCCACAAAAAAGTTCTGAAAGTGTTTTTAAAAAAAAACAATCTTCTTGACCCCGCCCACCCCTGTATGTGCTGCTGGTGTATACATGCAAACGCTCCCTCAGTCAGGCCTGGCTGTATTCCTTGTTAGTATCTAATAATGTTTCGTCATTTTTGTTCAAGAAGTCCAAACTAAATCCATCAAAAAGTGACCCACTGCAGCTTTAAAGCAGGCGAATATTGAGGCGATAAAGGCTAAATATAATCACAGGCGGTCGAGGGCGTTGGTGTGACGCCGTGACGCTGCTCAGTAAAGCACGTCTCGCCGCTCAGTGACTTGTCACTTCCATTTCTTCCACCACTCCTTCCATAAGTGCCCGGTTAATCAATACACTAACAGTAAAGATTCACCTGCTGCAGGAGCTGCTGTGCGACGCGACGCACGCAGGCGTGAAGTGTAAAAGTGTCGAAATGTTCTCCACGTCCACGCCTCAGTCCAGCTGATCCTCGATGCTGGAGGGACCAGTGTGCAACGAACATTTACGAGGGTTAATAAGCAGAAATGAAAGATACTACCTACAAGCGTGATTGTATAAGTGTACGTAAGGACTGCTTTTCACAGTCTCTCATAAGCTCCTTTGCTTTTCAAAGGTCTCTGCTGTCGACAGAACGGTGAAGTGGAAGCTTCAGGACGTGAATAAACGTTTTTTTGGTACGCGAAGGCCACCGTAGACAACGTAGCTTTCAATTTGCAAGTGGAGAAGTCGGTGGATATCGATAAAAGATACATGCAAATAAGGGTAAAACACATTAATGCTGCTTATCTTAACGTGCTGAGTCACAATATTAACAACAGTGGAGTGAGCAGTGGTGATTGCTATTAAGACAGCAAGTGAAGCTTAGCTTGTCAATGCTAAACGATTAGCATGTGTCTATGCTAAAGCTCGTTCAGGATCGGTAGTTTATCGCAGATGAGGGAATCGTAGCGCGAGCTTCGACTGTGAGAGCTTGGCGGTGATCGGTCAAATGTGGCGTCAAAAAAAACGTCACTTCCCGGGGGAAGCTCGGCTTCTCTGGGAGTCAATGGTGCATACACGACTGCCTCAGTCCTGTCTGTGTGGATTTTTGTAGTCTTTGTTACACTGAATAAAAACCATTTCAGTCAGAAATAACTATCGATTTCCCTTGTTCGAGTTGTTATTTTGCAGAATTTCCATTACTTCATCGTACCGACTCAACGCGGTTGGGGGTCGTCATAGCGCGATTGCGTGAAACTGCCACAACGTGGTTTTCTACGCAACACAAACACGCAAAGCAGTGGCTTGTAGAGCGGTTCATTTTGGTGCAAATGAATCATTAGAATCAATCGGTTGTGACTGTGGTTGGGTTGTGATTCGACTCCTCTGTTAAATATTGACATTTTAGACCTTTTGCTAAATGTTGGAGATTAACGTAAAATCAACGATTTTTCCGGGATTTTTTTAAGACTTTTCATCTGATCTAGAGTTCGGCATTGTTAGCTTTGATTCTTGTGTCGGACACTCTCTGACCAATCAGCCTCCGGCAGTCTGTCGACGCTACATTTTGGAACCTCGTCATAGCAGGTACTTAAAAAACACGCGAGGTACCATCAGTAATGGAAAAGCAAAAAAAATGGAGTGGAGTCGAGTCGTGCTGGAACTGTGTTGTGGAAGAGCACCGAGCTAGTAACCTAGCATCTAAAAGGTCGATAAAATATTTTGGTCGCAAAAGAAACTTCCGTTGTGAAGCCTCGAGATTTGTCAAAGCTATAGGACGATATTAACGCATGTTATTACGTTCTTTTGTAGACGACCCAAATCTAGTGATTTCGAAAATTAACGTTTGACGTTTGAAATGGACCAGTATCACCTGCTTCCTCAAACAGAGAAACGACTAAAAAGATAGAGTTTCATGATTGAAACACATACAGTACAGTAAGTGCACATTTAGCTAGTAGCGAACGTGTGAAAATCTGCAAACCGGGTGAACCGAGGTGTTACTTTTACGCGTTGATGCGAGAAAATGTCTGATAATGAGCTCCGATTTTTGTAAAGTCTAGTCTAGACTAAGGGGTTCTCAAAGTTTTGATATCTGAGGGCCAATTTAGGAACCCAATATTGGACTGAGGGCCGCCAAAGGAAAAAAAAACAATGACCAGATTGCAGTTCTACAGTTTAGCGTTAAGCGTTAATATAATAACTCTTTATAATTTACTGGGTAATTACCCAGTATTTTGGCCATTGTTCTTACCTTCTAATTACAGGTTAATACCAAGTAACACATTTCTGTTACCATATATTTACTGGCTAAATAGCTAGTAATTGGGGGCTGTAGCTACCTGCTTATTACCAGCTTATAACACAATAATACACTAAAATTCACCATATAGAAACCATTGTTTACACTTATTGGTCTGTATCCAGTAAATGTCCAATAAACATTTAACAAGCTTTGTCGCTCCTGGATTAAAACTATCAACTGTAATTCATTGCGGGGGGCCGCCAGAAATGTTTCTGCGGGCCGCCATTGGCCCCCCCGGGCCGCACTTTGAGAACCAACGGTCTAGACCGAATGCGATAAAGACACGATCCGAGTGGGAAATAACAGCAACTTCAATGCAATGACCGTGTCTTGGTTATGTCGGGCAGAGGAGGAGACCTCGTCTGCTTCTCTACAAAAGAACAACGCAGACTGCTTTTTTTAAAATAAAAAATAAAATAAATCAAAAAAAAGAGAAGCGACATCTCAAGGTCAGAGCTCTGTAAATGTTTCATTCAGCAGACGGCTCCATCCACAGGGCAAACACAACATCAGGTTTTTTTTTTTTTTTAACAAAAGCCTCCAAAGGACAGAAAATTCAGCAGTTTTAATGAGAACTTTCACCAGGGTTTTGAATCATTTTTCATCCGTTCTTTTGGTGGCATCCTTGGATCATATCTAATTCTTATTCTAGGGTCTTCTCAAGTGTCAACAGCGGCGGCGGCGGCGGCGGCGGACGGAGAGCCCTGTGAAGCTCGCTGTGCCGGCCCCCGTCTGGCCTTTCATGTAACCGGTGCTCATAATTAATCTATTTGGTAACGCTTTCTTTTACAGTCCCCTAATTACCTGGTATTAAGCTGGTAAATTCATGGTAACACTAAAGTGTTGCTAGGTAATTACCAAGGGTAATAAGATAAGTAAATACAGTGAAACCGTTGCCAAAATACTGGGTAATGCACGGTAATGTACTCGGTAAGTAAAGTAAAACTGTACTGTAAAAGAAAGCCAAGCTTGTTTCCATGTAATTACACACATTTTTAGGGTTAGGTTTGTTAGGTTACCCCTTGGGTAAATAGCTAGTAATTAGGGGACTGTAGGTACCTGCTTATTACCAGTTTATAACCCAATAATACACTTACATTTACCATAGTTTTGCCATAGTTTAGCTGTACATACCTTCTTATTAACAGCAGTAATAACACGCTATAATTAACTATATAGTTACCAGGTAAATGCCCAGTATTTTGGCAACAGTTTCACTGTATTTACTTTCTTATTACCATTGGTAATTACCTAGTAACACTTTGGTGTTACCATGAATTTACCAGGGTAAATACCTGGTAATTAGGGGACTGTAAAAGAAAGCGTTACCATATAGGTATTTCTTTTGATCCACTTTGATCTGAGGTGGAAAAGAATCGCGGCCGAGTTAGCGATAAACGAGCGTCGGTGGAAGTGAAAGCACGGCAATTGCGGCGGTTCTGCTCTGCCCCAGCGGAGCCTTCTTCCTCTGCAGACGTGGAGCTGCGGACTTCCTCGGCCGTGATTGTTTTTTCTCAGCTGAGGGTAATCCAGGGGGGCACTCGCCCCCCCCCGGAGCTTCCCTGACTCGTGGTTTATTAGTTATTCATTTCCATCAGCCCGAGCTGCCCGAGGTGCTCAGGTGCTCAACGGACCCGACAGGATCCCACCTCGCTATCCCATGAAGCCCCCGCAGCTCGTGTTATTGAGGGGGGGTAAAAAAAGAGAGGAAAAAATCACATTAATGGCTGATGTTATCTACTGTCATGTGCTTGGGTTTGAGGTCTGAGGTGTTTGTGGAAGTCGGGAACTCAGTCAAACCTGTTGATCGACCAAAGAAACACTCTTAACTGCTTTATTATCAACGCTTTGTTTTTTATTGATTTGTCTTGTTTCTGTCAAGACTGTTAAGATAAATACTGTAGTATCATACATACTACTACAAGGAGTAGTATACTACTACGGTTAGGGTGATGGTAGTGTACTACTACTAGAGTAGTATACTACTATGGTTAGTGTAGTATACAACTACTACTACTTGAGTAGTCTACTAATACTACTTAGGGTAGAATACTACAACTAGGAGCAGTATACTTCTACGGTTTGGCTAGATAGTGACGGTGGTATACTACTACTACCACTAGGGGTATTATACTACTACGGCTACTCCCACTACTAGGAGTAGTGTACTACTACGGTTTGGGTTAGGGTAACGGTAGTATACCACTACTAGAGTAGTATACTACCGTTACCCTAACCCAAACTACTAGAGTAGTACACTACTATGGTTAGGGTTAGCGTAGTATACCACAACTACTAGGGGTAGTATACTAGTACGGTTAGGGTAGTATACCACTACTACTAGGAGTGGTATACTACTACGGTTAGGGTTAGAGTAGTATACTATGACTACTGTTAGGAGTAGTATACTACTACGGTTTGGGTTAGGGTGACGGTATGGTTAGGGTTAGGGTAGTATACTACTACTACTAGGAGTAGTATACTACTATGGTTAGGGTTAGGGTAGTATACTACTACTACGAGGAGTAGTATACTACTATGGTTATGGTTAGGGTAGTATACTACTACTACTAGGAGTAGTATACTACTATGGTTAGGGTTAGAGTAGTATACTATGACTACTCCTAGGAGTAGTGTACTACTACGGTTTGGGTTAGGGTGACGGTATGGTTAGGGTTAGAGTAGTATACTGCTATAGTTAGGGTAGTATACTACGACTAGAGTAGTATACTACTATGGTTTGGGTTAGTGTAGTATACTACTACTACTAGGAGTAGTATAATAAATTGATTCTAGGTGTACTTCCAAGTTGTACTTGTATTACATTAGAGGTCCATTATTAGAGCAAATGTGCTGTTTCTGTATCTGTATTTGGACACTTGTCAGTTTTGGAAGAATCGCTTTTTCAATAATGCTTGCGTCAATACTGTAATAAACCAAACTCAGCATTATAACTAAAAATAAGGTAGGTTGTGCTAAACAAAAGGATATAAGACACTCTATAGTACACATTAGTATAGCCTCTACATAAGGTAATGGGAAAAAGCAGCTGAAATACTCTGTGTTTTAAGGTGTTAATTAACCCTAAACTAGATTTCTGTTTATTCTAATTTTATTTAATTACATTGTCCTGTTCGTTCTTGCTTCCTTTACAGAATATACAAATGTGAAGTGGTCTTTTAATTGATATTTTTACCCTCTACAATGGAAGACCGCATGGACTTCCTCCTCCTTCCCCTCTCACACGGGTTTACCCGGACATTAAGTGGAGATTACACTCACTCTGAAGCGACCGTACTCTCCCACATTTGCATTTACACAAACAAACCAAGCTTTGGTGAATTCAATCTCGCCGCTGAAACAAATCACACGAGAAGAACTACATCAATACTGGATGATCCCGCACAACCCGGCGATGACGCTAAATCCCTCCACGTCTATTAGATTCCTCCTCTCTAAACAGAGGACGCATTAGGTCTCTGCATCCTCCAACCGAGCGATGTCTGAAAACATCATTTGTTGTGTCATTTGATAAAAGACAAGGACGTTTTTTGAGACTTTAATAAGCAGCAGCAGCAGCAGCAGGATATTGTAATAAATGAGTTTTTCCTCACCGTCCACGCAGGAGGGCTTGTTGCGCGTCGTCCCGGCCACTTTCCCCGGTAAACAGGAGCATTTGACCGTCTGCGAACGCTCCTCGATGCGATTCTTGTTGCAGCATCGGTGGGCGGCGATCACCTCGCACGTACCTCCCTCTGCAGAGAGACGGAAGCAGACGTGAACAGTCAGTACATCACTGGAAAATAAGACTTTTAATTCCTATATAAGTTCTACTTCCTGTTTGTCTACAACAGTCCCTCTGTTGACGTCACAGGAAGTCGATTACCTTCTTCTCTGTTGAACTTGACCGTACGCAAGGTCATAAACCCCTTCGATAAAGCTTTATTGTTTGATTATGTCGTTATTTATTTGATTTGAATGTTCACTTCCGCAGTTATCCGGCGTCTAATGAAGCCAAATATTGTAAAATGACGACAAATTTCCACTTCCTGTCAAAATCATCACATCTTGCAGACTTTTTTTTTTACAGATTTTCAAGTCAGATTTGTCGTTTTTTATTATTATACAGGACACTTAGGTCATATATTATATATTATTGACACCTATAACCCACTACCATTCATGGTTTTGCTGGTTAAGCATAACAAAGGTGAATACAGGTAGCATATGGACTAATAAGGAAGAATTAACATACTTATGTAAGTGTTATATAACACAGCAGCAACAAAAATACAGCATTTTTCTTCCTGCGATTTAAATTTCAAAGACAAAATTATGTATGTATGTATATCATTTTTCAAAAAGTAAAAAACATATTTAATAACGATGAATGCTTTTATCAGCGCTGAAATAAATACAACAGAATGCATAATATTTTCCATTTAAATGGTAAAAATAAGCCTTGATACAATACATTTACGTTATTCTAGGATGAGAAACTGTATCGACAGCATATTTCTCCCTACATTTCAGGTATTCTGAAGAAAGTCTGGTGACCCCTGACATAGTGAGTAAGTGTTTGACTGAACATGTAGCTCATTATTATCTGTGTACACATTGTCGATGCAAATGTATCCCTCTTATATTTGCACAGTCTTTTGATTGACACGTGGAATAGAGCTGTGCAGAGCTGTGCAGAGGAAGCAGCCAGGGCGGAATTTAGAGTTTTGACTGAAAGACTCACGAACAACACATGAATATGAATGAAAGAGGAGGAAAAACCTGGAGTCGGTCACATGCACAAACACATCGGTCCTGCTGCAGTAAACAACCAGCGAGTCCTGTAAGAACTGTAAGTATATGTGGGCTGTAACAGAGACAACTTATGTCCACACTGAAGTCGTCTAATTGTCTCTCGCTCAGTGTGTTTTCACTCTAAACCACATCAGTTCACTGTGAAGATCACATATCAACCTTTTTTTTCATTTCCACTATGAACTTTGATATCTTTGACATGTTGTTCACATGAATCAAACACCTGGACACCATTAGACTGTCAGGGCTGACAGAATGAATAGAAACCAACAGAGTGGAGGAGAGAAGAAAAGCGTAGAGTCGAGAAGAAAACAGTAGAGGAGAAAAGAAAAAGAGTAGAGTGGAGGAGAAAAGGAAAGAGTTGAGTGGAGGAGAGAAGAAAGAGAAGGAAAGAGTAAAGTGGAGGAGAGAAGAAAAGAGTCGAGTGGAGGAGAGAAGAAAGAGAAGAATGGAGGAGAGAAGAAAAGAGAAGGGTGGAGGAGAGAAGAAAGAGTAGAAAAGAGTAGAGTCGAGAAGAAAACAGTAGAGTCGAGAAGAAAAGAGTAGAGTGGAGGAGAGAAGAAAGAGAAGGAAAGAGTAGATTGGAAGAGAGAAGAAAGAAGAAAAGAGTAGAGTGGAGGAGAGAAGAAAGAGAAGAATGGAGGAGAGAAGAAAGAGAAGAAAAGAGAAGAGTGGAGGAGAGAAGAAAGAGTAGAAAAGAGAAGAGTCAAGAAGAAAACAGTAAAGGAGAGAAGAAAAGAGTAGAGTGTAGGAGAGAAGAAAGAGAATAAAAGAGTAGAGTGGAGGAGAGAAGAAAGAGAAGAAAAAGTTGAGTGGAGGAGAGAAGAAAAGAGAAGAATGGAGGAGAGAAGAAACAGAAGAAAAGAGTAGAGGAGAGAAGAAAGAGAAGAGTGGAGGAGAGAAGAAAAAGAGTAGAGTCGAGAAGAAAACAGTAGAGGAGAGAAGAAAGAATAAAAGAGTAGAGTGGAGGAGAGAAGAAAGAGAAGAGTGGAGGAGAGAAGAAAGAGAAGGAAAGAGTAGAGTGGAGGAGAGAAGAAAGAGAAGAAAAGAGTAAAGTGGAGGAGAGAAGAAAGAGAAGACTGGACGAGAGAAGAAAGAGAGGAAAAGAGTAGAGTGGAGGAGAGAAGAAAGGTAACAGAAACGTACGTCTGGATGTTCTATCACGTGTCATTAGCCTCCGCTCCACTCAAACATTAACTGTGTAGCGTTAGCGGTGTCACCAGTCACCGCTAACGCTACACAATAGACAAGAGAAGGAGACGGTGGAGACGACAGCGTTTGGTCAAAACAACAATGGGAAGCATTTGCCCTGGAGATCGAGAGAAGGTGATGGAACTTAGGGACGACGTGAAACGAGAAAGACAGGAAGTGAGAGAGAGAGAGAGAGAGAGAGAGAGAGAGAGAGAGAGAGAGAGAGAGAGAGAGAGAGAGAGAGACGAAAAAAGAGAAAGAAAGAGAGCTAGAGGACAAGGTGTGTCTGGCTGCCAGGGCCTGACCAAGCCAGTGAGTAATGAGGGAGCCACTGGAAGTGCCCCCTTCACACAATTATAAAGCGAGAGGCTAATGCAGTCAGCGGAGCTGCAGGAGAGAGGCCCTCCATCACCACACTCCCCTCTCCCTGAGCCCCAGGAAAAACTCTTTATCTTCCTGTGACAGCCACCGCAACAGACACCGGCATCCAACAATTAAACTGGAGCTCATCCCAGGACAGAGGAGGAGAGAGGAGAGAGAGGAGAGAAGAGAGGAGAGGAAGAGCTTTTACCTTCATCTCATCCTCTAATAATCAAAATATGACTTTATTAAAGAACATGTACGAGAATCAACCCAATTCTGTTTAAAAGCAAGACCGGGAAATGGAATGTCATCTAAATGTCATATTTCAAATATTAAAAAGAATTTCAGGAAATTGTCACCGTCCCTCCCAAAACAACTGGAAAAAGGCCGTAGTACATATGCCAGGCCTGTGAGTGGCGCTGTAAGGCAATACTAAAAACAGAGAAGAAGACGTGCTATACGTGAAGCCAGGGGAAATAAAGAAAGGAAATAAAAGCATAAAACAAACAGACTAAACAACACTTTGTTGCTATATTAAGCAACTTTACGGACCCCTCGTGACATTTTTCCCGCCAAAAAACGACACATGTAGCATCAGCTAGCTGTGACAACACCGAGTCACAGACAACAACGAGCTGTGGACGTTGTTTATGTTACATTTCAGTTTCACAGCTCTTCATCTGCGACACTTATTTTTCTTCTTCTTCGTCTATCATTTGTTAGCAATGTACCGAGCTAACGCCTTATTGTCACATATGTTATGTAGGTACTAGTTATCGCTAGTTAGCGCAAGTTGAGGAAGTTTTTGCTCCAAATAAGGACGGAAGAGTTTGTCCGCGTAAAAAGGGTTGTTGAGGTCGTAGCTACGTCTACGTCTCCTTATGATGCACATGGAGACGTCCTGTGTTTAGCTACGCGCTAATAACGTAGTTCACGCACCGCGGTTTTTTTTTTATCGACGACAACGCAAACTCACGGGGAACACACGTTGGTATTGGTGTCGCCCAAATCAGCGGTTGCCACGGTTGCTATTAGCTTCAGGCAAGTGGGAGGAGCTACTAGTTAACGCAACTTGAATTCTGAGGATGTTTCACTCGACAAATGAGGAAGCAAGAGTTTGTCCGTGCTAACGGAGTTGCTGTTGTAGTTACTTCTACGTTCTTTTGATGCACATGGAGACGTCCTGTGTTTAGCTACCAAGTGGTTTTTATTGTCGGCAACGCAAAATGCCCAAATCGGCAGTTGCCCCGGTTACTATTAGCATCGGGTCAGTGGGAGGAGCTACTAGTTAGCGGTTAGTTAGCTTTTCGTAGGTCGAGATCGCTACTTTTCGATTAATATTTGATTTACAATCGTGAATAGGGTTGAAACACGTACACAATTATTCAATTATTAAATAAATCAACTATTTGCGAGTGTTTTTGACGGTTTTTGATTTTTCAGCTTCTTAAATGAGACGTTTCTTTTGTCTTTTGAATAATTTTTGGGGTTTTTGGACGAGACAAGAAGACGAGAACATCTGAGAACATCGTCCTTTCCAGGTTTGAGAAACGCTGATCGACATTTTCGGAAACATTTTATGGACCGAACCATTATCAAAAGTGGTTTCAAGTGTCCTAAAACGCTGTTTCCGTGTGAAGACGATGAAGAAACTTCTCCGTATTCCCTGTGGTCCGTCCCTCAAACCTCTCCTTTGCCTTTATTTCACTCGTCCGACACCAGGTTTGAAACGGGACTTCCTGCTGAGGTGAGAAGATGCAATTGCTTCTACTGCCTGACAACAACACACTGTGTGTGTGTTTTTGCTCTCGCTGGGTTTTTTCGTTGTGCAAATGTTTGAAATGGCTCGGGGTCATGAATTATACCGCGCTGAGTTTCCCAGCAGCCTCTGCAAAGTTTTCTTCTTCCCCTTTTTTTCCCCCCCGTCACTGTCTGCAGCGGTCAGACCAAAGGCTGCACACAGTTTGGATTTAAAAGCAAACATTTGCAGTCCCTGCTGGAACCTCCATGTCCTGCACTATTAATGTCTCTCTCTCTCAGTCTCTCGCTCTCTCGGAGCTTGTTGTTTGATATATTTCGGGCGGAAAACACGGACGGAAGTGAAAGTAAAATCTCCTGAATAAGTGAGGAGTTTACGCTACGTCACAGCAAAGCCACTGATTTGCCTGATTTCTGGTATTGCATTGACTTGAAAAGACTCATTTTTAGCACGAAAAATCATCATATTTATGCATCGTTATCTCAGATATTTTGGATTTGTTTAATGTAGATAAAATAACGTGGAAAAAGACACTTATTTTACTGCAAAAACCTGCCTCTAAATATGTTTAATGACTTGTTTCAAGCTAAATTTTGCTTACATTTCCTTGTTTTTAGAGGCATTTTCTGCAGTAAAATAAGCGTCTTTTTCCACATTATTTTATCGACTTTTTCAGGTTTTCTTGTAGTAATCTTCTTCCTAAATAAGTCCAAATAAAATGGTGTGGTTAGGTAAATACACTGCAGATTCCTGAGTTAATCATGAGCTCCTCCTGGTTGCAGCTGTTCTTCTTCCACAGCTGAGGACGATCAGCCTGACTGAGGTTATAAAGCAGTGCTGGAGAAGCCTCTGCTGCTCAGTTGGGTTTGAGTCTTCAGTGAATCAACATCACCTTCTTATTTTCTGTTCAATCTGAGTGGGTTGTTTTTTAAAAAAAAGTGTGTTTTCTCCTGTCTGATCTTTATTAGTTCCAGTTCTTTAGTTCCTCTAAAGTTTCGTCCACGCTCAAACGTTAAAAAGCACTTTTTAACACATTTAAAGTTCTAAAACGAATGTATTTCTACGAATGTAACTTCCAGAGACTTAGAGATCAAACGTTTAAAGGGGATTTAAAGGCAGGAAGAGACTCAATGCTATGAAAGGTTTGTGTTTTGGTCTTTTCTTAGTTTCCCAAATGCAACCGGAGTTCCCACAGGTCCTTGAAAGTTTTTGAAAAATCAGCCTTAATAGACCTTTGTGTTTACTTTTTATATGAACTAGTGCAGCGCCCCACGTAGGAAGTATGTATTCCTTTAGTGGGAGCTGTAAAAGAGTTTTCAGTTATGGTTAATGCATGCCGTTTTGAGACCGACTGTCACAACAGCTAGCTACGCTAATGCTAATCGAAAAATGAAACACATTTGCGTTGTGCCTAATGAAGGTTGCGCAGTGTTTGTGTTATGTGAGCCCTGCGCTAACGCTAATCGTAGCCTCGCTAGCTCGCCTTTGGAAAGAGGTTCGCCGAGTTGGCCGCAAAGTAGTAGCATGCTAAAGCAAAATAAGTATGTGCTTGCGTATTGGTCGTACTCGTCGTTTCAGAAAATGTCTCACCCACCGTGAGGACAGCCTCTTCACTCCCCTCCAGACAGCGCAGCTACTGCTGATGAGCCGCTGCCTGGTGTATTGTGATGGATCAGTGAAAATTAAAATTCCTCCGAAAAATTTGAAAATCAAGGATGCACACCATCGGGCCATGCTCAACCCATATCCAAAGTCTTAGGGCAATCTGACTAACGGTCAGCGAGATATGCCTGTGACAGACACACACACTGACACACATACACAACTTGCTTTATAGATATGTCACTCAGACTGTAAAAGTCTCATTTTAATGTTTGTTTCCGTCAGATTTAGGATAGGGGGAGGGATTTATTCCTCACACCGACGCGTAGACACACATTAGTGTGTGATAGCTTCGGCCGAGGCCGTCGTCAGCTGTAGGTGTCGGGTTGGACATTAGCCGTGATCACCATAAACCATCTGCTGTGCGGAGGAGGGCTCGGGAACCGTGTAAATGGCTCCAGGATGAGTCCACTGGGCCACTCCGACAAACTAATGGCCACTTGAACTCGACAACACAGTCCCCGCTCAGATGGAGCTAAAAAGTTGGGGGGTTCTGTGGTGTTTTTTACTTTATGTATATTTTTTGTCCGTAATGGGTTTATTTATGCTCGGCTGCACATCGGTAACCCAGTACAGTATCGGATTGTTGACGACGACGGCGGTGGTGGTGGTGGTGTTTTTTGACGGATGCAGTGCTCGGAGGCTGTCGGGCAGCTAAAGGGGCTTAAAACCAATCCTGTGAAGATGGAGTGGCTCGCCGCGCTCTCTGGCCTCGGGCGACGCGAGGTGAAGGGCATCGATGGCGCCGCTGACCGGTCATTTTTCTCTCGGTGGCCCCGTAATGACAGCAGCCATTAAAAGGACGGGACGAGGTGATTATGTTTAAGGAAATCGATGCTTCATTGTTTTTTTCCGCGGCTCAGCCCCCCCCCCCCGACGGCCAATTAAGAGCCATTAATGAGGGGGAGGCTGCAAAATGTGGAGATTGATTGATTGATTGAGAGAGACGGAATGGGAGCTCGGGGTAAAAAAGGCCGCACTCTCGTATTATTATTGTTGTTGTTTTCTGCAGAAATGGGAGTTTGACAAGAGTGATTAAGAAATGAATGATAATTAAGAGGTAGACGGAGGCCTCTTAATTAGGGAGATTGCATCCCCACCTTTAATGATCTTCATTAACTTGTTATTATTTTAAATAATGGACTCCATTTTTAGTTTTTCAAGAAGTTTACAACATATTCAACTTCTTAAACTGACATTTTTGTCAACAAAACTTTGATGTATTGAATTTATTTATTACTTTTGTTGGAAATATACACTATGTGTGACCCAATAATGCAGATTGGAAAGCGTTTTACCCATTTTCCCTCTTATTCTGAAATATGAACCAGTTTCTTGAAATTACTGCAATTATTTGTATAATTTGATGAAGTTAACGTGTTTTATTGTATAAGATAGAGGACAAAAAGAGAATAAGTCAAACATCAGCCGAATAACTGATGTTGGCCAACTGGACATAGTGGCCTGTAATGGAAAATAACACTTATTCCTTAGGATTCTTCAACTTTTTAACGTAATACTTGCATAGTTTAGTCCAAAAAGCTTTAAGTAAACCACCAGAGGCCTTCATGAGTTTAAAAGACTTCCAGAGTTAGTCAACCCACTCAATTAATTTTATTTGTGCGTTGTTCTATTCAACAAAACTTCCTCCATGCTTCTGCACACGGAGGAAAATCCATTCATTACTCTCCTGTTATCCAAATAATGTGTTTATAATAATAATAATAAACTGTCACCACTCTGCAGAAAGAGAGAGCTGAACGCAAAATAAGTCTGGCAGATAAATACAAAAAAAAAAAAAAAAATCTTCTGCACTTCCTGCACCAGTCTGACAGCTCAGCGTGAGCTAGAGACAAAATGTGCTATTTTACTGTATCTGATGCTTCAAGGTTGTTGTTTTTTTGCCTCCATGAGGAAGGTGGTGGTGGTGGTGGGGGGGGTGAAGACTTTGTTGGATTAATAGTATCCCGGGACAGATTTCCCAGCAGGAATAGTCTGAGGAGTAATTACACTCCCCGAAGGAAGTGAAACACAAGCGCACGCAGGGTTTCAACCGTAACGTATTCATTTATTCCGTCGTGGTGTTTTTTTGCAGCTCTCGACACGCTAACATTACGCTATATTAACACTCGTTTACATGCCGCTCTGTTTCTGCGAGGCAAGGAAACAACGATGTGAAATAGTGACTTAAATGAGGCTCATTCGTTAGCGCTGCCGCGTGTTAACAAGCAAAAGTGCTTACGCGTGGCTAAAATCCAAATTTCATAAAGCAAGATTCGATTAAAACTACAGCCTGGTCCTTCCACTTACAGCCACAACAAGAATAATAATAATAATAACTAGGACCGCTCGTAGAACTCAGTCATATCATATCAACTCGTCATATCCGATGACTGTGAAACATTTCACGTCGTTCTGTTTACGTTAAAGCTTTCAAAAAGTGGAATTTTAAAGTACTTTTCCCGCCACTTTAATGTCAACTTTGTCGGAGCGCTAAGGCCATGCCTTTTGACGTCAAAAAATCCTTTGAAAACGTCATTAACTTGTCTAGAACACGTGAACCGAGTTTGATACGGCTAGCTTAAACTTGCTAGTACTTTAGTTCTTTTAGTTCTACTTGAGTTCCTTCAAATGCGTAGACTAGCCATTCTTGTTTTTTTTCCCCAAAATGTCCGACTTCCGGGTGGGCGGAGCTAATGGAAGTAGATGAGAGATTTGTTTGGAAATATGAGAGCAACAAGTGTACCAAGTTTGGTTGAAATGCTAACAACTATATTCTACTTAGACGCGATTAGGAAAAAGTCAAAAATTTTGATCACTTTCTCTACAGTCGAAAATTCCCAAAAATTACGCAATTAACTTTGGAGCAAGTCTAACAAATTCACCAAATTTCAGAGCTATAGAGCCCTGGTGCTACGAACGAGTCCGTGCCCTGTGCCAATATCGCATTTTTTTGGCGCCCTTACCTCCGTGCCAAATTTCAAGAGATTTTATGCACATTAGCCAGCTCAAAAATTAGTGCAAGGTCTGAGTAAAATAATAATCTCAACAGGAACAATGGGTTCCTGGCACTAATGATTTGATTTTCGACTGACTGATCAGTGGAGGAAATTAGTTAATCACTCAGTTCTTCTCAAAAAACAACACATTTGTCCAAAGAGCTGTAATAATGATAACATTATCTTGTGTGTCGCAGGGTCGCAGTCTTGTTTCCGTGACAACTAAGAGCGCCCGGTCAGCCAGCAGACATGTGAGACCATGAAGGAAGACAAAGTCGACAAAACAACAAGCGTCTGATGCTGAAAACACGGCCTTGAGCTCATACTGACACTAATGTCAATCTGATAGATTTGTTCTCTCTATTATTTATCTGTAAACACTTTTCTAGTGTACGAGAAAAACAAACAACGTATCACGCTACATAAAGACAGCTTCAGGTATTTGCTTATTTAAGTCGTGTTCTTCGAAGTTTGTCAACCTTGATTTGATTGAAATGATTCAGTCCTCGATTCATGAACTCTCCAAACTTCATCAAAGCAGTTCCAGACGTCACATGACTGGGGTTTGTTTAGGTGAGCGGTCGTGTCTTTGCCACGGGGGCCATTTTGACATGTTTTTTTTTGGCGGGAAAACCTTGTAATCGTCACATTATAATAGATCTGTTCGAGAAGAAAGAAAATTCACATCTACATCTACTGCAACCATGAGAATATCACATTATTAAGTTAAATTCACCACAGGAGAAACTAAATAACATTTGCAGTTAGACGAAGTAATAAAAAGAAGTGTATATATACGTGCGTGTGACGTCATGTTTAATTGACTCCCGATTTGTATCGCTGCTCTTTTTCGTTTAATAATAAACGGAGCGCTCCAGTTCGACTGTAGGCATGCTAATGGCGCTAATGCATCTAACGGAGCTAACTGGTGCCTCGACTCCGGTGCTGCGGCAGTGTCTTTGGCACAGCAGCCATTTTGACAGGTTTTTTTTGGCGGGAAAGCGTTTTGACCGTCACATTAACAATAGATCTGTTCGAGGAAGATAGAAAATTCACATCTACATCTACTGCAACCATGAGAATATCACAATATTAAGTTAATTTCACCACAGGAGAAACTAAATGGCATCTGCAGTTGGACGAAGTTATTAAAATATGTATATATATATTAGTGCTAGGCACGTTAGCGACGTCGATGCTAATACATGATGAAAGCGCGTGACGTCATGTTTACGTGACACCCGATTCGTAGCGCTGCTCTTTTTCGTGTAATAATAAACCGACCGCTCCAGTTCGACTGTAGGCATGCTAACGGCGCTAAAGGAGCTAATGCAGCTAACGGAGATTACTGGTAATCGGTGCCCGGTCTCCGGTGACTGGCACGAAAAACTGTGTTACTTTAGAGACTCATTTTAACAATCTGGGATGTCACGTAAACATGGCGTCAAACGCGTCTTTTTACGGTCAGTCGAATTGTTTTTGACTCGAAGATAAAGAGCTCCTGATAACGGTGTCAACAACTTGATTTGGCTCAGCTTGAGCGTCAACAACCATTATCTATGCAGAGCAACATTATCAGCAGGCGTTTCTGTCGTCTCTATCACACACGACTGCTGCTGCTGCAGTTGTTAAGTCAAAGGAACGCAGCAAATCTGAGGCTTTCAAGGACTCGCCATAACAACTTCATCAGTGTTTCGCTGACACTTACCACAGTCTGTCTCTTTCTTTACACTCCCTCCCTCCCTCCCCTCCCTTACTTGTGTGGCTTTGCTGCCGAGTTCCCGACAGTTATCCTCTCGTCGCCATGGCTCCTAATTGTCGCACTCAGGTGGCAGCGAGAATTACGGAAATCCTGCTGTCGCTAAAACGTGGATTCCACTCCTTCCGAGTACGGTGGTGCGCAGTTGTTTGAGTCACAGTCGCTTCCCTGAAGAAAAGACACTGACGCCTTTTCATCAAATGACAGATTGTTCTGTTGAAGTTGGTTTAGTTCTGTCAATGTTGCATAATGGGAGGGGGGGGGAAAAAACCAAAACACTTTTTAAGTCTTAAGCACAGCTGGAAACGTGACAACGAAACGGCGTCTGACTGAGGAGTCGTCAGATGTGTCCGAGATTTTGGGGGAAACGGGCGGCCGCTCTGTTTGTCTCGATTAGTTTCAATGTTTGTCAGATTTGAGGGAAGAAGAAAGAAGGATATTAATGACGAGTGTGACGCTGTCAAATCTTTAATGACTCTCGTCCAAATATTCTCTCTTGCCTTTCATGACTTAAACATCAAGCTGGAAACTTCACGATGACTTAGGATAATGTTTAAACACGGCGGCGGCGGCGCCTCAGAGGCTGTGCCAGAGAAACGACTTTTCATGTCCCTCCCTTTGGCAACGGATACAGTTCATGTTATGTTTTATCAGAAATTACACAACTCCTCCTGTAACGGAGGCCATTTTTTTAAAACTTTATTTATTTTTTAAATGAACGGCGCGCGGCGAGGAATCTCTGGAAGGAGCAGAATTTAGACGTCGGTGCTATATTTTCATGATGGAGCGTACCATTTCCGCTAATGCTCTCCGAAACTAATCTCAAAGAGTATGGAGTTGTTCAAGCTCTGCATCCTGCAAAGATGAAAACGCAGCCTCTGCTTTATAGGACGAGAATATCTCGCTCTCTTATTTAATTTTTTATACCATCGTCCAAACCCTGAAGCATCAAATGTTTTCCACACACACACTTATTTCTGGCACTAAAAGCACGTGGGCCATATGATTTTTTTTTTTTTTTATTAACTATGATTTCATTCCAAGAAAACAACCACGACGATAATGAAGTGACAAAAGCATAATTGAATTTAGGAGATGTGTCATGCACGACAGGAAGGATAAAAAGAAAAAAAAAAAAAAGAGTGTGGACTCTGGCTCACCCGATTTAACACCGAGTGTCCAAATATGTACATTTTCAACTCCAATCCTGTTGTGCTTCACTAAACACAAGGCAACACGCTTTAAAAGAGAGACGTGACGAGGTCTGCCGCACAGATGTGTAGCACTCTGTGGTTTCTGAAAAGAGGCGAATAAAACGGCATGAAACGTCTTCTTTAAAATGAGGTAAAAGTCTGTAAATGACTGATGTATATTATTGTCGGGAGAAAATCAAGGTCGCGATATCTGTTTTTGAATTTCAGAAGTCAGGTTTACGGGAGTTACGGCAACTCCTAATTTAGAACAGAACTAAGTGTTGACAAAAACAGCGGTATAAAAACATCTGATCGCTAAGAAACGGAAAGTAAAATAAGAGAGTAAATGTTGAAGTCAGCTAGTAGAACAATATACTGAATTATCACAGTTTGGTATTATTATTGTTATTAGCGCATGAGAGCTAGTATGAGAAATGCAGGGTTCACAGTGCGCTAACAGGAGCAGCTTGGAGATGCATTCAAGAAACTGTGTAAACTTCATCATTAAGAGAGTAATTGTTGAAGTTCTTATTTTTTTGTTATTTGTTTCATTTTCTACGCTCTATGGTCAAAATTCACACTTTGAGAACTCTAAAGTCCGAAAACCATGGTTCAATGGTATTATTATTATTATTATTATTATTATTATTATTATTATTATTATCATTACCTATTGTAATTCTAGGAATTCTTATTACGTTTCTCTCCACGGAATCTCGAATTTGAACCCCTAAATGTGCATGATTTGATGTTATTGTTATTATTAGCGCATGAGAGCTAGTACAATAAATGCAGGGTTCACAGTGTGCTATCAGGAGCAGCTTCGAGATGCATTCAAGAAACCGTGTAAACCTCATAACCAAGAGAGTACGTGTTGAAGTTCTTCTTATTTTTTGTTTCATTTTCTACGCTCTATGTTCAAAATTCACACTTTGAGAACTCTAAAGACTGAAAACCGTGGTTCTATGGTATAATTATCATTATTATGACTATTACCTATTGTAATTCTAGGAATTCTTATTACGTTTCTCTCCGCGGAATCTCAAATTTGAACCCCTAAATGTGCATGATTTGATGTTATTGTTATTATTAGCGCATGAGAGCTAGTACAATAAATGCAGGGTTCACAGTGTGCTAACAGGAGCAGCTTCGAGATGCATTCAAGAAACCGTGTAAACTTCATAACAAAGAGTACGTGTTGAAGTTCTTCTTATTTTTTGTTTTATTTTCTACGCTCCATGTTCAAAATTCACACTTTGGGAACTCTAAAGTCTGAAAACCGTGGTTCTATGGTATAATTATCATTATTATGACTATTACCTATTGTAATTCTAGGAAGTCTTATTACGTTTCTCTCCGCGGAATCTCAAATTTGAACCCCTAAATGTGCATGATTTGATGTTATTGTTATTATTAGCGCATGAGAGCTAGTACAATAAATGCAGGGTTCACAGTGTGCTATCAGGAGCAGCTTTCAGATGCATTCAAGAAATCGTGCAAACTTCTGCAACCGCTAACTTAATATTTGCTGCTGCTGCTGCCTTTGTGATAATAGTTCCACCATAAATTACCGAGTCACTGGGGAAATAACATTTGTTTCCATTAATGAAACATCTGTTTTGCATCTTTTTTAATGTATCACAAATAGCCACAGTGACGGATCGACAGGCGTCGGGCGGTATTAAGCTTCACTGATGCCACATAAAAAAAAAAAGTCTGATAAATATGTTGCTGAACTGCGGTGTTTACATGTGTCAACACTGACTGTGTTGTCAGAAATAACCGATCTCCTTTTGCAGCGGTGGATTTCCACCGAGCCACTGAGCCCCGTCCACTTGTTCTCGCTCGTATGCCTTCACCCCCAACCCTCCTCAGAGCCAACTCTTGCCAATGAATAATAAAAAGCCGCCTCAAGGAAGAAGGCTTTCACAGGAGTTTATACCATTCACCGCTAAATGCCTCTGAAGAAATTGGGAGGAAAGACGGCTATTTATCTCATCTAAAAAAAGGGTTTTGACAAGTGCAGTCACGTAGAAACACGGAGGCTGCGGGAGACTCGGCGTTTACCAAAAGCCCCCCCCCCCCCCCCCCGTTATTACTCTTGTTGTTGAGATCAGCGAGAGTCGACGCTCCAGGCTGGTCTCTCGCTGACCCTGATGTGGCCCGGGATTTCACTTTCCTCCTGAGGCAGCAAATCTCCCACGGTAATGGGAGTAGACAAACAAGTGGACACAGTAGCTATGGTGGTAGCGCCTGCAGCCACCACAAAGCTAAAGGAAGGGAGTGGGGGGAGAAAGACGCTCCAGAGCTTGAGCTGCTGACTGACAGGAACCACTGACCCAGCTCGACTGGAGTCGCACAAATCAATGTTGTTTTTCCACTCCCTTGGTATGGCTTACTTCTGAATACGGGCTGTACTTATAGAATACTGACTACCATTCAAGCACACAGGCTCCAGCTCGAAGAAACCTTAACCTTCCTCCAATATTTGACCAAAATGTGACCCATTTTTTTTTTCAACTTTCCAAGTACATGAATGTTGTGTTTTTCTTTATCTTATTTTTCTCCTCAAGAACTCAGACAACAGCACCAGAGAAAAAATATTGAGCTCTTGAAGTAACACCTTTTATCAGTTAAACGTTAAAATACATTGGTGCAAAATCTGACTTTTCACAGGAGGTAGCATATTTATTCCCAATAATTTCCCAATATAATATAATAAGTTCCAAAACTAATGAAATTGTGTAGAACGGTATGTATTACCACAGTTTGAGACCATAATTCTTTGGTATTATTGTTATTATCATTATTACTATTAGCGCATGAGAGCTAGTTCAAGAAATGCAGGGTTTACAGTGCGCTAACCGGAGCAGCTTCGAGATGCATTCAAGAAACCGTGTAAACTTCATCACATCTGCAAACGAAACATAAAGTCCACTTTCTAAATGTTTACTCCTGCTGCTACTGCCTTTGTGACTAATTTTTCCACTCCCTTGGTATGGCTTACTTCTGAATATGGGCTGTACTTATAGAATACTGACTACCGTTCAAGCACACAGGCTCCAGCTTTAAGAAACCTTAACCTTCCTCCAATATTTGACCAAAATGTGACCCATTTTTTTTCAACTTTCCAAGTACAAAAATGTTGTGTTTTTCTTTATCTTAAGACCTTTCATACCAAAACAGCACCAGAGAAAAACATTGAGCTCTTGAAGTAACACCTTTTATCAGTTAAACGTTAAAATAAATTGGTGTAAAATACACCGAGCAAAATCTGACTTTTCACAGGAGGCAGCATATTTATTCCCAATAATTTCCCAATATAATAAGTTCCCAAACTAATGAAATTGTCGATTATCTGGAGCCAAAAAGGGTTCTCCTGTGAGGACAAGCCAAAGAACCTCATATGGTTCTACTTAGAACTTGCATTTCTAAGAGTGTAGAACGGTATGTATGTATGTAACGGTATGTAGCGCATGAGAGCTAGTTCAAGAAATGCAGGGTTTACAGTGTGCTAACCAGAGCAGCTTTCGAGATGCATTCAAGAAACCGTGTAAACTTCATCACATCTGCAAACGAAACATAGAGTCGACTTTCTAAATATTTTCTCCTGCTGCTGCCTTTGTGACAAATGTTCCACTCCCTTGGTATGGCTTACTTCTGAATGGGCTGGACCTTTATCAGAAACGTTAAAATAGACAAAATCTGACTTTTTACAGGAGGCATGTTTATTCCCAA
The DNA here is from genome assembly GCF_963457635.1 of Microchirus variegatus. Taxonomy (NCBI): domain Eukaryota; kingdom Metazoa; phylum Chordata; class Actinopteri; order Pleuronectiformes; family Soleidae; genus Microchirus; species Microchirus variegatus. The sequence continues at coordinate 17,536,625 of NC_139822.1, forward strand.
TAATTGCTCTCTCATCAGTCAAACCGTATTTCTGATTTTCCCTCCAAGTACCACAAGAGGAAACCCACGTACAGCTGGTGGTACACGTGCCACAGTTGGAGAACCAAGTCTCTCTACGCTAAGTTCTTAAATTTATGAAATTGTCTATCACTATCTTCGTCCCCCCTTCAATATGACCCTCCATAGGAACTGAATGGGTGAGACTATACTGTATAATATTCATCCAGCAGATGGAAAACATACCATAAACATACACCAAATACAATAAACCATCAACGTACATGTTTTCTCACTTTAATTCCACTTTGACCCGTACGCGCTAACTGCTAACGACACGTTTGGTCAAAAAGAGACTGTAACCATGGAAACCTGCTTGAAACTATATGAGGGATTCCCCTGGTAACCATACATGTAGAATAGGTGAAAAATTGTCATTAGCTAAATGGAATATAAGGATTGTGGACGTTTATGCGACGATTTGACCCCGGCCCTCAATGGACTCCATATACAAAGCTCTCTCTTGCATTTACTCTCGTTTTAGTGTTAAATAAGAGCAGTTAAACCGTTAAACCATTGCTGGTAATGGTCTCCGCGTCTTTAACGCGTAATTCCATTAGTAAGAATAAAAGAATGGCGAGGTCGCTGCCGGGCCCGCTCGGCCCCCGGGTCGATTCTTAATCACCTGTATGGGTTTCCTCTCACGGGCCTGTGCGACTCCACTGCTCACATCTTTATGGTTATTAAAGTTAACGATTGCCGCGTGCCTCATTTGCCAAGGCTCTATCAATACCAGCTCAGCACCATGAAATTACCCCGTCCAGAGGGAGCCGCGTGACAAACTGGATTAAGGAAGTTCTCTGTGATGCCCTGGCATATATAACTCTCCGTGTCATGGACTCAGCCCACCAGGAAAAGACCATCAGCCAAGCTCAAGCCTGGGGGGGGGGGGAGCGGCTACATGCCAATCAATCTTTTGGACGTATTTAAAAGAGGTAAAAGTGTGTTTCCGTATGGGTAGAACATCAACGTTGTGATGTCGGTTTAAGAATCAGAAGTCAGATTTACAGTTGTTATGGCGACTCCAATTAAGAACAGAGAAATAACAGCAGTATGAAAAACATCATATTTAAATCAGTGTCACAGTATGTCAAGAAATGGAATAAAATGAAATACCCTAAATATAAAAAAGAAGTAAAATACTACAGTCTACAGTTAAAATACCCCAGTTCCGCTCTGATCACATACCCCAGTACACTCTTACAAATAAGGGTTCTTCTACAAGGGCTGAGGTTCTACGTGGAACCATTTACTTCTGAAAAACCCTTCAGGGGTTCTTGGTAACACTAATGGTTCCAGTAAGAACCATTTTGATCCAGAGAACACTTTAAAACCCCTTTCCTGAATTAAAAAAAAAGGGTTCTTGGTGGAACTCTCCAAAAGGGTTCCAGGTGGAACCTTTACGAAAACGTATCTCCTGTGAGGACAAGCCAAAGAACCTGATATGGTTCTACTTCGCACTTTTATTTCTACGAGTGTAGAACGTTATGTATTACCACAGTTTGAGACCATAATTCTTTCCTATTATTATTATTATTAGCGCATGAGAGCTAGTACAAGAAATGCAGGGTTTACAGTGTGCTTCGAGATGCATTCAAGAAACCGTGTAAACTTCATCGCTTCTGCAAACCAAACATAAAGTCCACTTTCTAAATATTTACTCCTGCTGCTACTGCCTTTGTGACAAATTAGCTTTATTCGCCGGAGTAGAACCATTTGTTTTCATAAATGTTCACCTTCAAAATTTGATGCACCAAAGGCATCAGGACCAAAAAACAAAAAAAACACACCCCCAAAGGTATTACTATAAATAGAAACTGAAAAGTGTAAAGGTGAAGAAAAGTGAATAACACAATAAATAAATAAATAAACCGCCGTTAAAATCATGAAAGAAAACCCGAGTAAACGAAGCTTCTCAATGGTCACGGGAATAAAAAGAAGTTCAGGAAAAGTGACGGAAAACATCGCACTTTGAAGAAGAAAACACATTAAAAGTTTTTTTTTTTAAAGAAGTTGCCTTTTTAAAGATGAATGGAATGAAAAGGGTGAGGGTGATTATGGTAATTGTATGCAGGATGTAACCTACTTACAGTGTATGGTCTTTTCAGGTGTACGCAGAACTCTGCTGGATACTCTCTTTTTGGTAATAATGACATTTATATTCTGCAAAGGAAACGGGGATTCATTCTACTTTTAAATGTGGAATCAAAATAATAAAAAATAAAAAAGTCTACAGTAAAGGTTGACACGGTGTCTTTTCATGTCTTATGACAGAAGAAGAAGAAGAAGAAGAAGAAGCGGCGGCAAAAAATAGAGCGCAGACGATACGAAATGTACTGTATGTTGTCACATTTATTTACAGCCACTGTTTCTCACTTTATTCCTCTCATGCTGTGAAGGTGTGTGTGTGTGTGTGTGTGTGTGTGTGTGTGTGTTTTACTGCAGTACAGTGGACGTCACCTGACCTCTATCCATTGCCCATATGACACAGGTCAGTGCGTCCTCTAAATGAGAGTCTGGTGGCGAAATGAGCGACTAAATTGTCCATTCGAAATCACTAAAAAACGCCTTCTAGAATGGGACCATAGAGCAGCTTTAAAAAAAAGAAAAAGAAGAAATAAAGAAAGACGTTCCATAAAGGGAGAAACAATGGGATGCTGCTGCACAGGCTCTTGGAAAATTGCCCGAATACGAGTTTTAAAAAACAGAAGAGGAACAAATAATAGGAAAAAGTTCTGAAAGTAGGTGAAAGAAGGTCAAGCGATTTTTTTTTTTTACCAATAAAGTCTAAACAAAGAAATCAAGTCAAACATTGCTGGAGTAAAATGTTCTGTCCCCAAAAAAAGGATATTTATTCAAGTCATACATCATTCTCTCCTTGAAGCAGAACTACGCAGGATTTTTAACCCTAAAGTTAACGCCAGTTTTTCGTGCCGCGGCACCAGAGTCCAGGCACCGTTTACCAGTTAGCTCCGTTAGCTGCATTAGCTCCTTTAGCGTCGTTAGCTATATATAAAATTTGGACACGCCTGCCGTACTGGAAAACTAGCCTTGCAAGATTAGGGGCCACCAACCCGAGGTCTTGCGAGAAACACGGTACTACTACTACTACACACACATACACGCTAGCTAGGTAGCAGCTGCGAGATCAAGGCAGTGATATCGTAAAAACGCACATCAGAAAATCACGTTAGGCGATCCGTCATCCACGATAAACGGCTGATTCTGAACAAACTATAGCGGCGCGCTCTCGTTTACCTGTGTTATTAGCTTTTGTCAAGCTAGCCTTGACGGAGCCTCCACGCAGAGAACACACATCCACAGAAGTGTCTAGAAACAACCGTTAGTTGCGTGCTACTTTACATGCGCGTACACTGAAAGCACTTGATTATACATTCCATTAGCGGTGATTTGTTGCTAGCTACAGGTTGTACAAGCAGAGCTCATCAAATAACGTCGTAAACTAGTGCCCATGGTTACCATTTTTTTTCCGTTAGCTTGATTTAATCCCCGACTAACTGGACACGCCTGTTCTACTGGAAAATTAGCCTTGCGAGATCAAGGGAACATTAACCCAAAGTGCTAAGAATCTGGAGGTCTGGTGAGAAACACGGTACTACGACTACACACACATACACGCTAGCTAGCTAGCAGCTGCGAGATCAAGGCAGTGATAGCGTAAAAACGCACACAAAATCACGTAAGGCGATCCGTCATCCGTGATAAACGGCTGATTCTGAACAAACTATAGGGACACGCTCTCATTTACCTGTGTTATTAGCTATAAACGAGCCATTTTGTCAAGCTAGCGTTGACCGCGCTTCCACGGAGAGAACACACTATAACTACGTGCGTACACAACCGCGGTTTCTTTCATACTAAAAGAACTTGCTTATACATTTCATTAGCGGTGATTAATTGCTAGCTACAGGTTGTACAAGCAGAGCTCATCAAATAACTAGTGCCTATGGTTACCATCTTTTTCGTTAGCTTGATTAAATCGCAGACTAACCGGACTGTGAAGCCTGTGCAGCTGTAACGGCTGAAACGCAGATCATTTTTGTCTGAAAATGTAATTTCTTTAATGAAAATTAGTTAGAACGGATCAGGGCAGAGTCGGCTCGATCGGTTTTGCCGCGCAGGGATTGTTCGCCGTGTCACAGCGTGCACCGTCTGGCCTGTTCGGACTATTGTGCGACACAGAGTTGACACAGCGGAGAGAGGTTTTGATTCACGGCGGCTGTCTTCACCGGTGATCACACCACGCTGATGACTCTGTGTGTGTGTGTGTGTGTGGGATCAGGAACGACATGTCACTCTCGCAGGTTCAGGCGAGGTCTTGTCTGGATTACACACAATGCATTATCTGACATGCATTATGCATCTGCAGGGCACTTAACATCAAATTATAGATGCATGCAAAAAAAAAAAAAATTCCCAGAGCACCCGCGAGCACTTTGCTGTGCAAATAATCTGCAGACTCTTTGTAAAGCAGAGCGATCGGGGAGTTGCATGATTTTGCGTTACTGTGACGCGTGGCACAAAGACAGGAGACGTAATAAGTTCATATCTCTCTCACTGCCAGTGTCTAAGTTAATGCTGCATTAAGGCCGTTGCCATCCACTCACATAAAGTCGTATTTATCTGTTCATCTATTTGCTGTCTTATAAAAAACACTTCCAGATACTAGGGACTATACGTAATAAAATGTGTACTATTAAGTCCAAAAATGACTTAAATGTGAAGCGTGTTCAATTCAAACTGGTCGGTCTAAACAACCGAGCTCCAGCTTTTGATTCAACCAGAGGAGAAGACAAACATATATACGTCTGCAACGGAGAGACGATCAAATATAAATGGCTGGATGTAAGTAAGTAACTGTAGAGAGGGAGAAGACGGGTGGATGTTTTTCCTCCTGGTTAGACGAGCAAAACGAGGTCAAAACCCCTTTCTAGTAGATATTTTAGGTGGATATGTTATATAAAGTTTTAGAGCCCGTTATCATGCAAAATATGTACTGTACACGGTGGAATGATCCATGTTTACGTGTCGTGGAAACTTCTTTGGAATTGGGACTTAAACGGTAAAAGGTCAGAGTTGTACATATTTTCTGTATATTCCCTTTTAGCTGATTACGTATTCCGGTCACTTGTTGAACGTGACGTTCCATGAAGGCCTTCCTTGATGGACAACACCTGTTAAGGGTTGAATTCAGGTGTTCCAATCAGGGCTTTGGGCTCTACAGTAGTAGGCTGATCCTGATCTCCAATGAAGGACTATCTCCACGTTTCAGCATACCGAGACATTTTGGACGATGCTTTGCTTCCGACTTTGTGGAAACAGTTTGAGGATGGTCCTTTTCTACTCCAACATGACATGTACCGACTCCCAGTGCACAAAGCAAGGACTATAAAGACATGGTTTGACTTTGAGTTTGGTGTGGAAGAAGGAAGAACTGTGCTGACCTTCAACCCAGAGCACCGAGTCACCTTTGGGATGAACTGGAACAGAGATTGTGAGCCAGGTCTTCTTGTCCAACATCAGTGCCTTGACCTCATATAAATGCTCTACAGAACTCTGATGAACACAAATTCACATAGAGGAAAGTCTTTCTAGAAGAAGTGTGGAAGCTGTTATAGCTGCAGAAGGGACCAACTCCCTTTGAATATGTCATGTTCAGATGGTACTTTTGTCCTTATTGTGTATATATGTTCTGCCATTTGAGGAATACGACAATGTTGGATCAAACTGTGGACTATTTAGCTGTAGGGTTAGGGTTATAGGGTAAGATAGTGATGGTGTCAGGGTTAGGGGTTAAGGGTTAGATAGTGATGTTGATGATAATAATCCAGGTTTGGGTTAAAACTTGAACAAGAGTAACTCGTGAGAAGCTGCTGCTCACAGATCAGTAGCTGTTAGCTCAACACAGCGACACAAACGTGCAAAAGGCTAACACACTTATTGAACCAGACGGAATACAATTCCAGTCACGAGGATGTTTGTATGCTATATGTTATTATGCTTATAAGCTAGCTGGTGAGATCAAATTATTTCCATGGGCCTTTTGTACTACCAATTGTACTACATAAAACAACCGTGGGAGGTTTACAATATGTGTTTACCACCGGTGGTAAACAATAACAAAATCAATAAAGAACTTGTAGAATAGAATCTGTGAGAAAAGCTGTGTGTGAGTTAGCGTTAGCGATGTGTTAGCGTCAACAAAAGGCACAAATGAAACCACCGTTGGCAAATTCATGGAAAATACATCAGGTTGACGAGGATGTACGTTATGATACGTCTCGCTGACTAATTATCGCAGACTATTAGCGTAGCGTCTTTTGGCTTTTCCTTTTAAACGATTCAGTGCCTCTCCGTTTTTCTACTCGGGTCCGGCGTCGTCGCCTGACGTGAACATGACAGAGTGTTTCTCGCTAAGCACCCTATTAGAAAGGATATTGGCTTTTAAATGACGCGTTTGCGAGATGATAATTTGTACGGCCGAGCATTGATCACCTTCCCGAAGACTTGACTTCCAAGCGATGATCAATCTAAGTAAGAGCAAAAGAAAAAAAAAAGTTTGTGGGGGGGAAATCAATGTGCTGAACACTTAGCTGCCGTTTGACAATGCAGAATAACGACGTCAGATGTGACATTTAGACGCCGACCTTGGTCTCCAACGGCGGCAAGGACGTGGAGAGGAGAGAGAGAGCGAGAGTGTTGTGGACGATGAAGAGGGAGAGGAGTGTTGAAGGTCTGTCACAAAGAGCTATGATCTGTCACGGCTCAGGAAATTCTATTTGGACCTGATCGAGTTGAGAGACCGTTCCGTCTCCGCGCTCGCTTATTAAAATCGCAGGCCGTCTTTGAATTATGGGTTTTTCGTCGTTAATCGTCGATCCGTCGTTTCTAGAGAGCAGCACAGACGTTAGACGACAAGAACAACCTGAAATTTGGGTTTTCCATTGGTGTCACTTTTTTGCGCATTTTCAAAGACCAAAATTGTTTCTGAACAATGTAATTACACAACCTGAGCCTTTACTGTTTTAGTTCAGTATTTTCCAGCATAAACTGGCCTTAAGATTCCAGGAGAAGTGAATTTGAGAGATAAAGAGGCAACGGACAAATTAAACAAGTTATCGGTTTTGATATCGGTGATATAATCTTCAAATGATATCACAATATTCGATCATGATTGAGCAAAATCTGACACAAATTTGACACAATTTCCTGGTAAAAGTGTGCGTTTTTCATCCAAACACTCTTAGAAATAAGGGTTCCAAAAGGGTTCTTCTACAAGGGCTGAGGTTCTACCTGGAACCATTTTGCTTCTGAAAAACCTTACCCCGAAGAAAGGGTTTTTCAAGGGTTCTTGGTCACACTAATGGTTCCAGTAAGAACCATTTTGATCCAGAGAACCCTTTAAAACCCCTTTACTGAATAAAGGGTTCTTGGTGGAACCCTCCAAAAGGGTTCCAGGTGGAACCTTTATAAAAAGGTTCTCTTCCTGGAGCCAAAAAGGGTTCTCCTACGAGGACAAGCCGAAGAACCTTATATTAGGGATGTGAATCTTTGGGTGGCTCATTCTTAGGGTCACGATTCAATTCAAAATCGATTCATACGATTCTCGATTCAAATGATTCTCGATTCAAAAATTGATACAATGCATAGTGTGTTAAGGCAAATTATGGCATCAAAACAATATAGTTTTTATAAGATAATGTGATAATGTGATCACACAAGGGCAAACTTAAGACAAAAGTTAACATTGATTCATTCAAAACAAATAAAAACTTACTTACTGTACAAAAAAACAGTTTGCATAAATAAAAGTTTAGACTAGCAGCCCTTTTCTACCAGAAGTTACAAAAATAAACTGTACACAAATAACACAAACTGGTGTTTTGTGTGGTTTTTCAAAATAAAAACTTATTTTTAAAGTTTATGAATCGATTCAGAATTGTGGATGATTAGAATTGCGATTCCTATGTGAATAGATTTTGTTCCACCACCCCTTACTTTATGTGGTTCTACTTGGCACTTTTATTTCTAAGAGTGTAACGATATACGGTTCTCAATAAAAAAAAGTCATATTTATGGTGTGAAATTAACATAAATACAGTAAAATGACAGGTCGCATATAAATCTATCAAGGGTTCGAGACCTTTTTTGCGATAAAATGTCAGGTGGTCTCACCTTTATTGACAGGTTATTATTCCAGTTTTAATTAAACCGATCCACTGAGTCATGTTTAATTCCTTTGTATTAGTAACTCATGCACTCAAGACTGACAGGAATATTATACTTGTATAACATATTGTGTTTTTACTGTTTCACCACCATCTTTTTCATCTTTGAATTTCTTAAAAACAATCACAGTTGATCGTCTTGTTTTCATAATAATACTGTGTGTTCTTTTCTGCCGTCAGTTTAACAATATCTTAACTTAAATGGGGGTTAGAGGCGTTTGGAAAAGAGAGATCGCAGATTAAATAACGCCGCACGTTCATTGAGATTAATCGTACACTGTTGCCAAAAGATTGGAAGATATTGAACGTGGGGAGCCTTCAGTGCTAATTATCTCCAATCTGAATTGTGTTACTGTAAATCATCGTATAATTATCATCCTATCAGTAATTTCGCTGTGTATGAACTCAATAATATAATGAATTATGTGTTTTTTTAGCACTGGATAAATGTTCCTCTATGACTTTAAATATTTTTTTACTGCCATCAGTTTGACAATATGTTGTATCATTTTTTTTCCAGCCTAAATTGGGCCAAATGTTTCCAGGAAAAACAGAGTTCTTTTTTTAAAATGATTTGACAGGAACCTTCACTGTTAATTCTCACCAACCTGAATGGTGTCGAGTCACCGTTAAAGTTAATTATTCTCAACACATTTAAAAGCGACGGCTTCTCACTTCGACGGAGCGGCACGACACAGGATGTACGACAAATTGACTACAGGCCAAACAGACAATGGACAATGATGATCTATTTTTCCCTGTCACAGAGCAGTGGAATGGGTTTTCAACCCCCGTTTTCTCCACCTTTGGGGGGGGGGGGGGGAAGAGCATGGCAGTGACAAATGGCTGCGAGACGGGGGAGACCCTGACGCTGAGCGAAGTCTCTAAAATCGGCGACAACACGGCAATTTGGCGTCAGATTACTCACCGCGATATCCATCAAAACACACAATCCAGTCACTCGATATCGTTACGGCTCGGCTTGATAAGCTTTTGAGTGGGAGATAACGTCTTAATGTGGTAACGCGGCGGAGGGGATTGGGACAGCACTATGTTCCCAAAGCCCTGGAGCTCCACAGAGGGGACACCGAGCACCACCAGCCCCGCCACCCTAGAGCCCCAGAGCGGATACAACCACCACCACCAACCTGTAGCCCTGGAGCCCCAGAGCCGGGACACTGGCCACCAACTACCCGCTGCCCTGGAGCTCCACAGCTAGGACAACAACCACCACCAACCCGCCACCATCGAACACCAGAGCGGGGGCACTGACTAAAATCTACCGCTGCCCTGGAGCCCCAGAGCGGGGACAACTACCACCACCTCTCGCCTCACACTGTGGAGCTCCACAGGGGGGACAACAACCACCACCAACCCGGCTCCCTGGAGTCCCAGAGCTGGGAAACTGACCACCATCTACCTGCCATCCTGGAGCCCCAGAGTGTGGACAACTACCACCATCTACCTGCCATCCTGGAGCCCCAGAGTGTGGACAACTACCACGACCTCCCGCCCCACACCCTGGAGCTCCACAGCGGGAACACTGACCACCATCTACCCGCCGCCCTGGAGCCCCAGAGTGGGAACACTGACCACCATCTACCCGCCGCCCTGGAGCCCCAGAGCGGGGACAACAACCCCCACCAACCTGCCTCCCTGGAGCCCCAGAGCGGAGACAACTACCACCACCTCCCACCCATACCCTGGAGCTCCAGAGCGGGGACAACAATCACCACCAACCCGCCGTCCTGGAGACCCAGAGCTGGGAAACTGACCACCATCTACCCGCCATCCTGGAGCCCCAGAGCGGGAACAATGACCACCATCTGCCCGCCGCCCTGGAGCCCCAGAGCGGGGACAACTACCAACACCTCCCGCCCCACACCCTGGAGCTCCAGAGCGGGGACAACAACCACCACCAACCCGCTGCCCTGGACCCCCAGAGCAGGGACACTGACCACCATCTCCCCGCCATCCTGGAGCCCCAGAGTGGAGACAACTCTCTCCACCTCCCGCCCCACACCCTGGAGCTCCATTATATCACCATTATATCCATGTTGTATGTACTTGGAGTTAGCCTCCGAGCATGTATTTGCAATAAATGTAATACTTGTGTGGGATAATTTTACATAGGGATTTCAAGAGAGTCGGTCACGAGGAAAAAAATGTGCCATCGACAAGTGAGATGATTCATTATTTATAAAAAATGATTGACGAGTTTATCATTAACGTCGTCGCCCGCTGACGCCGAGAAACAAACTTTCTCTGTGAATCAATACTTGTAGATACTGTAAGTGTTTATCAAAATCTCTGCAGAGGGGAAAAAAAAAAAAAGTACTTCAATCAATTTTTTCAAAGATTGCCACGGTTTTCTCATCAAATCTCATCACAATAAGAAGTGAATTCACTTCTTTGAACGTCGTCGGGAGAATCGCTGGGAAAAAGAAAAGACTTTCCAACTTTCTTTCTTTCTTTCTGTCTCTCTCTGACGGAGAGTGATTACTTCATCTTCCGTAGCGATCCTGTGCAGAGGGGAATCAATCACGGATTGAAATATGCCCGTCATTCACTCACTCACCCGCAGACGCTGAATCTGCCGTCTTAGGGGATTAAATATCAGCAGTAATGAATGACACCGGCTGGAGTGTCCATTAATTATCCAGATTGGAACGGCGACGACTTTGTTTTGAACTCCAGCCTCAAGGTCAGCGAGGAGGATTTAATTGTGAAGAAACACAAGAGCGATTTAATTAAATATTTTCTTAAGTGCCGGGCACGTTAACGCGTTCACGGCGTTAATGGCGTCAACGTTATCGCATGACGCGTTTCCACGACGACTGACGGGAAAAAAGACGCGCGTGACGTCATGTTTACGTGACTCCAGATTGTTAAAATTAGACGCTAAAGTAACGCTAAACTTTAAAAACAGAGGCACACGTACGCAGTTACGCTGCTTATTTGTAGCGCTGCTCTTTTCGTGAAATAAACAGACCGCTCCAGTTCGACTGTAGGTGCGCTAACGGCGCTAAAGGAGCTAATGCAGCTAATGGAGCTAATGGAGCTAACTTTTTTTTTTGTAGTGTTATTTGTAGCGCCGCTCTTTTCGTGAAATAAACAGACCGCTCCAGTTCGACTGTAGGAGCGCTAACGGCGCTAAAGGAGCTAATGCAGCTAACGGAGCTAACTTTTTTTTTTTTTATTTGAAATTAGAAACATACAGCCAAAATACATATTAAACAATGTGCATATCAGATATAATATGACAGAAAAACAGATCACATATATGCTGAATAAAATATATGAAAATTAATAATAAATAATCATTTAAAGAAAACTAACAAAAAAATAAATCAATACATAAATAAATCAAAAATCGGTATAATGTCTTAGCTAGGGGCTACGGAAAATAGTTCATCAAAATGTTAGGGAAGGATTTCGAGAATCGTGCTTTATGAATGCTTAATTTACCAAATGCGCTAACGGAGCTAACTGGTAAACGGCGCCTGGGCAACATTACGTCACGCGCGTCTTAATCCGGTCAGTCGTCATGGAAACGCGTCATGCGCTAATGTGCGTAAACGTTGCCGTCGTTATCGCGCTAACGTGCCCAGCACTGATATTTTCCCATTAAGTTTTTTCTTTCATATTTCTTCACGCAGCAAACTTCCAGACTCTTGTACCAACGCTAAGAGCCATTATTCACTTCACATTGTCTTTGGAGTGGAGCTGAAAATGAAAAGCGTTGGATGTGCTCGTCAGTCTTTGCCTCCACGTACCTGTAAATTTCATCTGTGCCACCGAGGCCTGGACTGTGAAATCACGCGGCTGCACATCAAAGTGTGACCGAATCCCCGCGTGAATACTAATGCCAGAGTCGTGCAGAAACACAAAGAATAAGAGGGGAGGAAGAAAAAAAAAATAAAACAACCAGAGACAATTTCTCTTCAAAGAAAAAAAAATAAATGAATTGGAGGGAAAAAGCCTGAACTGTGTTAACACACAGAGAGAATATTTTATCGACGGAGAAAACACACGTTTTCAGGTACAGACGTTTTTATCTACTGTACGATTCCACGCTCGTATCTTGTCTTTTATCTCCACATCTTTTGTCTTTATTCTCCACATGAGGGGGTTTTACATGAAGGGGCGGGGGGGCGGAGCTAATCCCAGTTTACACACAGGGTAAATCCTGGACCTAGACCGCAGGATAAATCCTGGACCTGGACCACAGGGTAATTCCTGGACCTGGACCACAGGGTAAATCATGGACCTGGACCACAGGATAAATCCTGGACCACAGGGTAAATCATGGACCTGGACCACAGGGTAAATCATGGACCTGGACCACAGGGTAAATCATGGACCTGGACCACAGGGTAAATCATGGACCTGGACCACAGGGTAAATCCTGGACCTGGACCACAGGGTAAATCATTGACCTGGACCACAGGCTAAATCCTGGACCACAGGGTAAATCCTGGACCTGGACCACAGGGTCACAGAGACTCAGGAATAATGTTCATATAACAAACTGAACTCACCAACAACAACAGTACAGACAAAATATTTGCATTAAAAAAAATATTTTGCAGACTGCAAATCTTTTGAAAGTTTTGAAATCATGTTTTGGCATGTGGCGCCACCTACCGCCGTCTACCGATCATTGCAGTCAGTAGAGTCTCAGCTGCCGAGCAACCACGGGTTGCCAGTTAGGTCAGAAAACAAAACCAAAAAGACCTCGGAGTTTTGAATTTGAATGTAGTAACTGTTTTTGGCCACATTCTTACATATGGCATCTTTAACGTCTTTAAACAATTTCCTAATGAATTAATAATATTAATCACTAGTTTATGCTCTTTTTCAGTTGAACATAATGTCAATTTTGTAAATTATGTTCCACTTTAGAGGAAGATAGAAGATAAAGTAGTGGACGGTTGAGTCATTGACGGGAATATTCACATCCATGGAGGGTCAGATTGTCATGAGTGACGTCACCGTACTGATTATAGATTATTATAATCTACCGGAATAGAAAGAAATAAGCCCAAAACGCATTGTCCTTCCACTTTCCCCCTGACAGAACTTCAACTTAAATACAAAGATGTGGCTCTTTGTTGCGATGCCAAAAAACAGCAGTCAGTGTGTGCATCGTCTTCATCCATCACGTCTGCTGCATGGTCATTGTGTGTGTGTGTGTGTGTGTGTGTGTGTGTGTGTGTGTGTGTGTGTGTGTGTGTGTGTGTGTGTGAGCGGTGGCGTTGCTCAAATGTTGTAACTGTGGGATCAGAGGGAAAAATAAGTGATTGTTTTCTGGCAGACGGGACGAGTCGGCTCTGACAAGCGGTGAAGAAAAGCAGCCTGTGAACAGCACTTCAGACGACGCTCGGCCCGTTTTCTCTCTGTTTGGGCTCCATCCGTTCATCCATCCATTCATCCATCCATTCATCCATCCATCCGTTCATCCATACATCTGTCCGACCGTCCATCCATCCATCCACTGCTCTCCAAGGTAGGTCAAAAGAAAGATCCCGGCTGGCAGCTCATAGCTCACTTTGATAAAGCTGCTTGTTAGCGACTCATCAGCAGCTCGGCGCGTCACACACACACACACACACACACACACACACACACACACCATCCTTCACTCTAATGCCTGTCTTAGAATGCCTCCATGTCATTTTTCTCACCGCCTGTCGTCCCTTCTCGCGACTTGTGTGTGTGTGTGTGTGTGTGTGTGTGTGTGTGTCTCATTAGACGTCTCCAACAGTGGATTGTACACACACACACACACACACACACACACACAAGGTGGACGTGTAGCATCTGATCAGACCGAGCTGTCTGTCGCATGTTTGACGAGATCGCACCTCACACCTCCACGGCGCCTACAAAAAAATAAAGAAATGCCCCGAAAAACACATGCTTTGGAACTTTTTAGTGCAATAACTCAACAATAAAGTTTAATTTTTAACTTACATGTGTGGAATGTTTGTAATGTTTAGTCTACAATGAAGTTTAAAAGCAAACGTAAAGGTCAAGTGTGTAAAATGTAGCTGGATTGATTTTTATTTGGCATAAATTCAAGGTAAAATAATTCCAAATTACACTTAACTTGATTGTAACTAAGGGTACAATCGCTTGATTGTGTGAATTGTTGTTTTTCATGACCTCACAATGACATAGAATCTCATTAACACACATTAACCAAGGTCAAATTCATTAATTCCCAGTCGTCTCGCTTTACTAGCGCCGTGTTGTTGTTGCCTCCAACAGTGTTGACATAAAACAAATCACTTCCTGTGTTTTGAATGTAGCAGACATTTTTGTTTGAATTTTCCGCTTCTTAACTGTGAATATTTGTTTTATATGAGCTTTTGGTTTTCGGACAAAACGGACAAAACATTTTCTGACACTTTATGGACCAAACCATTGCTCGATTACTCGAGAAAACAAAAACGACAGATTCATCGATTATGATAATAATCGTTAGTTGCAGCTATTGTTTTAAATCTACTCCGATCGCACACCCAGTTACAACAGTTTTTTCAAATTTTTTATTCAAGTACCACCAGGAGAAAGCCAGCGTACCACTGTTGGCATCACAGAACCGTGATGTGCCGTTAGCTTTCAAAGAGAATAAAAACTCCACTCTGACAAAGTCTTAGTCTTTGAAAACGACACTTCCACGCAGTAATTATTGCAATTAGCTCAATCAAGGCAGCGCCGCGTTCGGCGCATGCAAATGTTCCTAAACGGCGACTAATGGAGTCGCAGTCGTCGTCAGGTGCTTGACACCGTTGTTTGCCGCGTATTATATTATTATTTTTTTTGGGATTGATTTTCATCACCCGCGTACAGTCGATCCGACATTAATTTCCACGAGTCATTATTGCTCTGATCCGTCAACACCTATGCACTCTAAACGGCAGGAAACGCAATAAACTACGTTTGCCGGCTGTTTTCTCGGAAACACAAATTGAATTAGAGAGAGCGCGGCTCTCAAGGACACACACACACACACACACACACACACAGATGGCGGAGAACGAAATCCCCGCCAACGCCGTCACGCGACGCCGCTATGTTTATCTCCCGCTGAAGCGGCCATTAATTAGCCCGCGTTCAGGAATAAGTGGCATTTGTGTAACAGTGAGCTGAAGCCTGATATCAGCCAGACAAAGGCACTTTTATTTAAACGCGTATCCGTCTTTCTTTGTCAACGCCAACGCTTCAAAAGATGGAAATGTCCTCAGAACCGCCTTCCCGCCGCTCTCTCTTTTTAGATTTTAATGAATAACCTTCAGAGTTTTTGGCATGGAGCCTTCTGGGAAGGTTTCTCCTGACGTCACGTGTGGAGCTCGACACGCCCCCTGCTGGCCTCAACTGGGGGGCGCCACCGAAGAGGGTCGGGGATTTTTTCCGTACTCCATAATAATCCGACTCAATCCTCAGGTTACTTTCTCAGTGTTTACCTAAAGTATACACTCTTAGAAAAAAGGGTTCCAAAACGGTCCTTCTACAAGGGCTGAGGTTCTACCTGGAACCATTTGCTTCCGAAAAACCCTTTCCCGAAGAAAAGGTTTTTCAAGGGTTCTTGGTAACACTAATGGTTCCAATAAGAACCACTTTGATCCAGAGAACCCTTTCCTGAATAAAGGGTTTTAAAAGGGTTCTTGGTGGAACCCTTTCTACCTGGAGCCAAAAAGGGTTCTCCTATGAGGACAAGCCGAAGAACCTTATAATGGTTCTACTTAGCACTGAGTGTACGAGGGCTGAGGCTCTACCTGGAACCATTTGCTTCTGGGGTTCTTGGTAACACTAATGGTTCTCGGTAAGTACCATTTTGACCCAGAGAACCCTTTAAAAGCCCTTTCCTGAATAAAGGGTTTTGAAAAGGGTTCTTGATGGAAGCCTCCAAAAGGGTTCCAGGTGGAACCTTTGTTAAAAAGGTCCTACCTCTTCTGTGTGTGTATTCAGATTCAACAAGTTGTCTGATTGCCAGTCTTAGTCGGACTATGGCCCTTAGCTTGACTAAACTTCTGGTGTTGCTTTGTATTGTTCTAATGTGATGTTTATGTTCAGTATGCTAAGCAGTAGGCTAACCCTAACCCTGCCTAGGCTAACCCAAACCCTGCCATCAGTAACCCTAACAGGTTTAAAGTAACCCTAAAAGAGTCAATTCAACTCTTTAAATTCAACCCTTAGTGTGATGTTGACACAAAATTAGTTCAATTTAACACAATGCCCGAAAAATCCAAAATCAGAAATGGTGTCAAATTGCCTCTTTTAATTTAACGTTAACTGGTGTAACAGATGATTAGCGTCCAGCTACCGTGGAAAACATCCGTTCCGCTTCAGCCACAGGAAGTTGCGGCCGTAATTCACGCAACTTAACGTGTATCGTGAAGTGGATATACAGTAATACGCCGTTTCCCCCCCCCCCCCCATAACGTTTGAAGGCATATGGATGAACTAATTAGGCAGTATGTCACAAAGTGCTGGGGCCACTGACTGCACCGTCTAAGCTAATGAGCTGAGCTGTTGCTAAAGGGAACGTCCCGGCTAAGATCTGCCACTGTGGTGGTGGTGGTGGTGGCGGTGGGGTGGGGGGGCGGTACCGCTGCCCCCACAGCAAAGCACCATTCACTCAGTGTTAATGAATCAATCAATTCCGCCCAGATAAATCACAGTGAACGCCTCGCAACAGCCGACTGTCACCATGATGAATTCCTTCATTTCGTGTAATAAGCTGGCTGGGAAGTGATTTATCCCCGGTGCGCAGGCAGGCAGCTAGCTTTATATACAGCAGTGGAGTGGACAGAGCGCGGTGAGATGACACACAATGAAGTGTGATATGTCGTTGAAAATATTTCCCGCCGAGCAGTTGGGTGAATACGGTCGAATCCGAGAGGATTCCGCTCCGTGTCTTCTTTCTGGTTGAGGTTCCAGATTGACCGTGGGGCCCAAATCTCATTTCCTGACATCGCCGTATTATCTTGAATTATGCACCCGGAGTCTTCTCGATGGCTCGTGTTGTTTCTCCTCCTCCTTATATTTCAGAGTGCGGCTGTTAGCGAGGACTACATTCCGAGGCTATCGATCGCCTCTGCTCCGCCGCCCTCATTCAGGGCCGAGATTAAGAGCCGTCGTACGTTTTTTTGTGCCTTTAAAATGCAGACCTCTCTTCTGGCTAAGAAGGAGACAACTGTGTGCTAATCAATTTAAACCACTGCTGAACTCGAAAGCAGCTCGGCCCGCATAACAATCCCCTCCTTCCACCGTCGCGTTGAAGAATGGACGGAGAGTATTATGGTCTAGAGAAACTTGACTAAACTGCTGCTGTTGCATTGTATTGTTCTGTGATGTGATGTTTATATTCAGTATGCCAAGCAGTAGGCTAAACCTAACCCTGCCTTCAATAATGCTAACCCTGCCTTCGATAATGCTAACCCTGCCTAGAGTAACCCTAACCCTGCTTTCAGGAACCCTAATCCTGCCTAGGGTAACCTTAACCCTGCCTTCAATAATGCTAACCCTGCCTTCAATAATGCTAACCTTGCCTAGGGTAACCCTAACCCAACTTTCAGGAACCCTAATCCTGCCTAGGGTAACCCTAACCCTGCCTTCAATAATGCTAACCCTGCCTTCAATAATGCTAACCCTGCCTTCAATAATGCTAACCCTAACCCTGCCTTCAATAATGCTCACCCTGCCTTCAATAATGCTAACCCTGCCTAGGGTAACCCTAATCCTGCCTTCAATAATGCTAACCCTGCCTTAAATAATGCTAGCCCTGCCTTCGATAATGCTAGCCCTGCCTTCGATAATGCTAGCCCTGCCTTCAATAATGCTAGCCCTGCCTTCAATTATGCTCACCCTGCCTTCAATAATGCTAACCCTGCGTTCAATAATGGTAGCCCCGCCTTCAATAATGCTAGCCCTGCCTTCAATAATGCTAACCCTGCCTAGGGTAACCCTAATCCTGCCTTCAATAATGCTAACCCTGCCTTCAATAATGCTAGCCCTGCCTTCGATAATGCTAGCCCTGCCTTCGATAATGCTAGCCCTGCCTTCAATAATGCTAGCCCTGCCTTCAATTATGCTCACCCTGCCTTCAATAATGCTAACCCTGCGTTCAATAATGGTAGCCCCACCTTCAATAATGCTAGCCCTGCCTTCGATAATGCTAGCCCTGCCTTCGATAATGCTAACCCTGCCTTCAATAATGCTAACCCTGCCTTCAATAATGCTAGCCCTGCCTTCAGTAAGCCAAACAGTGTTAAAGTAACCCTTAAAGAGTCAATTGTTGAAGAATGGAGGGGACTATTATGGTTTCGTTTACTCGACCCACAAAGACTTTAAAGGACGACGAGCGATCGGCGCTCATTCACACAGCCACTTATTTTGATATCTGCTTCGTATCATTATTCAAACAATCGAGGAGATCTGACAAGGAGAATGAAACGGGAAGGGGAATTCAATCAGGCGACTTTAAAGGAGCTCTTATCAAACTAATCCTGTGTGAATAAAGAACGGCTGAATAATAGCAATTAATGTGACTGAGAAAAATGACACTGGCCAAACTGAGAGGAAAGAGAATTTCTCTCCTATTCATATTCTATTGTAGAGAAATGTATTTCACCGTTTTCTGCAGAACAAGATAATTAGAAGTAAGACGTTTGAGAAGCAGGTGGTCAGTAAATTAAAAATACTGTGACATAAAGAAGTCTGTAATTTGACTCTTCTGTCTCATGTAAAGCAGCAGTTTTCGTCTTTTACAGCCTTAAAACAGCAGCTTCCAAATCAATTTGTCGCATCACGGACTCTTTTAAATTAACCGAACCTTTTGTTCTCGCGCTGTGTTATTTTGGCAACAGAAGTTACACACCGGAGCTTTAAGTACGCCGTACGTACGTTTATCCGCGTACCACTAGATAAAGGTTATTGTAGCGTGATGTGCAGCTTTAGTGCAACTGTGTGCTAAGCACTTCATAATGTGCAGTGATACGTCACAACGGAACACTATATCGTGACAGAAGCTGCAAAGTAAAGGTGAGGATGTTGGAGGCATTTACATGAGAAAACTAAAGAAAACGAAAAAAAAAAAACTTGATTATTTAGTCGATTATTTGAGCAATCATTTAGTTCAGGGGTCTCAAACTCAATTTCCCTGGGGGCCCATATAATAATAATTGTGGGGCATGCAGCGCTTTTGAAAATTTGAGGTAAAAATGGGGCATTCTGAGGCTTTTTTAAAGATCTTAAACAGGAAAAAAACTAAATTGTTATGCCAATTCTGTTTTGTACATTGTATTTTAACTACAACTACAAGGGGGCTCTGCATACCCAACGCAGACTGGATCATTTCTCTATGCGCAGTTTTATCCACACGACCATATATGACACATAATGATCTTCATGATGAGGATCGAGTACAGCGATGAAATACAGGGGATCACAGGTTTAACAAACAAACGAATGCTGAGTGCTGTCATGTGCGCGACGTCCGACACAAGAATCAAACCGAACTGTAGATCAGTTAAAAAGACTCAAAAATCCACGAAAACGTGCGTTAATCTCCGGTCGAATGGAATCACAACCCAACGTTCAGTCGTATTTCAGTTCAGTGACAGTGTCGGAAGTACTGAACGATTCTTTTTTTATTGATGACCTGATTCTAATGATTCATTTACACCGAAAAAAACAACTGCTTTATGAGTCACTAGTTTGTGTTTTTGTGTCGCGTACGAGGAGGAACTACAAAGTCGGGACTTTATAACAACGTGACCGATACCAAACCGAGTCGAGTTAGAACCGTATAATGGAAAAAGTGGCTAGAAGAGCTCAAAGGTCACAAATGTAAATCCCCATTCAAACATTCAAAAACCCCCTTCACGGCTCTTTCTCTCATCATTTCCACCACCTTCATGGCTTCACGTCTCATGATTCATTATAAAAACTAATTAGACATTCCCAGAACTTGGGAGTGTCGGATTCAAAAGGTGATGCAGGAGGCTACGCTTTAATGACTTAGGCGGCATAATAATTACGCCGTCACTGTCATTGTGTGTGTGTGTGTGTGTGTGTCGATAGATCCCAGATCCCCTAATCTCTTAATATGTGTCTGAGGTCTCGCCGAGTTCAAAGGTCGCCGTTTAATTATACTGCAGCAAATGCTTAATTTTCAATTATGACGGCGCTGGGGAGCTCACCTTGAGAGAGGACGAGTCGGAGACGGGGCGAACGTTCGCCTTCTCGCCTTTTTTTTCCGGCAGGGATTTTTCAGAGAGTGTGTGTGGGTGAATTAGCATGATGCGGCGAAATAACCACGGTCTCCTGTCGGGCGAAACCTTTTTTTTTTTTCGTCGTGACTTTCGGGGTCACGTCGGAATCTGTGGCAATTAGCACAAACGCCCACACTGGCGCTGGCACAAAAGCGTTCTTTAAACACAAACACGGCCACTTAGAGAAAACACTGAAGTCAAAATCCTCACAAACACCACGTCCCCGCAGACGTTGTGACTAAACGCCGAAAAATAAATGCTGACACGCGGCATAAAAGGAAACAGGCCACGACACAGTCGGGCGAGTCATTATTCAAAACATCATTTTCACGATGGGATATTACCTGCCGTGCTAAAACTGCAATTTAATTATAATGTTCCACCTTTGGAATTGAAGTAAGAACGACTAAAGGAAAAGGAGCCGTTTCTTTTCACTCCGGCTCAGTGTGGAGTCTAACGTGATAACGTAGCCGCAAACTCAGAATTCTGCGTTTAAAGTACTAAGAATTCTGACTTGAAACTCAGAATTCTGAGTTTTAAAATCTGAACTATGAGTTTTAAAGTCAGAATTCTGAGAATAAAGTAAGAATGATGTCAGAATTCTGAGAATAAAGTCAGACTTCAGAGTTTTAGTCAGAATTCTGAGAATAAAGACAGAATTCTGAGTTTTAAAGTCAGAATTCTGAGAATAAAGTCTTTATCCACAACACAAAATTAATAAAGTCAGAATTCAGAGTTTTAAAGTCAGAATTCTGAGAATAAAGTCAGTATCCAAAACTCAAAATTAATAAAGTCAGAATTCTGAGTTTTAAAGTCAAGAATCGGACTATTTTAAACTCAGAATTATCAGAATAAAGTAAGAATAAAGTCAGAATTCTGAAAATAAAGTCAGAATTCAGAGAATGAAGTCAGAATTCCGAGAATGAAGTCAGAATTCTGAGAATAAAGTCAGAATTCTGAAAATAAAGTCAGAATTCTGAGAATAAAGTCAGAGTTCTGAGAATAAAGTCTTTATCCACAACACAAAATTAATAAAGTCAGAATTCAGAGTTTTAAAGTCAGAATTCTGAGAATAAAGTCAGTATCCAAAACTCAAAATTAATAAAGTCAGAATTCTGAGTTTTAGTCAAGAATCGGACTATTTTAATCTCAGAATTCTGACTACTTTAATCTCAGAATTCTGAGAATAAAGTAAGAATAAAGTCAGAATTCTGAAAATAAAGTCAGAATTCTGAGAATAAAGTCAGAATTCTGAGAATAAAGTCAGAATAAAGTCAGAATTCTGAAAATAAAGTCAGTATCCACAACAAAAAAAGGGGCCAGGATTTTTCAAAGAACTTGCACTAAAGCCGTTTGTTTTTGCACATAAAAAAGATGCAATTACAAACTACAACAAATTAAATAAGATCAAATTCATCATGTGAGCAGTGTTTTTGGAGGTAATTGCACAGGTGCTGAGCCACAGCAGGAGAAACATTCATGTCTTAAAGGCACAAAGTGGCAGTTGTGTGGAATTAGACTTAGATTAAAAAAAATAAAATTAGGTTGGCATTATGCGAAAGCTCCCGTTTTTTTTTTAACATTTCTTAAATTTCCTCAGAATGGCAGCCAAACAGACAGCGCTCAGCGTGGAGCTTCGCTCTGAGCGCTTTGGCGTCGCCGAGCTGGAGCAGCGGGAAAGTCGCGGAACACAATGAGTGATGAAAAGTCTCCTGCGTCGCTTTCCCTTCTCACTCTCTCTCGCTCTCTCGCTTCAGCCGGAAGCTCGACTTATTCTCAGCGTGAAAATGCAGAAGCAGGTTTCAAAGACGTTTCCTCTTTATCTCTGGGAGACAAAATGAGTGCGTTTGCTGTCAGTGGGTTAAAGGCAAACCCGGGCTTTCCACCACTGAGAGCAGGTGTAAAAGTGTGTGAAATGGTTGCCAGGTCTCGTCAGCTGACTTATTCCACGATTACGGAAACTTTAACGTGACATTTTTTCTTCCTGTTCCGTTTGTTGGATTCAAAAGCAGCTCATTTATCCGGAAACCTGCCAAACTGTGGTAAAAATACACTCGAGCCTGCAGCGATAAAGTGGAAGAATTCAGGTTTAATACAAATCAGGGCTGAAATCTAAATGTGATTATTTTTGACTGATATTGCTATATGATATGTACGGAAGAGGATTAGGGCCACAGAGGAAAAACATAATTGAGTTCACAAAATTCTGAGTTTTAAGGTCAGAATTGACAGTTTAAAGTCAGAATTCTAAATTTTAAAGTCAGAATTCTGAGAATAAAGTCAGAATTCTGAGAATAGTCAGAATTTCTGAGTTTAAAGTCCATTTAAAGTCTGTATTCTGAG
The DNA here is from genome assembly GCF_963457635.1 of Microchirus variegatus. NCBI lineage: Eukaryota > Metazoa > Chordata > Actinopteri > Pleuronectiformes > Soleidae > Microchirus > Microchirus variegatus. The sequence goes on from NC_139822.1 coordinate 17,559,558, forward strand.
TTTTAAAGTCTGTATTCTGAGAATAAAGTCAGAATTTTGAGTTTTAAAGTCTGAATTCTGAGTTTTAAAATCAAAATTATGAGAATAAAGTCAGAATTCTGAATTTAAGTCAGATTTCTGAGAATAGTCAGAATTTTGAGAATAAAGTCAGAATTCAGAGTTTTAAAGTCAGAATTTTGAGAATAAAGTCAGAATTCAGAGTTTTAAAGTCAGAATTCTGAGAATAAAGTCAGAATTCTGAGTTTAAAGTCAAAATTCAAAATGTTAAAGTAAGAATTCTGAGTTTCAAAGTCCGAATTCTGAGTTTTCAGGTAAGAATTCTGAGAATAAAGCCTGAATTCTGAGTTTAAAGTCGGAATTCTGAGTTTCAAAGTCCGTATTCTGAGAATAAAGTCCGAATATTGATTTTTAGAGTCAGAATTCTCAGTTTTAAAGTCAGAATTCTGAGTTCAAAGTCAGAAATCTGTGTTTTAAAGTCAGAATTCTGAGTTTTAGAGTCAGAACTAAAATATTTTTTTCCTGTGTGGCCCTAATCCTCTTCCGTATAATTGATATTTATTCAGATCTGGGAGAAACAAATATGTTTTCTCCAGTTTTTCTTCAATAAGGACAATATTGAATCCAAAATGGTAATTTTTCACACATCTTGCCGTATTGTGATTTTCATAAAATTTGGATTATTTGTTCAACCCTAATGCAAATATAGATGTAAAAAAAAATAAAAAAGGCAAATTCTGACATTACGCTGTTATTTTGACCTCAGCTCTCCTAACAAGACAACCAGAGGACTCACACAGAGAGATTCATATTCATTACTCCTGAAATCCACTGAAACACTTGTGTCCAAAGGCACTTGACTGCAGGGCAGAGCCACAGCGCATAAATCAACACTCACACTTGTCCGCCGTCGCCATTCCGGCATAAATTAAACGGATCCTGCATCTATTATACTTTTCCATTTAAACTCCAGAGAGAGTGACACAAACTCTGTGTCAAACTTTGTACTATTTTTGTGAAATTTTGACAACTATGTTTTACATTTGTGTTTATTTTGCATATATGAAAATTACAATTGTACCTTGTCTTGTTTTTTTTTTTAAACTATATAACTGAGACAGCGTGTCTCTCCTACGTTTGATCACCTCTGTCTGAGGTGACATCCAAACTGCATCATGACTCTGTTAGGAAGTCAATAAATATCAGAAATCACAGACGCTGACTCAAGGTGGGTGTTTTTATTTATTTGTCACATGAAGTTGAGTGAATACTTCAATCATCAGGCTGGTTGTGTGGTTTCAGATTGTTTGAACCTGTTTTATTTTCAAGGTCCAGAGTGTAAGAATTAGTGACATCTAATGGTGAGACTGGTAAATTGGAAAATCTCCCATCAGACACTTCACATATCACATACTTCTGTTTCAAAACATGGCAAACATGGCAATATGGCGGCCTCTGTAAAGCAAGACCCTTACCTACACGGTAAGTGGTTTATGCCACGGCTCAGAAAACGAAAACTTAAAAGACCTCGGTATTTTGAATTTGAATGTAGTAACCGTTTTTGGCCACATTCTTACATATGGCACCTTTAAGGAAGGTGCCATATGTAAAGTCAGCTCATGGTTAAAATGCATCAGGGCAAATAGATAATTTCATGATTTTCAAAAATTCATTAAAATGATTCCTTAAGAGGTTTGCAAATAATTTCAACGGATCCTTGTTCAGGGCGATGCCGACTATTACGATGTTAAATTTCAAGTCATTCTGAGATACTTTTTGTTTTCGAGAAGAAACTCAGCTCACTGTCAAAGTGCATCAGGGCAAATGGATCATTTCATGATTTTCAAAAATTAATTAAAATTATTCCTTAAGAGATTTGCAAATATTTTCAACAGATCCTTGTTAAGGGCGATGCCGACTATTACGATGCAAAATTTTAGGTCATTCCAAGATGCTTTTTATTTTCAAGAAGAAACTCAGCTCACTGTCAAAGTGCATCAGGGCTAATGGCATAATTTCATGATTTTCAAAAATTCATTAAAATTATTCCTTAAGAGATTTGCAAATATTTTCAACGGATCCTTGTTCAGGGCGATGCCGACTATTATGATGGTGAATTTCAAGTCATTCTGAGATACTTTTTTTTTTTTTGAAGAAAATCAGCTGAATTTCAAAGTGCATCAGGGCTAATGGATCATTTCATGATTTTCAAAAATTCATCAAAATTATTCCTTAAGAGATTTGCGAATATTTTCAATGGACCCTTGTTCAGGGCGATGCCGACTATTAGGATGGTAAATTTCAAGTCATTCCGAAATACTTTTTGTTTTTGAGAAGAAAGTCAGCTCACTGTCAAAATGGATCATTTCATGATTTTCAAAAATTCATTAAAATTATTCCTTAAAAGGTTTACAAATATTTTAAATGGATCCTTGTTCAGGACAATGCCGACTATTATGATGGTAAATTTCAAGTAATTCCGAGATACTTTTTGTTTTCGGTGTTTGCATTATTTAAAACACTTTTATCACTTTTACTGCAAATTAATATCGGCTCCAAATATCAGTTATCGGCGTCTAGACTACTAATAATCTATCAGTATCGGCCCTGAAAACACCATATCGTCCCGTGTGAACACAGCATTTAACTGTTTTTATTTTCTTCTCAAACTGAAATTCCACTATCGTTCCTCGAGGTTTCTCGGTCACTTTCGTCTGCCCGTGAGCCGCTTGAGGAATCTTCCCCGTGTTCCGATCGAAGTGATTCACGGTCGAATCATCGGCGACGCGAACATCGCACATCTGTGCGGAAGGGCCTCTTATTCTCCGTCATTAGACGGCTCGTCTCCTCTGCACTGACCGGTGGATTCGTCTCCTCTAAACTGCTGTGGCTGCAGCACTGTAGGCAATTCAATAAATGCTTCAGGGAAAACAGACTGAAAAGATCACGATTATGATTCTTTCTAAGTGTTCGGGGTCACTGTACTCAGAGTCCCTGACGAGGGTGTTTTTTTTTGGGGGGGGGGGGGGCCCAGATGGCTGTTTTTTTTTCCCCATCGAATAAGCTCTTAATGTGCTAAAGCTGATTTTGCTAACTGCTCAGCAAAAAATGGACGCAGCCAACAGAAACAGTAAATGCAAGCTGGTGAACACAGTGGAGCATTTAAGTAGATACGCTCGCAGATATCCATTTTCCCAGCGGCTTTCGGAGACTTTATAAGAAAAGTGAACGGCTGGAGACACGACGGAGGTCAGGAAGTGTAAAAAGTAACGTTTGCTAAAACTATTAGCTATGCTAACAGCCCGGAAAATGACGGTGCGTCTTACAGGGTATCTGCAGGTTTCAGAAAGTCAAATTCAAGACTTTTAAAGACCTTTTCAATGACACCTTTAATGAAATTTAAGACCGAAAACACTAAATATAGGCGATAGTTGGAGGATTTAGCTAGCAAGGATCTAGCAAGCTAGCGTGAAGATAACCATTCATATCAGCACCTCTCCGTGAGAACAAAGAAACAGAAATATAACATTAAATAGTCCTGCTTTGAAACATTTAAGACCTTTGGGTAATGTATTTAAAACCAACATATAACATTTTTAATGAATTTAAGTAGTGCTGTGCAAAAGGCTAACGTGCGTTAAGTAACGCACGACACGTTTCCATGGCGACTGACCAGAAAAAGACGCGCATGAACGTCATGTTTACGTGCCGCGACACCGGAGTCCAGGCACCGTTTACCGGTTAGCTCCGTTAGCTGCATTAGCTCCTTTTAGCGCCGCTAGCGCGCCTACAGTCGAACTGGAGCGGTCTGTTTGTTAAACGAAAAGAGCAACGCTAACAAATAACCAGCGCGCCTGTGTACTGCGTATGTGTGCCCCTGTTTTTAAAGTTTAGCGTTACTTTAGAGACTCGTTTTAACAATCGGGGAGTCACGCAAACGTGACGTCACACGCGTCTTTTTCCGGTCAGTCGTCACGGAAACGCGCCGCGCGCTAACGTTGACGCCTTTGAACGCTGTTAACGCTTGACAGCACTAAATTTAAGACATCAGATATATGAATGTAAGACTTTTTAAGGACGCGCTAACACCCTTAGCGTCTTAGCATTTAGCTGGAAATGATGACGGGCAGCTCTGAACTGGTTTGAAACGCTTTTCTGACCGTGTGGGAATGAGACGTTATTATTCATGGGCTTGTAAACACTTTACTTCTTGTGTTTTTCACGTCGTCCCGAAACCCTCGGGTGTAACCGAAGCTTTGCACCGACTCTGATTTGAAACAAGTTTTTTTCGCAACGTAACCTCAGTCTTTGGTTTTCAGCCAAAACAATTTAGAACATGTGAATATTGTTCTGGGACATGGAAATTGCCTGTGCGTGTCTAAGCAGACTTTATTACTAATTTCCTTTCGCTCTCTCTTTTTTTTTTTTTTTCCCAGACAGCAATGAGTGAGGCGTGAAGACAGTCGCCTCCGTTATTCACCACTTACCGAGCGCGTCGGCGTCTCGGAACCTGCAGGGGTGTGGAATTTAAAGAGGCGGGGGGGGGGGGCTAGGGGTTCTGACGGGGTCTCAAATTGAGACGTGTAATTGAAAATAATCAAAGCAAAATACGTGGTAGCCTGATGGTAAGTGAACGCAGCGGGGGGGGGGGAAGGGGGGTGCGATGGAGAAAGGAAGTTTCTTGTTAGTGTCCCACTGAGGTTTATCGCTGGGTGTTCACAGCATCCCAGGGTGCCTTTACCCCCCCCCCCCTTTTTTTTTTCTCTCTCCAGTTAGCCGGGTTTAATTAGAGATTCAAGAGCGTCGCTGGAAAAGATGCCGGAGATGAAGAAGAGCGGGGTTTACGGAGCAAGGGGGTGGGAAACGCGGAGAAAACGCTCCACGCTCGCTCTCGCAATCACACTGGATTAATCAGCTATTGTCCTACAACGGAGCGGCGGAATATTTGCACAATCTGATGCCACTAATGATGATGATAATAATAAGGACAATAACAACAGTTGACTCTCGCGGGGGGAAGGCCTCGTCTGTGGGCATTTCTTTGATAATTACACGATGCGTCGAAGCCGTAATGCGGCACTAATGTTTTGTGAAAAACTAGCGGGGGGTTGGTTACACAACAGAGCTAACGTGAGGCTACGTTACTGTGAGACAGAAAGGCTAACAAAAAGATAATAATAATCCCACAGAGACACGCATATAAGATAGTTAGTGTAAAAAGTAGCATTAGCTAACGGCTATGCTAACAGCCAAACGATGACAGTGCGTCTTAGAGGGTATCTGCCACCTTGCCACCGAAATTAGACGACATAAATGATCGTAAATGTAAAAAGCAACATTAGCTAAACATTTTCATGGCTAATGGCTATGCTAACAACGACGACAAGCAGGTCTGAACTGGTTTGAACTGGTTTTCTGACCATGTGGGAATATGGTATGGTGATATCATTCATGGGCTTGTAAACACTTTACTTCTTCTACTGCACGAGTCGCAGGGAAGACAAAGAAAACAACAATGAGACAACATAAATAATAGTAAGTGTAAAAAGAGATATTAGCTAAAAATGTTTATGGCTAACAGCTATGCTAACAGCCAAAAGATGACAGTGCGTCTTACAGGGTATCTGTAGGATTCAGACCTTTTTAATGCCACCTTGCCACTGAAATTAGACAACATGAACGATAGTAAGTGTAAAAACTAACTTTGGCTAATCATTTTCTTGGCTAATGGCTATGCTAACAACGACAACAAGCAGGTCTGAACTGGTTTGAACTGGTTTTCTGACCATGTGGGGTTGGATTATTATTCATGGACATGTAAGTACTTTACTTCTTCTACTGCACGAGTCGCAGGGAAGACGAAAACAACAATGATACAACAAATACTAGTAAGTGTAAAAAGTGACTTTAGCTAAAAACGTTCACAGCTAACGGCTATGCTGACAGCCAAACGATGACAGTGCGTCTTACAGGGTATCTGCAGGTTTCAGAAAGTCAAATTTAAGATTTTTTAATGCCACCTTGAATGAAATTTAAGACCGAAAACACTATAAATATTAGAAATATGTTACTGTGTGTTTAAGAGAGAAAGGCTGAAGAAATAATCCCACAGAGACACACACGTGTGCGGCAAATGCAAATGATGTAATTATCTCCTGTGGAATACCTCTGCGGAGCTCGTTTTCCCACGTTGCCGTCCACCGAAATTACACTTTTTTTTAAAACCCGGAATTATGAGCAGCACTTATTGTTTTTTCTGAGACCACATACTGTAAACCCCAGATATGAATGTTTCATTCAGGAGACTAAATATGGAGTCAGCGGCCTGACTGAGCAGAAGGGGAAGGTGAGGCTAATAATGGCCTCAGCTCAGAGCGACACAACGAGAGGTAACAGCAGAAATCACCCAGGATTATCCTCAGTCCATCTCTTCATTCTCTTTCAATCACTCACAATTCTTGTTACTGTGACATCTGGTACAATAGACTCTGTAGATGTATTTTAAGCTTCCTCTTCCACTCCATCAGTGCACAATATATATTAACTGTATCTCTACGTCTACGTTATTATTCATTGTGTATTCTCTCTTAACCCTAACCCTTAACCATCACAACGAAGTGCCTATCATTAACCCTAACCCAAACCTAAACCCAATTCCAACCCTAGCCCCCCAAAAGCCCTTTAAAAATGGACCAGCCAAAATGTCCATACGTTCCTGAACTTTCCCAAATGTCCTCACTTTCCCAAAATGTCCTCACTTTCCCAAAATCTCCATATGTTCCCGAACTTCCCAAAATGTCCTCACATTCCCAAAATGTCCATAATTTCCAGAACTTTCCAAAAATGTCCTCACTTTCCCAAACTGTCCTGACTTTCCTAAAATGTCCATACTTTCCTGAACTTTCCCAAAATGTCCATATGTTCCTGAACGTTCCCAAACTGTCCTCACTTTCCCAAAATGTCCATACTTTCCTGAACTTTCCCAAAATGTTTTCACTTTCCCAAAATGTCCTCACTTTCCTGAACTTTCCCAAAATGTCCATAATTTCCCAAACTTTCCCAAAATGTTTTCACTTTCCCAAAATGTCCATACTTTCCCGAACTTTCCCAAAATGTCCATATGTTCCTTAACTTTCCTAAACTGTCCTCACTTTCCTAAAATGTCCATACTTTCCTGAACTTTCCCAAAATGTCCATATGTTCCTGAACGTTCCCAAACTGTCCTCACTTTCCTAAAATGTCCATACTTTCCTGAACTTTCCCAAATGTACTCACTTTCCCAAAATGTCCTCACTTCCCCAAAATGTCCAAACTTTACCGAACTTTCCCAAAATGTTTTCACTTTCTTAAACTTTCCCAAAATGTAAACTTTCCCAAAATGTCCTCACTTTCCCAAAATGTCCATAATTCCCGAACTTTTCCAAAATGTCCATAATTTCCCGAACTTTCCCAAAATGTCCTCACTTTCCTGAACTTTCCCAAAATGTCCATAATTTCCCGAACTTACCCAAAAGTGTCCTCACTTTCTTAAACTTTCCCAAAATGTCAACTCTCCCAAACTGTCCTCACTCTATATGGTTTATACCATTTTTGGTCGTCAAAAAGCCACAAATACAAGAACACACACACACACACACACATCCTCAGAGACTGGGTGTCAACAATTGTCACACACACACACGTTTGTGTAGCTATTCTCTTGAGGACACTAGATTAAGTTCATCCTTAACCATACATAGTTCACGTCTCACCCTAACCTTAAACCCGAGCCCTGAACTGCCTCATTAGGACCAGGTTTTTGGTCTCCACTCCACGAGGACTAGCGGTCCCGACAAGGTCAGCGGTTTCTGCCAGAAAAGGTCCAAATACAAGCAGAGACAAACACACACCACAGGGGACACCGATGCACTCAATAGAGCCAATTAGAGAAGGAAGCGTTTAGTGATTCATCCAACATTTGACACATCCCAGTGGATCTGCTCCTCCAATCCTCGCTTTCCCTCTTCCCACCTCTCACTCCCTCTGTTTCCCTTCTTTCTTTCTTTCTTTCTTTCTTTCTGTCTCTCTCTCCGTTCATGTGTCTTCCTGGCAGAGGAGAATGAAACTCCTCCATCCCGTTCACCTCCATTAAGCAGCCACCGAAACCCCCTCCTCCAACGTTCACCACCACAAATCATAATCTGCTCAGGGTGAGACGAACTATTCTGCAAACGGATGGTATTTGACGACAAAGAGTCACATTAATGACTCTGTGTGTGTGTGTGTGTGTGTGTGTGTGTCAATACTTGTTTGTGTTACCTCTTCAGGAACTTTCCTGGTAAAAACACTGGAGCCTTTTACACCTGGCATTTGAGAGTGTGTTTTTGCATTTACACCTGGGCGTCCACATCGAGATCTGATTGCTATCTGATCCAATCCAATAAAGTCGGATTGGATTGGATTGGATACGTGAATTTTGTACAGTAGCAAAGTATTTGTACGTCGTTATATTACAACACTGAGTAGAAGTTAGGGGTTAGAGGGATAGTTCGGAATTTTGGACATAAGACCTTTTTTTCCAACTCAGCCGGTGTGATGGAGACGTCTGGAGACGTTTTCAAGAAATTTAATTCAGTTCTTCTAGTTGCCGAGTTCGCCGGTGCTATGGCTAGCGCAAGTCAATGGTACCTGCTAGCATGGCATTAGAAACACTCACACTCACAGACTATCTACGTACATATCTGTGATGATAGAATAATATTTGAAACAAAACTAACCTCGCATCGCATGCATTTTTGAGGGACTACTTTCCCAGAAATCAGTCCGCCGCTGCCATAGCTTAACAGGAAGTATGACGCGCTGCTGACGCTGCTGAGACATAAATCCTTCAAATTGCACGGTTGGTTTTATTTCAAACATTCTATCAACACAGATATGTACATCGATAGTCTGCCGTTACAATCGATTTGCCTCGGGGTGCACTGTGGAGTCGGTATGAGTGTTTCTAATGCCGTGCTAGCTCGTACCGTTGACTTGCGCTAGCCGTAGCACCAGCTAACTCCTCCGCAACTAGAAGAACCGAATGAAATTTCTTGAAAAACGTCTCCAGACGTCTCCATCACACCGGGCTGAGTTGGAAAATAGGGTCTCATGTCCAAAATTCCGAACTATCCCTTTAAGAAAGTCACAGAAGTGTGTGTGTGTGTGTGTGTGTGTCTCACACATCTAGCCGTGTGATGGTGATGGGGATCAAAGGCTTGCCACTGTGCGTACAGTGAGTCATGAAGTGATATTGTCAGCCACGCTCAGGCTCAGATCCTCGAACGTAAATGTGTGGTGGAACAACTGTGCACAGGGATCTTCAATGCTTCTTCTTCTTCTTCTAACCCCTCCCCCCCAACAACCCTCCAACCCCCCCCCCACAGTTGAAAGGCTGTCAGTGCATCGGTGCAGAACAGACACTCAAAGTGAATACCAAACAGACCCTTCGTCACAGATTAAGAGCAGATCTCGACGGTTTGCGCTCGTTTTTTCGTCCTCCGAGTGCGTTCGAGTCGCAAACTCTGAAAACGCTCACAAACGTACAAACGAGAGTCGCGCGGATCGGCTGCAGAGATCGTACCAAACAGGTGAACGTGCGGCGTGTCCGTCGACGGTTTTTCAGCTGCTTACATCAGCGTTTCGTCATTTCCAAGTGTCGAGTATTCGCGGATCCTCTGACCGCAACATCGTTAAAGTAGCCGCAGGCGTCCGGTTCTGTGTATGAAAACTGTGAAAACTGTCGAGTTTGGCGAGAGAAATGTCAAATAAAAGAGGAAAATGAGAAGCATTGTTAGGAGTGAAGCCATTATTTCAGTTCAACATGTTTTGAAACTGAAGCTCTGATACACAAAAACTGCCCCAAAGCATATGAGCTAATATTGATGTAATATATGAGCTAATATTGCACGGTATTAAAGTAAACATATATATTGTACGTGACATCAGTAAATACTTATGCAAGAGTATTAGGACCACATGATGTATAACTTCATGCTGTTCTCTTTTTTTTTTTTTTTTACGTGGCCCGGAATTCTGACTTTAATCTCAGAATTCATGCTGAATTCATGAATTCAAGAAGTCTGAAGAGACTTTAATCTCACAATTCTGACTTGTTTCCTCAGAATTCTCAGAATTTTAATTTCAGAATTCATGTTGTTAAATTGAATTTTTTCTTTCTTTAATTTCTTGTGGACCAAAGAAAGTCCGGCTTCATTCTCTTAAATTCTGACTTTAAGATCAGGATTGTGACTTTAATCCAGAGTTCTGACTTTAATCTCAGAATTCAATGCTGTTTCATTTTTTTTTTTTTTAACGTGGCCTGAAAAAAGTTTAGACTTTATTCTCCAATTCTGACTCTAATCTCCGAATACCAATTTACATCTCCAAAATTCCGACTATAATCTCAGAGTTCTGACTTTGATCCCATAATTCTGATTTTAATCCCAGAGTTCTGACTTTAATCTCAGAGTTCTGACTTTAATCTCAGAGTTCTGACTTTAATCTCAGAGTTCTGACTTTAATCTCAGAGTTCTGACTTTAATCTCAGAGTTCTGACTTTAATCTCAGAATTCATTTTATTATTGAATTCAGACATATATGAAGACAACACATTGTGGCCTGAAAAAAGTCAGACTTTATTCTCTTAAATTCTGACTTTAATCTCCACGAATTCCAATTTTTATCTCCAAATTCCGACTATGATATGATAATTCCTTAATCCCATAGTTCTGATTTTAATTTCAGAGTTCTGACTTTAATCTAAGAGTTCTGACTTTAATCTCAGAGTTCTGACTTTAATTTCAGAATTCATTTTTTTAATTTTTTAACATGTTTTTTTTCTCTTATACTCTTCTGTAAACATGCATAACGTTAAATATCAGTAAAAAAAAGAGAGAAATCCTATTTTATTAGTCAAATGTTTCATTTTCTTTTCTTGTGTGTGTGTGTGTGTGTGTGTGTGTCGTCATCAGTAAAGCAGCTTCAGGTGAGCTGATTGACGCAGCTGCTGCTTGTTTCTGTCTGATCAAGCTCTGCCTTTAAAAAGCAGCAGCAGACTGAGCCTCAGACGGCTGCTGACTGCACAGAGGCCACAACGTGTTTATGTTGATGATTATTTTGTGTATCGGGGAAAATAACGTCACTGAAATGGGGAACAAAAGTGTGTGTGTGTGTGTGTGTAAAATATAATCCAGCTCTTTAACATCAGTTAAATCAGTTGCCTTAAGGAGTAAATTTGCACGTTTTAAGGTCTACTTTTAGTCGTCGTTTTAGTTGTTAACCCTGAGGAATTGGACGTGGCCTAAACTGAAAAAAGGGCATTAAAGTTTTAAGTGTCGTGAGATGACAACAGCAGAGCACTGCTGCATCCCAGCATGCACTGTGAACATCTCTGCATCTCTGACAGCTTAACTCTACTGCGCATGTAGAATATTATATATGCAACAAAGCTCAAAATAGAAAAAAACAGATAAGACACGAATATGAGAGCCTGAGCTTCGCTGACTCGGGCGTTAGTTCTGAGGTTTTTTTTGTTGTCGGGGATTTCAGAGAGTGGACGCGAGCGACGTTCTGCGCTCGTGTCTTCGTCTCGTTACCTACGGCTACAGGAGAAGTCGTTAAGATTGCGTTAGACGTAATTGCACCGAAAATTCCCATGACAGAAAGTGTATTTTCCCCCTTTGTTCTTGTCACAACAAACTACTGAACAACTGATCAACACCATTCAGTCAGAACGGGCTAAAGAGGGACAGAAAAACAAAGATGTTGAAATAAAACGGGCTCAAATATCAAGTCCATACAACAGAAACGGGTGTTAGTGCAGCTTTAAATGACGTCGGAGTACGGTTGTTTTGATCGATTGGTGTTTTCATCTGTGTTTGATGACCATAAGAATAGTTTTAGCTGAGTTTCTGACCTTTCTGTGTGTACAGTATGTAGCATGTCTGTGTTTATTAAACTTAGACATGGCCTAATGACATGTTTTTTTGTTTCTGCGTGCGACGAGGGATCCAGAACCCAAAAATGCAAAGAAATGCTTTGAGTACGGTTGTTTTTGATCGATTTGGTGTTTTGAACTGTGTTTGATGAGCATAAGAATGGTCTTAGCCGAGTTTCTGACCTTTCTGTGGGTATGTAGCATGTCTGTGTTTATTAAACTTAGACGTGGCTTTATGATGCGTTTGTTGCTGCGTGCGACGAGGGATCCAGAACCCTGTGGGGGGCGTCAGGGAAGAAGAGGTTAAGGGAACATGGTTTTAGCCGAGTTTCTGACCTTTCTGTGGGTACAGTTTGTAGCATGTCTGTGTTTGTGTTTATTAAACTTAGAGATGGCTTTATGACATGTTTTTTTTGTTGCTGCGTGCAACGAGGGATCCAGAACCCAATGGGGGGCGTCAGGGAAGAAGAGGTTAAGGGAACATGCTTAAATTAAATAAAAATGGTCTTATGCCACAGATTTTACAGAAACAGGAGTTTGTGATGTCCAAAAATGCAAAGACGTGCTTTGAGTACGGTTGTTTTGATGGATTTTATGACTATGCGTTCGTTTCTGCGTGCGACGAGGGATCCAGAACCCGAGGAAGTCAGAGGTTAAGAAAAGAGTTGGAAACCTATTTAAAAAAAGGTCTTATGCCACAGATTGTACGTTTGTTGAGACTTCCTTTTGCCACTAAAATACACAATATATATATTTTTTTGCCGCACACAAGTATGTGTCTCCTCGATTCCCAGTCGCAGACAAAATGGCCAGCGGGAATCAATTTAACCGGTGAGGGTCTGCCTGACTCGTGGGACTGCTTTAGTGCACTGATTGATTGAATGCACTTCTGCTTACATAGGAAGAGGGTGAACATACAGCGACACACAAACACATTGTGATTTACTGCAGGCAGAAGTGTGAGCGAGAGAGGGAGGGAAGGACAGTTTCCAGTAAAAAAAAAAAAAAATCTCTGAATCTCTGGGTAATTCTCAACCCGCTAACCTCTCCCACTGCTTTTTTCTTGTATCTCTGGAAAGCTGCTGAAAATAAACTGAGAGTACCGGCGGTGCATCCCGACCGCTCCGTCTTGCCTGAAACTGCCAAAAGCTCCAACCCAGGAGAGGCCTGACATCCTCGGATGAACAGGAACCGAGCCCTGGAGGCGTTTGGCTCTCCTTTACCTTAAAGTGAAAGCCCTCACAGTCGCTAAAAACAGGCACCGAGGGCAGAAACACTCCAGCAGCAGCAGCAGCAGCAGTAATCCCTGCCAGAACATGCGTGCACGCTAGCCTGGAACTGTTCTGTGACCATAAAACCTCTAAAACTCCATTTAGTCTAACTTGGCTTCCCTCAAGCCATAAAGCTGGCAATGATCAGAGTGCAGTCATTAAAGGAATAACACTTGGGGAACATCAATAAATGCCCAGAAGGCTCTCGGTTCAGGTCAATCATTCGAGTCGGTTAACGGTCTCCAAACAACAGAGCAAATTCATCATAGGGCTTAATCACATTGGGCAAGTCCGCGTTTTCGCCTCGGAACAATATCCGCTAACGACATTAGCGAAGGGCCAGTAATATGATGTGATTTCCTGCCGTCAGACGGAGGTGCTGATTGATGGCGGGGATGAGTCGAGCGTAATTCAAGATTCAAACTCACTTTTTTCCCCGTGTGAACCTGCCCATACGCACATGTACGAGTGGGGGGTTACATGTGTCTCGTATAGGGAGAGATTAAGAGGGAAACATCAGTAGATGCACACATGGATGTGAATTTAAGGCTGCGTTCACACCATCTCCTTCTTAATCCAACCCTAGTTCATTTTGCTGGGAAAAGTCCGGTTTGTTTGGGGTGGAAGAATCGGCAATTGAAATCTGGTCAGCTTAAAAACGTACACTACCGTTCAAAAGTTTGGCCCATTTCCAGTGTTCTAATGGTACATTGTGTTTGCTAATCGCGTTAGAAGGCTATTGGATGATTAGAAAACCCTTGTCCAATGATGTTAGCACACCTGAAAACAGTATTGCTGGTTCTTTGACCAAAGCAAGTTCTTATTTTGAATAAAAATCACTATTTCTAATCTTGTCAATGTCTTGACTATATTTTGGAACTCTTTTGATGAATAAAAGTGTGACTTTTAATGGAAAACGCAAAACAAAATATTGTATAAGTGACCCCAAACTTGAACAGTAGTGAACCAAATGCAGGAAACGGACTACAGCAAAGGGCATTGTGGGTACAACCCAACCAAACATACGCATGTGTAGAGCGATAGCCGGGAGAAATGAGTTTGCATAAGACAAAATGAAATAACCAAAGACCGATGGGTTTTGCTCTTTTTGTGGCGTTTTCTTGTCTTGTCCTTCATTAATTCTTGATGCAGCGCCGCCTCAGGCCAGTAGGGGAATACGCTAGTCAAAAGGTTTGATTTGTATCACTAAAGTGCGAAAGTGTGAACGAAAACTCGGACCGGACCAAATGTTTCAGCGCCCAATTGAACTGAGTCCCCAATAGTACGGAGTCTAACAACCTCGGACTGTGACCCTGTTCAGACCCGGTATTAAGATCATCCCGAGCGATGGGATCACAGGTAGATACAGGCGTTAAATTCAGGTCGGAACACTGCAACATCTGCACAAGTGCGTCCTCAAATCCAGTCCCAACAACAACTTCCCTGAACCGACCGCTGACGTCGTCTGAAACGTGGCAGTTTCAGGGGTTTTTCTTTCACCCTCGTACACATCAACACAATAACCTTGAGCTTTTCTTCTGACGAGGAAAAGCTCGAGTGAATCTCTCGCCGTCATCTCTCGCCCAAAGTCCCCCCGAACTGTTACTGCAAAGTTCCAAGCACAGCACAGCACTGTCCAAAAATATCTCGCTAAGCCGAAAAAGCATTGTCTATTTATCTCCCCGTATTAGTCGCACTCCGCTGTGCCGAGCCCCAGGGTCAAGTTGCATCTCAGATGTGTAATCCTGTGCTGAGCAGTCACTGAGTGGTAGCATTTTTGTGGATGCTCCACGGCGCTTAAGCATAACTACAGGCCCTCGAGAGATGGGGGGAGAGCTCAGCGTAAAGCAAGTCTGTCTGTCTGCTCTGCTTCCTTCTTTCTCCTTTTTCCCCACCAAACAACCACCTCTGGCTCCGGTCGCAGCACCGCCATCCATATTCACAGCCGCCTGCTCGCTGTCATAATATTCGCCTCTCTGAGCTTCCACCGCTGCCTGGCTTCATTGACATGGGGAGGGGATGGGTGATTGGGCAACTTGGGGGAGGGAGGCCAGGGCCTGAATAATGGCTACTGCATCCCCACCCCGACTAAGAGAGACCAGCAGCCCGTTTAGAGGCAATCTTACTGTGCCGATGAGCACGGACCCCTTGTGTACACACAATAACGGCGTGAAAACAATGGAGGCGAGAAAAAAACTGGTGTTAAAAACCAAAACAGGCAGCAGTGAGCCGGCAAAAAAAACAACAAAGGGAAATGTGTTTCTCCGAGAACACAGTCTCCGCGGCTGTTATTATCTGTGGCTCCGTGTAATTATCAAATCATACAGTTATTCAGCAAACGGGGGGGAAAAAAAATGACATAGATATAATCGGCATACACACACAAACACAAACAGAGAGACCTTGAAGACAAACCACACACCAAACATATAAAGTATGTGTGGATCTGTGGCGCAGCAGCAGCTTCCCCTGCAGCCTCTCGTCTGGCCGATGGACCGCGGTCCCACGCTGACTGATGGGCATTAACTGGCCGCGCTCCAGCTGATGAGTCCCTTTCCAGCCTCTGATCAATCACCGCAGCTCATTACACACCACATTTTCCTTCCTCCCCGCCCCCTACAGAAAACAGAAGGTAGTAGGGGGGTACCACCTTGGAGTCACCTTGGGTATTTAAAAGTAACTGTTTACACGACCTCTATGGCAGCTTGCTTAAGCTTTACACCTGGGGTGGACGTTGTTGGCAAGCTGCGTTTTCGACTGTTGAAACCATCGTGAAGGGAACCAAAACAATCTGTTCTTTCCAACCTTTTTGGTACATTCCTGTTCGGGTATGTAGCACAGGGGTTTGGCACCTTCCAAAAACAGGGGGATGATTTAAAGAACGGCAGAATGCTGCTGTGTACACTACCGTTCAAAAGTTTGGGGTCACCTATATAATTTTGTTGTGTTTTCCATTAAAAGTCAGACTTTAATTAATCAAAAGAGTTGCAAAATGAATAGAAAATATACCATTAGAACATTGAAGAGATGGTGCTGGAAATGGGCCTCTATACACCCATGTACATATTCCATTAAAAACCAGACGTTTGCAGCTAGAATAGTCATTAACAATGTATAGAGTGTCTTTCTGATTCATTTAAAGTTATATTCATTCAAAAAATAAGGACATTTCTCAGTGACTGCACACTTTTGAACGGCGGTGTATCTTCCAGCGTTACCCTTAGAATTCTTCTTCTGTTGCTGATTTTTATTGGCAGGCTAACGCACTCAGTACGCTTTCATGCCCACTTAAGTTGACCTACAGCCGGAGCTCGACTGCACAATTTTAATTGGGTCTACTACTGTCCTCGTCCCGGCAACGCGGGGCGGGGGGAATCGATTTGGTAAATGAAGCGTGTCCGACTCCAGTACACTAGGTGGCAACATGCCCGCTTTCAGCTTGTTAGTATTAGCCCTTTTTTCAGGGTTGACCTATTACATCACAGACCTGAACAACTTCAGGTGGTGGCTTCCTGGCACCATCCTGGATCTTCCTGACGGCTTAAATTTGGTGTCTATTAGAGTGCAAGAAGTGTGGAACATATGCAAAGTTTCCAGACCAGTTTGGATCCAGTTGAACATTTTACATGCTATACTGTTCCTACCCCCAATCGTATGACCTGGGTGTATTCGTTAGACTAGTAGAAGCACATCAGATCGGGGTTTTCTACCCCACCCGGCACCATGGTGACTGTAATTGGTCTGCTTCTACTGTTTAAGGAAACAGACCTGGAAAAAACAACTGTCCAAAGTCTTGTAGTCCTGCTACAGAGGGCAGCTGGCAGCGTAATGCAGCTACGTGCCGATGCCAGGTAGCTGTCAGGCCGCAGCGGCGGTCAGCAGGTGGGCTGGCAGCTCGCGGTGCCGTGGCACAGTGTGGTTCACCTTAGTTCAACTGCACACCGGGGCCTCGCACACACCACCCCATCCCTTCCTCAACAGCACCGTTGCCGGGCTGAGGTGTGACAGAGAACCTGTCACGCCTCTGGTGGAAGGTCAGCGTTGATGGAGGATGCCCTGCAGCAGATGCTCCGTGAGGATGGACAAGGTTAATGTGCCTGGGCTTTACCCCTGATGTCCATTGTCTTGTCAAAAAATTGAAACAGAGGACAGTCGCATTGGATCTCAGAGCGCGTACGCGGGGGTTGTAGATGGACCGGCAAAATTAGAACGACCTTAATTGTAGCCTCTGCTCGGCTCTTTTTTTAATACGGGAGATGAAGCCAATGAAGCAAATAATGTCGATTATCTCGTAACATTGGTGCATGTCAAGGTCGCGGAGAGTCGGTGAACATTGCTCAGTTCTCATAATTGGTGGGATGTGAGCAATTTTAACAAGGGACAAATATACATACGGCACTGATGAGAGGGTTGGGAAAATCTCATGGATCTGACCAGATATCTACTGATGGACTAACCATGAATCTGTGACGAGGTTTTGGGAGGGTAGCTCCTCCTCACAGCTAACTCGACTTGGCGGATGTGCTCCTCATATTTTACGAAGTTCCAGAGTGCTGCTTCTGAGGTCTAAAACAATCCATGCCTTATTTGGTTGGAGGGTTTTTTTGTGACAGACACTGTACCAGGCAACATTCTCTCACCCTACTTCCAAAGACTGCTTAGATCTTGTAATAAAAACAAGTAAAACAAGATGGACTCCAATTCCAAGATGGCCGACTTCCTGCTGAGTCGAGGTCATGGTCCCAAGAGGACTTTTTGTTTGTCTTGGGCCATTCGATGTTCCCACCAAATTTCGTGAAATTCGGCACAACTAAATTTCGGCCCGCTAAATAGGCTTTGACCTTAGGGGGTGCTACTGAGGCATTTTGCATTGGTTTTTCGCAATTCCATTATTTTATCGACTTTTTTGCCAGTTCTGATTTGCGTGCCAATTTTCGTCCATTTTCAGGCTTAGCATAACCCTAACCCTAACCCTAAGGTTAGCATAAGTTAGGGATCTTTGAGGATCCAGTAACATGTTCTCCTGTTTGCACATCATGGATTAGGGTTAGGGTTCAGGGCACAAAAGCATATTTTTAAGAATAAAGCTAGTGAAAATATTCGGGATATAGAGCTAAGGCTTTGCCCTGCCAAAATGGCGTTGTTTTGATTCAGCATGATGGGATTGCGTGACATCACTTCTATTAAATGCTAGCATATTTGAAAAGCTTTCTGATGCTGAAACAGGGGTGTTTTCATCTGAGACTTCGATGCTCATCATTTTGTCGTCCTGTTCTATTCCGGCTAATGCACACACACTTGCACATCAGCTTGTTTATTAATACGGCTGCCAAAGCTGGAGCCACGAGTTAGCAGTTTTACAAGAGACACTGTACTGTCAACACGATGCTTTGGGGACATTCAGAGCCTAAAAAAACATGACGAGAACGTCCTGACGATTCCTCCAGAGGTGACTCTGGTGCTAACGGCGTCATTATGCAGACGTGTGGCTGCTGGAAATGAAAAATGCTAGAATGAAAGATTCATGGTGGAAAATGTGAAAGTAAACTCCCAATCGTAGACTTTCTTTATCTTATAAAAAGGCGCTTTAAATGTCATGTGTGTGGCTCGGGAGACAAAAACTGGGAAAAGGTGTGGGGTATTTTTTTTTTTTTTGCAGCGTACTTGGATGGAATATTAAATACTGCAGCAGAAAGCCAATGAAATAGATGTCACACTTGGAACCTGTGCGTCCACAGCTGTAGCCTGAAGGTACAGCAGTGGAGTTCAACACCAAACAAAACTCTGGCTCTCTCTGCACTCTGAAGTCCACTCCGCTCTATATAAAGCACCATGTCAGTGAAATTCACTCGGACAGCTACACCATTTTCCCTTCTCTTTTTCTTTTTTTCTCGGGCTGCGTCGTACTCTCTGATCATTTATAAATGACTTGGCGGGGATCGTCTGCATCACGAGACTCGCCTCGCGCTCGAGAGAGAGAGAGCGCGATAATGATGCTCTGGCTCCGACCGGGCATCTGTTTTCTCTGGTGAAATGAGTTACTGGTGAGGGTCATTATTTAAATTCACGCCACCAGCTGTGTGGATGTTTTTTTTTTTCTGCAAATTTTCAGTACTGGGAAAAAAAAGGCAAATAGAAGCTGAAGGAGAAGATTGTGAATGGTTAATTATATATTAGCACACACTTAACTGCATTTCCATGCAATTCATGCAACATTCACTAAGCTTATGGAGTTAAACCCATGTCTGAATAATCCGAGCGGTTCCTGGAATCGAGGAACGTGGCCGTAAGAGCGAGTCGATTTTATTTTATTGACTTCCATCGCTCATCCACTGCAGGATTAACTTAATGAGGGATTGTTGAGGTTGATCATTTATAAGGTTCAATTCATATGTTTGGGTACAGTTCATAACATATAACGTATTCTTCTCCAGTGACGGACAGCTACACGATTTTCCGTAGAAGTTCTGACTCGACGTCTTTACAGGCTCTTTGACACCGAAATTGGTGACGATAACCGACGTAATGTGCAGGTCGGCAGGCTGCCGGTATGTTCATGTCCCTTTAAGACGTTTGTAGTCTGTGACGAGTGGGGGAAAGCGACGGTGAGGCAGTGCTGCCAACTTGGCGACTTTGTCGCTAAATTTCGGCGACTTTCCAACTCCTTCTAGCGACTTTTTTTTGGTCAAAAGCGACTACTTTGCGCCGTTTATTTATCTTTATCGAGGTGGGCTAAAAGTACATAAGTAAAAGAGAAGTAATTCCAGTGCGAGACGTCGTAAGTCACAGTAAAGGAACGTCTCGCATCGCTGCGTCTGCTCCGTCTTTGTCCTGCTGCTGCCTCTTCATTTTCATGATCCACGTTGCGACTGGTAATGTCTGCGCTCTGCTCTGACGACCGTTATGTCACGCTGTCGTGTGTGTTGGTTGAAATCAGTGAGAAGTGGCATGCAGGGACAATACATCTATAGCATTGGTTCTCAAAGTGCGGCCCGGGGGCCAATGGCGGCCCGCAGAAACATTTCTGGCGGCCCGCAGTCAATTACAGGCCCGCAGTTTTAATCCAGGAGCTACTAAGCTAGTTAAATGTTTATTGGACCAATAAGTGTAAACAAAAATACTGGGTATTTACCTGGTTGCTATACGGTGAATTTTAGTGTATTATTGTGTTATAAGATGGTAATAAGCAGGTAGCTACAGCCCCCAATTACTAGCTATTTACCCAGTAAATATATGGTAACAGAAATGTGTTACTTGGTATTAACCTGTAATTAGAAGGTAAGAACAATGGCCAAAATACTGGGTAATTACCGGTAAATTATAAAGTGTTTTTTATATTAACGCTTATATTACTTAACGCTTAACTGTAGAACTGCAATATGGTCATTAAAATGATTACAAATGGGATTTATTTCTGGATTTTGCCTTTTTTTTCCGTTTGGCGGACCTCAGTCCAATGTTGGGTTCCTAAATTGGCCCTCAGGTATCAAAAATTTGAGAACACCTGATCTAAAGTAATACGGCACAGTTTCAAGGATGTAAAGAGTAGATATAACAAGAGTGTAGGTAAGGGTATGTTCCCCTAGCAATATTTGAGGAAAGCCAGATTGTCCCCTACGTGTCCTCACCAGTCTTGTAGTCAAATCTACGTCCTTGGTAGAAAGTACTCATATTTTTCTTAAAATACAGAGACTCAAAGTAGAAATTAGACTCAGTACTGGAGTTCAGACACCTGAAAGTTCTCTTTAAGTACAGTGAGGAAGTATTTGTACTCCCCACTTCTGACTAGCATGTGAAGCTTTGGGCAAAAGCATCTGCTGCGACAAACCTTGGCTTCTGCCATCCACCAGGATGTCATTTGGACACGTACCACCCTACCTAAGCAATGTTGCTTTCATGGAAATGGTATTCTCCGATAGCTTTGGCCTCTTTCAGCAGGATAATGCACCGTGCAGCGAGGCGTTGACTTGGCCTCTAAATTCCCTGCATTCTCAAGCACTTTTAGACAAATGAACACTTGACAGATCCTCAGCGAGTGGTTTTGAGCAGCAGCAGCAGTCACCACACATCTTAAAAAATAAAAGCCTCGGAATGGATCTCCCCTGTTCCTGAAAAGACACGTTTGCATTCAAACCCCATTTCTCTGTCACGGGCTGTCAAAGGTCGTGCCCTCTCTGTGCTGTTGTGATCAACATTTGCTCCCCCCCGTCTTATGTCCCCGTGTGATTAGATCCAGCTTGTCCAGCATCCAGTGACCCCCAACCCCTCCTTCCCCTCCTCTGCGTAGGAAATCGCTGACAAGCAGCTGTTTTCCCCCTCTTCTTCTTCTTCTTTATTTTAAAGGCAACCTCAACGTATTTCTTGTCGCACCCCGATTCCCCCGACCCCTGCAGCACGGGTGACCTTGACTGCGGGAAAATGAAATCTCTAGAACACAGACAGCTGTCGCGAGAGAAAGTGTAGGTGCCATTCACACCAAAGATCAGGCAGCATTTCGCCGACACCTTCAGACTTCATGTAAGTCTTTGTAGACGAGTTTGAGGTACTGAACAAAAGGGAGTACGAATACTTCCTCACTGTACTTGAGGATAACTTTCAGGTGTCTGAACTCCAGTACTGAGTCCAATTTCTACTGTGTCTCTACATTTTAAGAAAAATATTAGTACTTTCTACCAAGGATGTAGATTTGACTACAAGACTGGTGAGGACACGTAGGGGACAATCTGGCTTTCTTCAAATATCGCTAGGGGGACATACCCTTACCTACACCCTTGTTATAGGTCACGGAACCCTAACTCCTAGCTAACGTTGGTTCGCTCTATGACTAAACGGTAAAAGGTCACCTGGAAAATGCCTAATATTAATAATCTGAAAGGGAATATACATATATATGTTTATATACCGCCACCTGGTGGAGCAGAATCCTACATATTTCAATCGATAAATCAATTCACCGCTAGCACTTTTATTCCGAGACAAGGACAGTCGTCCAATTAAATGAGGCGTGCATGGAAATGGTCCTCGGCATTGAAAATAAATCCCTGAACCCATAAACAAATAATCCATACACGCGTACGTAACCGCTCGTGTAATGAAGATTTAATTTACCTACAGTTCGTTCGTCCTCCTGAACATTAAAAAAAAACAAACCCCTGCGAGGTTTAACGACGGCAGCGGTAGTGTTTTCCTGTCATTCCCACAGTTGCGTATCAGCGAAATAATAAAAACTCAGTGGCAGGAGTAAAAAAATCTGTGCGTAAAAATTGATCGGGGGGCCTCCTTTTTATCGTAAATGGTGCTTGAACCGTCGCCGTCTTGCCAAATTTAAGCGACGGCCGAGGACGACGGTGGCCCCAGGGGTCACTCCCACAACCCGACATCATTTCCCTTTCATCTCCATTATTTATAGACTTAGAGCAGACGAGAGGAACCATCTCCCTCGCGGCAGCTCGTCGGGCTTATGTCTGCGCTCTCCGCCCGTTACACTGAACCTGTATTTACACGGACATCACTGGTTTCACAGGGACAACGCTGTAAACGCTCTCCTTTTTTTACCCCCTCTGTGTTTTATATACTACAGGAGGAACTTAATGCTTCTCCCGTGAGCAGCAAAATATATATATTTTTTTATTAACTTGAGTCTTTTGTCCAGCTTTGAATTCTTGCAAAAGCTTTCGTCTAAATGTCGTCATCCCGCTTCGACGTCTTTGTGTTTTCATGGTCTATTATACTTTTAAGAAGAGAGCGGGGAACCGATGCTGGGAGGAGACGGTTCCGCTGTGAACTAATTGTGCTACGGTGTTATATCATATTTCCTTTCTGTCACATACGTGGGGAAAAAAACGATAAAAATATTAGAAAAATGATGAAAGAACCGAGTAAGGTGAGGTCGTGGCATTGCCGAGTCTGTTTAGTTTACTTCAGATGACGCAGACATTCAAACACCTACTCAAACAGTTGTACAGTGTTAGCCCCCCCAAAAAATAACAGAAACCAGGAGCTATTTCACTCATTTTCTATCACTTTAACCTGCACGTCACGATTATTAATCGATTACTAAATTAATCCCCAACTATATTGATAATCGATAACCGGTTTGAAGCTTTTTTCATCATTAAAACCAGATTTCTGGTTGTTTTAGCTTCTTAAATGTGAATATTTTCTTGGTTTCTTTGCTCCACGTAACAAAGAAATAATTCAAACTGAATCAATTTGGTTTGTCGACAAAACAAGACATTAGAGAACATCATAATTTTCCAGCTTTGACAAACACTGATCAACGTTTTTTTTTAAACATTTTATGGACCAAACGATTCATCGAGAAAATAATCGACAGATTAATCGATTACGAAAAATAATGGTTAGTTGCCGCTCTGGACGGGTCGGCAATCCATCATAAGGCAAACCAGGCTTCCCAAACCTCGGTTGAAATCAAATCCGTTAACTTTTCAAGGGATTTCCAGGACCAATTCCCTCAAATTCAAGGATAAAATGTCCTGACACAGCTTAAGAACTTGTAAGAACGTCTTTGTCCATGATGGCGTCCACTTTTATTGATTTGCAGCACGCTCTGTATCTGGATAAGTGATTGTCCTCTTTTTTTGGGGGGGGATCTTGGTCAAAGTCAGTTATTGTCATGTTGTCTTTGGTGAGACGGGTGAGGACAAACTCCACGTTTGTCCTCGTCGTAAAACAAACGAGGGAAATATTTACCTAAATATCAACTTTTCTCTCTTCGCACAAAATTCAAGCACTTTCAATGACCCATGACTATTACCAGGAACTCCTGTGGGGGGAACCCTGGCAATCAAACGGAGACGAAAACAACCATTCGCTCTCACGTTCATCACATCAGTGTCCAATTAAACTTATCTGCAAGTTTTTAGACTACTGGAAGAAGTCGGAGAACCCAAAGAGAACCCATGTGAACATGCTAGCTCTACACAGCAAGGACCTTGGTAGGGCCTGGTTTGAGCCAGCGACCCCTCTGGTTGTGATTTGGTTAATTTACCCACGTAAGCAGCAAGAAATGAACAGAGAGAGATGGCTAATATTGGTGGAAGCTTCCTGTTTCCACACCAATTTCCTCTCCACTCTGAGTTGATCATATATGAATGAATTATCATGTTCATTCTGCTCCTCCTCTGGTCCAGATGTTTCTGAGAAGGATATTCAGGATTTTATTACGTTTAGCATGTTCTGACCGTTAGCGACAGCTACGCTGTGTTTGAATAACTCTGCTAGCAAGTTAGTGGCTCACAAATTGAAATGTAAATTGTGAATAAACTGGCAAGCATTAACCGTAAACCAGTATTTCAAATGTACACATTTGCTTAATCTCGTGAAAATCTCGCATATAGCTCCTTAAGGCCAAAATGTGCACCGATCTAGAGAGGATATCGCATTCACACGGATCTGCCGGTGGGTTTATCGTATTATGCATCCTCCTTTATCTCTCACACACACAGGATACAGTAAATATAAAAGAGGTGGGAAGCATTAGTCATTCTGATTTTAATACAAAGTAGCCGGATGTCTTTGTAGGACAGCGAGAAGACACCGTTGTCGTCGCCCCCCACCCCCTCAGGGTGACGCGTCCCAAGCTAGCCCATCAATCTCCACACCTGCTGCATCTGGGTCGGCTACTGGGGAATTGCACACACACACACACACATACATATATATATATATATATATATATATATACTGTACGTGAATGCTAGCACTTGATGAAACCCAACGCCGGCCAATTCTTTTCTGTTTTCTACTTTGAATAATCAGGTAAAAAAAAAAAAAATAAATAAAATTGCATGATGTATCGCGCGTCAACTTAATACCATTTGACTGGGCGTGTGTGTGTGTATGTATATATACATATGTCTGTGCCGCGGTGTGTGTGTGTGTGTGTGTGTGTGTGTGTGTGTGTGTATACATACTGTATGTGTCAGAGGCAGCTCATGTTAAACCATGTATGAAAGTAATTACATCCCTGGAATGAGCCGGTGCAAAAAAACAAAAAGAAGAAACTTGAGGACGCAATTATACTCCCATTGAATAACTCATCCTTTCTGGCAAGAGCTAATTGCATTAAAATGGATTGTGTATAGTCCTCTAGCATGAGGCATTAAGATTAACGCCAGGAGAGTTAATAGTGTGTCATCTCCACAGATACCCTCACACCCCCTCACCCCCCCCATATCTCTAACATAAGATTAGAAGAAGCGAGTGCAAGAGGATGAGAAAAACATGTTCTGCTTCTCCTCTCAGCATCTGCTCTCCCAGCTGGGAAAACACCCGAGCTATTCATCAGGCTCCACGCTGCTGTCTGCGCGCATTCAACTCACTCAAAGGTCACGAGGCGTTAAAAACACCAATCCGAACAAAAATCCTCCGGCCTGTTTTTTTTTTTTTTTTTTTCTTTATTCATTTCAGAGCTCCGTCCCTTCAAAGTAGACCAAACCTTTGGGGCGAACTTATTTACATGTAGCACAGACTGGTGTGGGTAAAAGTGTTTCTGCATCATTTATCAACCTCACTTTTCCTCCCCCCCCCCCCTCCGTGTGTTTGGAGGCTCAGGGTCGTGTTGACAATGTGGTTGTCTCCTTTATTTTATAGACTTATTAAAAATTAAAGCCGCAGTACGTAACTTTTGGTGACCATGACCCAGTGGGAAGGGAACTTGAGATGCCAGTTAGAATCCTTACAGGGTTGGAGTAGCTTTTGGTAAAATATCCAAAAGCTGGGTTAGGGTTGGAGTTCGTGAATTGGACGTCTGTGTTAGGAAGGGATAACAAAATCTACAAAGAAATTATGTAAAATTACATAAAAGCTCAATCTTTTATCTGAAAAGTGGCAAAAAAATTCACTTTTCCTGGACCCTTCTTAACCCTAACCCTCAGTCAAACTCCAAACCTTGCTTTACTAGCGCAATGTTGTTGTTGTTGTTGCCTCCTTAGGTGAATTGGACGTCTACAATGGACCCCACATCCTGATGTTGGATAAGATGTGAGGGTTGCGATTGAAAGGGTATCCAGCATAAAAAAAGGAAATCTACAAAGAAATAATGTAAAATGACATATATGCTCTGTCTTTTATCTGAAAATGGGCAGAAAATCACTTTGGAAACTTTTCCTGGACACTTCTTAACCCTAATCCTAACCCTGTTTTCAGGGTAACTGTTTGCTGCCGCCTTGCTTAACTAGCGCAATGTTGTCGTTGCCTCCGTCTGTCTGGACATGAAAGTAATCACTTCCTGTGTGTAAGAACGTCTCAAGATCTAAACGCTGCCCCCACTGAATAGGTGAATTGGACATCGACAATGGACCCCACATCCTGATGTTGGATAAGATGTGAGGGTTGCGATTGAAAGGGTATCCAGCATAAAAAAAGGAAATCTACAAAGAAATAATGTAAAATGACATATATGCTCTGTCTTTTATCTGAAAATGGGCAGAAAATCACTTTGGAAACTTTTCCTGGACACTTCTTAACCCTAATCCTAACCCTGTTTTCAGGGTAACTGTTTGCTGCCGCCTTGCTTAACTAGCGCAATGTTGTCGTTGCCTCCGTCTGTCTGGACATGAAAGTAATCACTTCCTGTGTGTAAGAACGTCTCAAGATCTAAACGCTGCCCCCACTGAATAGGTGAATTGGACATCGACAATTGATCCCACATCCTAGTGCTGGATAAGATGTGAGGGTTGCGTTAGAAAGGGAATCCAGCATTTAAAAAAAAGAACTCTACAAAGAAATAATGTAAAATGACATATATGCTCTGTCTTTTATCTGAAAATGGGCAAAAAATCCCTTTGGAAACTTTTCCTGGACACTTCTTAACCCTAATCCTAACCCTGTTTTCAGTCTAACGGCAAACTGTTTGCTGCCGCCTTGCTTTACTAGCGCAATGTTGTTGTTGCCTCCATCTGTCTGTTTGTCACCTCTTGAGGACCTGGTCCCAGTGAGGCAGAACTTAATTTTTGAGAAACTGGTGAAGTTGAGGGCAAATATTTAAATTGTGGTTAGGTTAAGGGTCATTCATTGGTTCAGGATAACTGTCCAAATAACAATAGAAGTCAATGCAGTGTCCTCACAAGAATAGCCGTGCAAACCTGTGTGTGTGTTCAGTTGTGGCTCAACGTTCTGTGTCATAGTTCCCGACTTCAGCATGAATCCCTACAGCGTTCCTTCCTTGTCCTCGCTTCCCTCCTCCCCTTCCTGTCAGAGCAAATTTAACGTGACACATATTCACGAGAACACGGGGCGAGCTCGTAATTGTTTGGGCTCGGGTGGATCCAGAGTTGCGATAACAGCGGTTAGCCGTTTGACTGGAAATCTGGAAATCTCTCAGCGAGCGAGAGGGGGGGGGCAAATCCTCGCTAATGGCTGCTGAAATATGTTTGGGGGGTGGAAAGAAACAATTTCCTCGGTTAAATGATGCGGAAAAGCAGACCCCACACATGGAGGACATCCTCGGTGTCTTTGTTCTAGGGAGAGACGTCTTAAAATTCCCTCAAAGCATTTTCTCAGACCATTAATACTGTATATAGAATGTAAAATATATCTATTATAGAGGTCTCAACAAGCTTTTCTCCTCATAAAAGTTGGTGTTAATCAAAATGCTATTATTTCAAAAGCCTGATGCAATGAAAATCTCCTATGAAGTGTTTACCCAGTTACTGTATGAATTAATAACGGCTTAAAATAGAGGAATAAAAGAATCCCTCGACTTTGCTGCGATTTTTTTTTTAGAACAACCAAAAAAGTAATTAGACACTAAATAAATATGAATAACGGGGGGGCGTCTGAGTGACCTGAATATTGTAAATTGACTGAGAAATTCATTCATTTATTTCCTGGCTGCGACTGCTGCCGCTGCGTTCTCTGTGCCAAAGCGATATTTCATGTTTTCAGTTTTCCTGAATTGGATTATGAATTATTAGCGACAGTTTAAAGCCACTGACCGAGCAGAACAAAGGCAGAGTCAGAGAGGGACGCGTTTTAGATTTTAGTTGCAGCTGCGAAAGTTTGGGAATATTTACATAAAAACATGAATTCTGGTGAAATAGAATAAAAGAGACAAAATTGTGGGTTTTTTTTTCCATTGATGGACACTTGTTGTAGTTGTCTACCCATGTGCACTCATTACAAGACATTCACTTTACTTATTCAGAACTCAGAACTTAAAGTTCTGATCTAAAACCAAGAAACGCAAACAATAACCGTTAACCAAATTGACGTCCTACACTCGGAATAATCAGATAATCCGGGAATTATACACATCTCCTTGTATGGACATCCTGGGGGCTTGAGTGTTTATAGGTCACAAATTCAGGCTTTAAAAAAAAGTTCTGATTCATTTTATATCACATTTTCAGCAGTGATATAAAGTAGCAATTATTGTGTAAAAGTCACAAAATTAGACTATTTTTCTTTACTTTTGGTTGAATTGTGACCTTTTTCACATATTTCACAAATTCAATCCGATTTTAAACATTTTCAGCCATTTTTTTTGGTCCGGTGTGTTTATAGAGTTGGTGAAAATGACATTTTTACTTCATCAGATTGCCTAGGTTGTGCTAAAAAACTGCCATAAGATGCTTTATATTGCACATTCTTATAACCTCTGTATATACGGCATATTTAAACATCACTGTGATGGAAAAAAAACCAGGTGAAATGCTCTGTGTTCCAAGGGTTAAAATAAAAGCAACATTCTTAGAGAATCCTAATAATGTAAATCCATGGTTCTCAAACTGTGGCGCGTGTACCACCAGTGGTACGCGAGCTTCCTGTGATGTCAGAAATACTGTTCTACTCTATAAACCAGGGTTTGTGATTATGGAGGGGAGCTTTTTTACAGAGTGCGTAGAAAATTAAACAAATTAATGAAATAATAATAATTAGAGTCACCTGATCTCTCGCTCCATCTTAATCTAATGTCACGATACCAGTGTGTGAAGTATATGTGAAGAAGGTGTTACTGTGAGAACAAAATATTTATTCTCTCAGGTGGTTCTTGGTATAAATAACTATAGTTCCTGAACCAGTGATGTAAATAATGCAAATAAACGCCTCCATTGTGTTTGTGCAAAACAAATTTTCACACCGTTATAATCACACCTTTTGTTTATTTATTTATTTCTATATCATGAGCTGCATGGCGCCTGTTTCACTCCATCGACATGAAGTCATTAAAAAAACAACGACCCTGGATCGTTTGTGCGAACAGGCGTCACATGATGAATATGCTTATGACGTGACATCATCAGCGTACGCGGTATAAATCACCGCGTCCGTATTAGCGTTCAGAATTAATATGCCGGAGCTGACTCTTCATAATTCAACAGTTTTTTCCAGGCGACTCCTGACTGATCAAGCTGTTACTGAAACTCCAATCAGTGAGGAAGAGAAATCCGCCCTGCTGCTAAAGCCCTGAAACCTCTGTGCAGCTTTTACTGGAACCTATAGGGGAGCCGTCTTTACCCGGTTAACGTGGTCTTTGCCCGTTGATTGCTACGTCTTTGAAGTCTGAGGGTGAACGTGGACATAGATGCAGCGCTAACATCTACACACACACACACACACACCTCTGGAGAGAGAATAAAGAAACAACAAATAATATATGAGACCTGAAAGCAGCAGGGGAGGGGGGAGGTAACCTCAACAAGGGCTTTAAAAATTATTTTTCCACGGCGCAACAACAACAACCCGAGGTAAAAAAGGGCTAATTATAATGTGCCGTTATATCCTGGATATTAACTTAAGAGCCGGCTTTAATGAATTCATACGGTGGCAGAAGAATGCCAAGCAAAAGTCGCCGAGGCCGTCTAAAAATAACCGGGGGAGGGGAAACTGGAGTAGGACTTAACCGGGGAGTCCTAAAAAAGAAATAAATAAAAAAAACCTCAATGCACAGTTGTAGCCCATTCTTATTTTCAGTGTTTGAAATACACCGTGACATTTCAGAGGGGAGGCCGTAATGTTTTTCCGGAGGTAGCAGTGTGGAAATGTGCAGAATACTATGAGAAAAATAGAATTTTCCCGACTGCCCTAGAACCACAGACCTCACTTTGTCACCTGAATTTTAAATATCGGCACCTGTAATCTTCACATTGTGATCCATTTTGGAGACTTTCGGAGACATTTATATGAATATCAACCTAACTTCTTTCTTGCACAAAATCCAAGCCATTTCAATGACAATTTCCAGGACCCGTGCGATCTCTGTCAAGCTTCAGAGACGAACCACCATTCACTCTCTCATTCGTCAGTATCCGGAAGTCGGAGAACCCGAAGAAAACCCACAAGCACATAGAAAAAAAACAATGCTAGCTATTCAGAGATAGATCCTTGAAAACTTGGCAACACTGATTTCAACTGATGTCCTGCGTAGGCCTAGTCTATGCACATGAAACAGGTGGTGTCCAAAATCCAAGCACTTTCAATGACCCAGGTCTATTTTCAAAGAACTATCAAGGGCCTTTGAAGGATTCTTAGGACCTGTGGGAACCCTGGCTTTTCCAGTTTTGCCCACAGATGCTTGGGTGATCCTCTGCCCATCACAGAACACTTCTGATCGTTCTGTCAAAAACTGTGGATGAGAAGTTGCTAACAGAAGGACACACTTCTTTATTTGATGATTTCACGAGGTCTTGAAAAACCCCAGACAATATTTTTGCGAAATTGTGTACAGTTACGCACTACAGCTCTAACTGGAACACAGTGTATTCCTGTTGTTATTTTCTTATGTATGTACTTTCTTCTATTCCATCAATGTGTCCATAGAGGGCCAACTGGCTACAATCGTAGCATATTTACTTTGTTCGATGTCTTGTCTTCACCGTACATTCCACAAGAGTTATTTTCTTTTGTTATAAAGGAGTTATTTCCAGTATTATCAGCATGGTAAACACATGCCTGAGTGCAGGTGAATCCACCGCGAGTCACTCAGAGTTCAGTCACGCTTCATCCAACCAACCAACCAACCAACCCCACCGTCAACGCCGCCAACACTCCCAGCACATTTTGAAGCATCTGCTCCATTCGCTCCCCAACATCAGTTTTCGTGCGCGATGGCGTTCAGCCCGATAAAGATGTAAACCATTTCCATTAGAGGAGCGTCGCGTGCAGCGGGATAAAACATCACCGCTTCACTGAATGAGATGGGATGGAATGAATGACCCGACAGCAGTCACGCCCCAATAGACGCTGAGGAAAACACACGAAACAACTGCTGTAGTTTTGGGGCGAGCAGACGTTTACTTCCATGTCGCTGAGGCGCACGTGCATGTTGGTGCACGACCGATGAGTGTTTTTATACAAGATCTCGCACAAACCGGGTGCGTGGAGAATCCCACGTGCAGCTTGTGAACAGGCAAGACTTGTGCAGCAGCTAACGTTAGCACCAGAATGCTAGCTGAGGCTAACGCTAACTAGTTGAGGTCACTTCTGCTGACGTGCACGTGCATGTTGGCGCACGACCGAGGAGGTTTTTTTTTTACGAGATCTCGCACAAACCGGGTGCGTGGAGAATCCGACGCGCATCTTGTAAAGAGGCAAGACTTGAACAGCAGCTAACATTAGCGTCAGAACGCCAGCTGGCGCTAACGCTAACGGCGCTTAAAAGGTACTGATGGATGAGGAATTGCCTTCTGTTGGTTTAGTACCCCAAAGAAAACTATTTAACTTCTATACTAAATATTTTTTCTTATAGTTTCTCCATGTTATTGAAGTCATTTGGAATAAAAAACTTCATGCCTTTTTTTTTCGTTGGTGTCAGATTATTGGCCGGAAAGGGCCCCCCTGGAAATTTTTGCTCTGGGCCCCAACACACTCTAGAACCGCCTCTGTGGAGAACACACGGTTTGCTGCTATCGATTTCTCCCGCTGTGGTTGTTTATTGGCACTTTTAACTTTGTGCTGAGGAGTCACCTGACGCCTGGAGTCAGCTGATTCCTGAACACATGGATAGAAGCTGGCGGTCCAGCAAAGAACCACCCCCCCCCCCCCCCCCTACTGTACAAGGTGTGAAAGCCTTTGTGTGTACATGTGTCACTGGATATGTTTCTGGTGTGTGTGTGTGCTGAGAGAGCGCAGGGTTCATATTGACTGGTAACAGTGTGATGAGAGCTAAACCTAAGCAGCCCGAGGGAAAGTGTGGATTAATCGAACGTACTGGCAGACGGATTCCTCTATGACTGCAGACAGAACCTGGAGTCAGACGACTGGTCAGTCAATGCCGAGACTTAGCCGTATGTGTGTGTGTGTGTGTGTGTGTGTGTGTGTGTGTGTGTCGAGAAAAACACCCGCTGCCTCCTCACCATGAACCACACACCACCACAGGCTCTGGTTACTCTGAATAAATAACGCCGTCTGTCCAAATGTACGCGTTTGGCCTCTTTCACCCTGATATGAGCGGCTGTGCTGTGATTTTTAGAAGGTGGAAAAGGGCAAATTGACACCATTTCCTTTGCCGGTTGTTGGACAAATTGTACTTTTCTAGTCTTGGCGACCACCCAAAGCTGCTCTACACCACAGTTTCGCCATTTATACAACATATTTTTTTTACCCACTGTCATTACTCTGCAATATGGTGATTCATGTCTTTATGTCACAAATGCACCAGAAACCAAAAAGTGACAACGAGGCACAAAAGTTAGCTACTATTTTAAATCTTTTACTAACGTTCCCTCATTCAAAGTCAACGCTGAGTGAATTAAATGACTAATAAAATGTAGTAAGTTATATTAAAAAAAAACATTGAGAACTGTCCAAAGTTATTAAAAAGTAGGGTTAGCTAAAAAAACAGTCACGGCTAACGACTATGCTAGCGGCCACTGAATGTGCACATTAGCGTATCGCCGCATATGACGCAATAATAAGAAGCTAAAGCTGATTAAAACACTGGTTAAACACATTCCAAATGGTGAAAAACCCATTTAAACTGTTTTTTTGCGATATGGTGCTAGCTTAAATGTACAGCTAGCACAGCTAGTGACGTTTTATGTAGCAGCTGAACAGTAAAGACACTTAGTTTGTAATTACTGTATATTATTACACATTTAGACCCTTTCATTGTCACATTTTAATTCTCTTCTACTTTGTATTTGAGACTGCGTGTTTTTGCGTTTTCTGGGTGAGATGTTGTTGTGTCATTCCGGGCTAATGGAAAAACACCGATTCGTACAATTCGGTGATTGTCCACTTCGTAGAATCTTCAATTTCTGACAAATTAAAGTCGTTCCACTTCGATTTTATTTTAGACACTGGACCTTTTAAAGCAGGGGTATCGAACTAATTTCCAATGAGGGCCACATTAGCATAATGGTTACCCTCAAAGGGCCAGATGTAACGGTCATACAGAATAAATGTAACTAAATTTAACCAAATATAATGTAAAATAAAGGTAATGTTACTCCGTAACATATTGCTAAATAACTTTCTGTATTTATGACTTATCCAAGTTACAAATATGATGCATTATAGATGCAAGCATGATGCGTATACAATGCTATACACTGCGATCTAGTGGCGGGATGCCGTCACTTCGCCGTGCATGATGGGAAATGTAGTTTATGGCTCAACGCACGCCTTAAAGCAGCATAGACCTATTTTAGCACAGATTTTCAAAACCAATTAATCACTCAAGGGGGCCACATAAAATGACGTGGCGGGCCACATCTGGCCCCCGGGCCTCGAGTTTGACGCGTGTTTTAAAGCGACCGTACGAGAAGAGTTCATTCTGAATTCAGGATTCTCTTCCTTTTATTTTTTTTTTCTCCAGTAAAGTAAACTCTTTCCCTTCTCTCACTCACACACACTCTACCTTTCAGAGAAGAAACCCATTAGGCCTGGGACAAATGGCTGATGGCACAGGAAAGACTCAATAATTCAACAGCCATTGTTTCCCTCTCATGTGCGCCGCACTCTCAATTGACCTCTGCTCCACTGTTGTTTCCCCCCCCCCCCCACCACCCCACCCCCCCCTTCACTCGCCTGATGGATCTGCCCACTATGAAACAAGTTCAGGACGACGGGCGGCGGCGGCGAGGAGACCTTAAGAGTATATAAATAAAAGCGTTGCAACTGCAGGCGGCAACAATGCCGTGCACTGCGTCGGCTCAAATGAAACGAGGAGACGGAGACGTCCCGGAAAAAACTTCTGCACAAATCAACTTTTATCAGTTAATCAAGGTTAGGCGTTAGCGTCGACTGCCCCGCAGCTTAACAGTCACTCGCTGATGAATTAATTACTCTTGTCTTCCCACTGTACGGTAGCTGTGGGGCTTATCTCCACCGCGAACACTGCACAGAGTTTCCAAACCGTTTAAAAACACCAGCGCCTCCAGTTTGAAAGTCACGACCAAATCTCCTTCTTTGTTATTAAGGAGCTTATTAAACTTGCTGAGTCTGCTGCTGCTGCTGCTGCTGCTGTTGTTGACTTCAGTGGCTTAGCGATGACACGGACAACAGAATGTAGAGTTGAGTGTGTGCGGCGAAGGTTAGAGAGCATTAATATGCAGGAGGAGGGATGGACTGTGTGTGAGACTGTGAGGAAACGCCGCACATTAGCAGTCACTACAGCGAACACACACACACACACACACACACACACACACACGGCTCAGCTGACAACTTTGACCAAATAGAGGGTTGTTGTTGTTGTTGTTGTGTAAAATCCCGCTTTAATTACTGGACGGGTGAGTTTGTGCTTGTAACGTTATTTTTTGTTTTACCCGATGACAGGAAAATGATCATTACTTCTATAAAAAGAGGTTATGTTTCCGTCTGTGTGTTTTGCTGAGATGTTGACGAAATTGGTGATAAACAGTAAAATAATCTGTGTTTATGCTGACGACCGTTTTAAAGCTGCTGAACGCGACGGTTTTGCCGTTCGCCCTCGTTCACACTGGGGTTTCTTTGAGTGTCTCGCCCATAGACACATCAGCTGTCAAAGTGCATCAGGGCAAATTGATCATTTCCTCAATTTCAAAAATTCATAAAAATGATTCCTTATGATGTTTGCAAATATTTTCAATGCATCCTTGTTCAGGGTGATGTGGACTATTATTATAGAAAATTTCAAGCAATTTCAAGATACTTTTTTTTTTAAAGTCAGCTCACTGTTAAAGTGCATCAGGGCAGAGTGATAATTTCTTGGATTTCAAAAATTCATTAAAATTATTCCTTATAAGGTTTGCAAATATTTTCAACACATCCATGTTCAGGGCGATGTCGACTATTATGATGGTAAATTTCAAGTCATTCCGAGATATTTTTTTGTTTTTGAAACTAAAGTCAGCTCACTGTCAAAGTGCATCAGGGCAAATGGATAATTTCCTTAATTTCAAAAATTGATAAAAATGATTCCTTAAGAGGTTTGCAAATATTTTCTATGGATCCTTGTTCGGGGTGATGTTGACTATCATTATGGAAAATTTCAAGTCATTCCAAGATACTTTTTATTTTTTTTATTTTTTTTGAAGAGTCACCTTACTGTCAAAGTGCATCAGGGCAAATGGATAATTTCCTGACTTTCAAAAATTCATGAAAATTATTCCTTATAAGGTTTGCAAATATTTTCAACACATCCTTGTTCAGGGCGATGCCGATTGTTATGATGGTAAATTTCAAGTCATTCCGAGATACTTTTTGTTTTTGAGACTAAAGTCAGCTCACTGTCAAAGTGCATCAGGGAAAATGGATAATTTCCTCAATTTAAAAAATTCATAAAAATGATTCCTTAAGAGGTTTGCAAATATTTTCAATGGATCCTTGTTCAGGGTGATGTTGACTGTCATTATGGAAAATTTCAAGTCATTCCAAGATACTATTTTTTTAAGTCACCTCACTGTCAAAGTGCATCAGGGCAAATGGATCATTTGCTTCAAAACAGAGCTGATCTGTAAAGTTCCCCTTCTCGTCCTTCAAGTTGCACATCATTCACATCACTTACTTTGACAAAGACGTCGTCTCATCTGCTGCCCGTGTCTTGTGCAAATGTCGCCGCTGTAATTATTGCTTTTGAGTAATTTTTTTCCCCCGTTCTCTCTCTCTCTCTCTCGGTAAGCAAAGACTAATCCATCATATTGATAGACCACATGGATCCCTGTGGGCGGAGCGGTGCGCGTTGACAGAATATTTATACGTGGTTGAACCGCACTTTTTTTTTTATTCGATTAAACTGCGCGAGGAGATAAAACCTTCCTTTAAAGCAGAGTAAAATTATTCTTTTTTTTGCTATGACATACAGTATATGGCTCATTCATGGATTTTTTCTTGGGGGAAAAAGGGATTTGGCAATGATTTAAAGTGATATTGAAGTCCCTTTAATAAAACCAGAGCTGTCACTGCAGTGGATGGAAGCAGAGTCTCCCACACGAGCATAAAAAAAAAAGTGGGAAAAGAAACTAGTAAAGTTCAGAGAACTGTGAGATATCACTCCTGTCTGGTCACGGCCAATTGGATTAGTCCAAGCGCTCATAAACCAGAAGAGTGTGTTATTTCTTCCTCCTGCGTTATTGCACCAGCACATGTTTCGCCAGATTAAAAGCATCTTCCTTTTTTTGCACAGAAATGCAAGAAAGGCAAATATGTGACACAGAGAAAAATCCTTTTAGTCGGGAAAAGCGCCGCCTGTTCTTTCCGTCGCTATAACCCTGCAAACACCACTTGGCTCGCGATACGTAATGTAAAACTATGGCTGGCTGAGGAAGCTGTGCTGTGAAGGTGATGAATGATGGATGGAGATACAGTTCTGCTGACGCAGGACTTTTTTTTTTTGTTGTGCGTTCTTCGTGGCAGTTATACCGAGAATCCTTCTGCTGAGTTGCTATTGGTTTTTACGACCGTTTTTTTTTTTTACCTCGTTGCCACGGGAGCCAGGGCTTCACGACGTCGAATAAAAACATCTAATTTGCGAGTTTTTTGACAGGAATTGTGATTGCAAAAACACTTTGTTTACCCTTTACCGCTTAGCATTACCGTAGCTACACAATGCTCTGTGCTATCGGATAAATTCCATCGGCTTCCTGTTTCTCTCTGCGTCCTCATCTTGCAGGTTGCAGGATCCAGATCCAGTTTGGAGGATATTATTAATATCATTCATATCGTATCATTATAAAAATGACATTTTAGTCCTATAAACATGGCATCACTGACTCAGAACTGTCCTCTCTGCTGTCCATCATTTTTTGCACTTTCACCCCAACCTGTCTAGGCACATTTCCACACAACTTTCTTACCGTAAAATGTGTGAATTGTGGACTTTCTCCGCTCTCCATGATGTTGTCTATGTACAAAGCCAACGTGTGGTTATTACGGTGATTTCACTCGTGCTGTTTCAGGAAGCTGGCGAAGTTTTTTGCACATAGACAAAGTGTTATTGTTTCATACTGTTCCATTTTCCAATGTAACACGCTCAAAATACAGTATCTATGTAGAGTATTTTTGTCCCACTCATTTTCCTCCCGGTTCATTTGAGTTTGTCAACACTGGTGTGTACTCGTATGAATTAAAATGTTCATTTATATATTATAATCCACAAACTTTGTTTCTACCGAGTTGTTGTTTCGGTCTGTTGCACCACCCACTGCCACCCACCCAACGATACAGCACGCAGAACTTTAAGCGTCAGATTTCCAGGAGAATTTCTCCCAAACACAGAAAGCAGGGTTACAAATAACCAAATGCTATCAACTCTACAAGCGGAGAAGCGTTTGAACACAGATAAAGATGTGGATGATCTGTGGATATTTAACCTATATATAAAGATCTTACTGCACTTTATTGTTGCTTTGCTGCCGCTCGGAGCAGACGCACTTCCTCGTCTCCAGAGTTCCACTCTCCAGAGTTTTGATGCTTCTTAGAGATTATTGACAGTCCTGTAATGTGGATTTATTTTTGATCCTCTTACTTTTAAATGATGGGGACCTTTTTGTCTTTCAGATTAGGGTCTCCAACCCTTTTCTTTTGTTCACGAGGCCATAAAAAGCGTACATGATGTACAGATAATAATAGTACTAACGTCAAAATAACTGCTCACAAACACACTAAAGCATTCGACCGCACACACACACACAAACGCACACATTTGGCCGTGTGTGTTTTCAATTACACACTTTTTTGTTCCCATCTGCTGTTTTGTTCTCCACTGTAATTGGAAAGCCAGCGAAGGCATTCTGGGGAAACACGACCGTGCAGCAGGGCGGAAGGAAGGGAGGCATTCAGGCGGACGATATTAAAATGTATAAGTTTCAACCGTTTTGACTTATTTATTTCATTTTTTCGTAGGTGGGGTTGAGGGGGAGGAGGGGTACGCTATATGCTACCAGAGCGGTGGGGACGGCCGGGGTTCTCACATCAGCCCTGGGGTGCGTCTTCCCACGTCTGTCCTGGATGCTTACCTCGTGGGCTTGGTAAAGTTTAACGCTGATGAAAACTGACTCACATCATGAGAAATTAATGTTACACGTCAGCCAGAGTTCTGCTGCTGCTGCTGATGCTACTGCTGCTGCAGCTCAGGGTGGAGAAATTTAGATCTTTGACTTTTCCTTTAGCGAGCCTTGTCGGTGGTTTTTGACGAGTGGGAGTGGGAAGATCGTGGGCTGGATTCGAGTGTGCTGAATTTATGTGAGACGTAAGAGTGTGTGGAGGTTTTACTGGTCCGG
This sequence comes from Microchirus variegatus, assembly GCF_963457635.1. Lineage (NCBI taxonomy): Eukaryota > Metazoa > Chordata > Actinopteri > Pleuronectiformes > Soleidae > Microchirus > Microchirus variegatus. Next base: position 17,598,449 of record NC_139822.1, read on the forward strand.
TGTGTCAGGATTAGACCTGGATCCTAACGTGTAGGGGAGTCGTAGGTGTGGGAGGTTGTCTCACGGTACGACACGTGGTCCACAATACAACCATTCTGTCATAATTACCTTCCGTGAAAAGTTAAAAGTACAGGGGTTTCTTTAGTCACAACATAGAGAACAAAGGTTATAAAGTCGATGTATTGAACGTGGATGGAGCATCTAATAGCGTAGCGTTATCCGCTATTATCCCGCAGTAAACGGCAAATTAAACGGTAAATTTCAATATTTGCCCTGGCGTATCGACAACATATCGCCAAATTATATCCTATTTTTACCCACCCCTGGTGCCGTGCTAAGTGCTAGCTAGCTAGCTAGCACTTAAAAAGGAGTTTTTTCAGGGAGAAACAGAAGGTTAAGAGTTTTGCTAGCATGTTTTGTTAGCTGTGTTAACCATAATACCAACACTTCTTGGCTGTTTATCGTACACTGCCCTTTTCTCGAGCGTGTCGGTAAACTGTTGCGGTCTTTGGTCGCCGCGTGCTCCGTTAGCATCGACTTCAACAGACCAAACAGACTTTGGCGTACGATGGCGGCCTCCGTAAAGCAACACCCATGCATTGACTTCATTTAAAGACTTATTTTAAAGTGAACGTGCCAATAAACTCTCCGAAATGTTGCACACTGGACCCTTTTTAGGTCCCAAGTTTTCACAGGAAGTCAAAGTCCTAACTTAGTTTGCAGTTCCCATATGTTCATTATGTTCGGCGAGTTTGCCTGAAAACGCATAGATTCCTCAACAATATCTACAACCGCGTCAGTGGTCTCTGCAGATTAATTAGCGCATGTCATCCCCTATACCTTCACACCAACACCCCAACTCTGGTCGGTCTCTAGTTACGTGCCAGGACTTTAATTACCCGGGAGCTTTGCGTCCTATTGTATTTTCATACCGACAAACTTTTCTTTTTTTTTTTTTTTCTTCCGTTAACTACTCTTTTATGCAGTGTAAGTGTTATGCACAGAGGCTAAACGCCGACGGTTCAACAGCCGTTGACGCGCCGCATCTGCTGAGAAAAAAAGCCGAGCTAATTAAGCACATTTGCATTCAAACTAACTGTATATTTATATATATATACCGACCGTAATTATTGCCGTAACTCGTTGTCACTGCGCGGCAAGAAGAGACGAGAGAGTCGACTTGAATTGTTCTTAATTAGCGTGGATTCTGAAGGAGTGGAGAGGAAATATCTTTATTCATGAATTATGAGAATGAATTCTCCTTACACGGAGCTTAAATCCATAAAACATGACGGGGTTTTATTTAGAGCTGTACTTTACAGTACTTCTACTACACAATATTGGCACACAATCTCACAACGAGGGTTCTAAGCCGAGCTGAGCCGATGCTAAAATGTGACGCCAAGCGACGTCCATCAAAGCCGGAGTCGAGTAGTGCTAGAGCTGTATGATAGAAAAGCACCATGACACGTCGCAATGAAAGCCTGTAACAAGTACTTCAACAAGATATTTAAGCTAGTTAGCGTTAGCGTTAGCATTAGCGTTAACTCTGCCATCTCGGGATCTTTGCTGTTCCGGTTAAATGTTCTCCCCTTTGCTTGTTCAAAATACAATTTGAGTCTTGGTCAAATGGCTCTTTAGCGTCTCTAGAGGTAAAGATGTCATGTATCAGCAAATACGGTAACTTCCTGTCAAACGTACAGAACTTTTAAATATATGTCGCCCGGTGACACGAAAGGATTTGTTTAACCGCGCATTAAAACACAAAGAAGAAGCTTCCGCAAGAAGTTAAGAAGTTCTACTGTTTAAAAAAAAAAAATCCAGGGATTTCTCGGTCCTGCCCGTCCCAGCTCTGCCTCTGTATACACACAAACGCTCCCCCCCCCCCAGTCAGGTTGTTTGTTTTCAAATGAAGGACACAACCTAAACAAATACGATGATATTATATCGCTTCTGTTCACAAAGACCAAACAGAGCTAGGATAATAACCTAGAAAACAACAACAACAAAAATCAAGAAAAGTTACGTACTGCGGCTTTAATGACAGTATATTTAAACTCGAGTCTAACAGCGTTAATCTATATATTTTACCCTTTACCATTTTGCATTACCGTAGTTACACAGCGATTTGTGCTCGCGGAAAAAAATCCAATTGTTTCCTGTCCTCTCTCTCTCTCTGTGTCCTCATCTTGCAGGTTGCAGGATCCAGATCTAGTTTTCGATGCTATTATCGTACATTTAAACGGCGCGTTTTCCTGCCAAAACGGCGTCGTTTTTTTGATTACGTGACGTCAGCTTCCTGTGTGCCGACGCTGCTTATTGCGTACCTATTGTCTGTGTATAACTTTGTCATTTTTTTTTATGCAACGCTATGCGACTGCTGGGTGGAAACTTGGCGGCGCAATTTATCATTCTGCTCCCTGCCGTGTCAAGTCAAAACCTAGAGGCACCTGCGCTTCCCTTCGCCCCAAAGAGCGGCGACGATACGACGGAGCGGTTTCTAACATCTGTATTTCGCACGCAAATCAAATCTCCCCCCCCCCCCCGCGCTAACTGAGGTTTGAACACCCCCAGCCCTCGACACAGCACGCTACTGCTGCTGCAACTGCTGCCTTCTTGCTTCGGCAGTCATTGCGCACAAACCAACACACACAGGAGCGCGCACATAGCCCAGCAGAGGTGCAGATAAACAGCTGAATAGATCAGGAGGCGGCGAGATGAAATGTAACAGCGATTTGACTTGACACACCACATACAAACACTCCTCCACTCTGTGTCAGGTACTCGGGTCTGGGAATAGAGACTTTTGCACGAGCGATCACAAGTAATTAAAAGAGGAGACACAAAGGAGGAAGTGTTGGTCATGTAGGGCACGGAAGCAGAAGAATATATGCATATATTTGGAGCTGAGGAAAACGCCCTCCAAGACGCACATCGACGTGGATTAAATGTCACAAAATGCACCCGCGAACCAAACGACAAACAACTCGAGTGTGTAATTTCTGCTCGCGCCGCGCGTTTTCCTGTGGGCATCGTTTTTTTTGTCGTTCATCTCACAGAATTACGCCTGGAGACATTCTTTTTCTTTCTTTTTCTCCCACTCGAGCGCACAAACGCTGGGAAATTTTTGACGGTTCGTGGCAACTTTTTTTTTTTACCAGTGTCAAGAAATGTACTTTCCTGGGAGAAGAAGAAAAAAAATATATATCTCACTAAAGATCACTAACATCTTTTTTCTCTCCGTAAGTCTGGCATTTGTAAAAAAATAAAAAATAAAAGAAGGTGTGTTGTGTAGAAGTGAATAGCAATGGAGTCCAAGACATGGGTCTGAATACAATTTCAGTCTTTGTCAAATGGCTTTTAGCGTCTCTTGAGGTAAAGATGTCATCAACAAATGCGGTAACTTCCTGTCAAACAACAACAACAAGAACTTTAAATATGAACAAATGTCATCACATCAGCTCCACTTTCCCTGTGTTTGTTTACGTTGTGTCGCCCAGTGACACGAAGGGATTTGTTTTATCCATCGAGTACGACTGAAAAACACAAAGAAGCTTCCACAAGACGTTCCGCTGCTAAATTGTGCAAGGATTTAATTGAATAAAAGCCTCCTGGCCCCGTCCCTGCTCTGCCGCTGTATACACACAAACGCTCCCTCGGGCAGGTTGTTTGTTTTCAAAGGAAGGGCGTAAACATCACGAATCATATTATATTACATTGTTCGCAAAGACCAAACGGAAGAAGAACAAGAACCTCGGAAAACAACAACAACAAAAATATCAAGAAATGTTACGTACTGCGGCTTTAATGTCAAAAATGACCGTAAAAACGGTTTGTTTATGCAAATGTGAGTTTTTTTTCTTCAAAAATACACCCGTAAAGTAAAGTAGCGTACATACAGCAGTATTTAAGGCTACAAAAAACAAAAAAATTATGCTTATTTTAAAGCCACCATACACTTATACGAACATATTTATAGGTAGTATATACAATTTTTGCCCCAAAATCCCCTAAATGTTACACACTGGACCTTTAAGTAAAGTCATAAATGCACACCTGCGCGTTTTCTGCTACTTTTACTTCGCAAAATGCTCCATTACTGCCAGAAACGGTTCAAAAAATATATATCACTGAATCCTGATTGTTCATATCTGATCAGAGCAGAGTTCGACCCAGCGTTCAAACCTCAGCCGCCGCAGAGAAAAATAGATCAATTCCCTTTTGCCTCGTCTCTTCGTTCACATTCGGCGAAACCTTTGATTGGAGTTAATGTGCCGTTTACAGAGAGATCGGAGAAAACAGCTCTGAAAAAGTGGAGCGAAAAAGAGCGGAGATTTGGACGCAATCAGCGACACGTGAAGAAAGTTTGATGCTAACGGCGGGTGAAAGAAGTTTACTCTTAACTATTTTCGTTCTCCGCCGCTCGTCGTATTGTCTTTCACACGATTTTCATCAGCTGCTGCTTTATTTATGTCATTTTCCCAGAAGCCTTTGCTGTACAAACAGTTTTCATTATGAGCTTCTGTTTGACTGGGGTTTCCCACTTCTTTCCTTAAAATGAATATTTAAGTATTTTCCTTTTATTACAGAAGCTCATTTATAACCAGACTACTATATTATATATAGTTTACATATATACATATATATAGTATAACAGTTTCCCAGACTTTTTTATACGGAGAACCACTTTTTTCATAAAAGACGGCAAACTAGCGTGACTCAAATCACGACATAGATCAAATTCACGGTCATATCTGTAACAGCTAATATTGTTATTTAACTCGTAAATGAATAATATCCAAGATAAATTATTTTGATTTCTGTTATTTTAACCCTTTAATGATCGCAGACAGAATTATATTAGCTATCTCAATTAGCTACCGGGAAAAAAAACACGTCAAAGTTGCACACAAAGTGGTTATTACGGTAATTTCACTTTGCCCTTTTATGGTCGAAATAAGCAAAACAAAGTCCAGACGGACATTCGGTGTTAAAGGGCCCTGACCCAGCATTTGGGAACCCCTGATTTGTATCTTTGCAGTTTTGTTTGTATAGAAACATGAAAAATGCAGTTTTTTACAAAAGTTCTGTTTTGTATCGGCTTTTCATTCGTAATTTGTTAGCATTTTTTGGCGTTTTGTGAGTCCTAAAACGTAATTCTTTGAAAATGGGTCACGTTGAACAATCACAAAACGCTGCCCTTGCGGTTTTTTTTAGATATACAATCGATACTTATGATGTCGTAGCCTGTTGTTGTCGTCTTATTCTTGTGTTTGGAGTTTGCACACAGCGCCACATACAGGCCTGGCATATATACTACAGCTGTTTGTAGCCATTTCCTTGTGTATGGAGCCAGTTCTTTGAACCAATGCTGTGTTTATGGCGTTTTTTACGGCCAAAAATGCTACATATACGTAGCGTTAGCTCCATTGACGTCATATAAAAAATAACATGCATCAGTGAATCAAAACACTCTCTTTCCACTACACCGCATTACACACACGCCGCGGTCCTCGGCTCAGCTCTGTGAAGTTGTTCCATCCAGTCTGAAGTCGCTGCCTCTGCCAAATAGACGGAACTACGCAAACCGTACGAGTTCCTGCCAATTTGCATGATGAGAAAATAATACGCTGGCCAACGGCCCCCGTGTTGATGAAAAGAAAGAAAGAAAAAAATGGAAAGTAGTTTCTATATTTAGCTCCCCCCCACGAGGGCTCCGGTGGGGTGGCTCTGGCTCAAATTCAAACTGTTGGAATCCGCCAGCGCAAAAACACGGCCATTGTCTGCGACTTCAAACGCAAACGCAGAGAGAAACGTTTGACAGGTGTCGTGATCTACACTTTCCACCATCCACCGTCTTGTCCTTAAGTCCTTGACGCAAAACCAGGTAAAGATAAAGGACTATAATAATCATATGTACTGCAGCTTTAAGATAAAATAGTTAATTTTTACACAAATCAATAAGGTCATATATCATTTAAATGTACAATAAATTGACTATTACTACTAAGAATGAGTGTGTATCAAGTTATGTATTTAGTTTATACACACACAAACACACACAACTTGTTATAGGACACATGACAGATTAATCAAGCTAAGGCCGTAGTCTGACTAAGACAATTGGACAACTTGCCAATTTCGAGTATACATGTAGAGGAGAAAAATCGCATGTCTGACTCCGCCTCCATAGGTGGCGCTGTATCTCTCTATAAGCTCTTGTTGTAGCCGTGTTGTCCGAAGAAATACAGCTTATACGTCGTCTCTTTCCACTTCCGGGTCAAAGACCTGGGGGGACAACGGCTAGTCCGACTCCAGTCCGACTAAGCGTATACATGCAAGAGTAAAGAGTAATCGGACTATGAATCGCATTATCCAGGTATGTTAGTCCGGCTAAGACTAGCTCGCTTTTAGTCGGACTCAGTGTTTACATGTCATTAAGAAAACCAAATTATTGTCTTAGTCCGACTAAAATCGGACTTTTAACATGCACATAAACACACTAAGTGACATAACGCATACCCTAGTCCTTTACCCCAAACCCTAGAACCTGGTCTTAACCCTGAAAAGGCCCTTTAAAGTTGTGGAGCCCGGACAAAAAAGGGTTTTTTGGACCTCATTAAGACAAAGCGCTCTGCTCTGTAAAGGGTGAAATTAGCTGACGGTGGCTAGTTAATTAGCCGCGTTATCAGTCTCAGTCGCAAACCGATGCTACAAACTCTCACGGTTCCTTGCAGCGGCAACTTTTCACGACCTATTCTCCAGTCGTTTCCCCTGAAACCGGACAAAGGCCCGTAACAGTCGAAGGGCAAGTTGCATGTGTATATATATATGCGACCCCCGGTGGCGTAAAAGGCCAGGAGCCGTGTCGTAAGTGGCCTCCTTTAAGCACCATTAGCTTGTGATTGCTGTTCAGGTCATGACCGGTGTAATACAGTGTCGCTGAGAGAGAGGGAGCAGGCAGCTGTTGATTATGACTCCTAGTGCAGGTAGAGATTATAGTGTACTCTGCACAGACACACTGCTGTGGCCTCCGCCTCTCATTTAACTCCGCGGGGGTAAAAACGACCGAGCTGAAAGGAAAATAACAGTGCGGAGACGACGACACGCGGCTGTGGGGAGTGGGTGGACAATAATATATGATGAGTTTGTCCACCGTGCTGGAAGTCGGAGTCAAAGTGTGGCTCTTTGTTTCCCCCCCGTGTCAGTCCCTCTGTTTACCCCTCTGTGGCTTTGTTGATTTAATGCTATTGGTTTTTAATGATGCCATTTTCCTTCTTTAGTGCGAGTGTGTGTACCTTCGTGTAGTGTGTGTATAGTGTTGTGTGCTAATGGGTCTAACCTTGTTGAGCTCGAGACAAATGTCCCTTTGAGGACAATAAAGTCCGCACTGTAGGTACAGTTTGTCTGTGTAATCACAGAGCTCGGATCTGGATCCACATATTGGTCTCAGGTGATTACGAAACGGGGAACCTATTGTTATCCAAAACACTCCTGAAACTTGGCATGGATGTCAGGTTTGGCGAAACTTGGTGTCGGGCCCGAAGCCATGCGTTGCTCAAGGGCTCTATAGAACCCCATGTGGTGGTGCTAAGGTGAAAACATAGGCAAAATTGGCTTCACCGAATTTCCCCGAAACTTGGTGGGAAGATGCAATAGACCAAGACGAACAAAAAAGTCAACCGTAACCATGGCCTCAACTCAACAGGAAGTCAGTCATTTTGAATTTTGGCGTCCGTTTTGGCGATTTCTCACCCGAAGTAAATGAGCAAACTCGTCCGATTGCATTTAAAAAACTTGTGAACTTTGCATGGTGGTCAGGCCTGGCGAAAATGCGATATTGGTGTCAGGCCCCGAAGCCATGCGTTGATCAAGGGCTCTATAGCGCCCCCCCCTAAGGTGTAAACATAGGCAAAATTTGCTTCACAGAATTTCCCGAAACTTAGTGGGAAGATGCAATAGACCAAGACGAACAAAAAAGTCAACTGTAACCATGGCCTCAACTCAACAGGAAGTCAGCCATTTTTAATTTTGGGGTCCTTTTTGGCGATTTCTCACCCGAAGTAAATGAGCAAACTCGTCCGATTGCATTTAAAAAACTTGTAAACTTTGCATGGTGGTAAGGCCTGGCAAAAATGCGATATTGGTGTCGGGCCCGAACCCGTGCGTAGCTCAAGGGCTCTATAGCGCCCCCCCCGAAACTTGGTGGGAAGATGGCATAGACCAAGACGGACAAAAAATTTGACCGTAACCATGGCCTCAACTCAACAGGAAGTCATACAAAACAGTTTTTCATATTTAAAAAGTGGGTCCCCACATAAAGAAAGTATACAATACATTGCTAAATATAGTATAAACCTAAGAGTATATCGTTAACTGATGGTCCAAAAATTGCTTATTTTGCAAAGTATTGGAAATCCATGCATAGGCAAATATTACAAACGTGGAGTGATTTAAAAAGAAAGAAACAGACCGTGGTGCAGTGTCTGAAACAGTATAAACATTCTTTTTCCCCCCCGTTGCTGTGGTTGTATAAAACCATTAAAGCATAACTCAGCATTTTCGATTACAGCTTGACAGCCTCTCTGTGAAGTTTGAAAACACTGCATCATGTTTTTCCCTCAAAGCTTTCCTTCTTTTCTTTTTTCATCAGTTTCATAAGGAAGTCAGGAAAAAAAAACCCACAGACAATTAGCTTTTCAATAATCGCCGCGATAACCGGAGTTTACGAGCTGTGCTGGATTCTCATTGAGAAACAGTTAAGTAAGTTTCTGGTGCATTTATGTTATTTTTTGTCCATAACTCAAAACTGAACAATGTGGAATGATTTTATTTTTTCTTCTTCTTCTTCTTCTTCTTCTTCTTTTGTTTCTGCGAGTTTACCACTCGACCGAGAACAAAGCATTCCTCCAGAGGTGCTCCGGTTCAGGATCACTTCACACATTTCATCTGGTACGCAACACTCGCTGACACGGCCTCCTTCCTACCCTCGTACTCTGACACTTCACAGTGTCCCTGGCCTCTCCTTGGCCTTCCTCCTCCTCCTCCTCCTCCTCATCCTCCTCCTCTGTATCTTCCAGTTTCCTTGCATCAGCTCCGACTCATTCACCGGATCGATGAGCGGCCGAGCCTCTTACTGTAATCACTGACCTGTTCCCCCAGCCACCGTTTGGCCCCTGACCTGCTTTATTTCTGCAGCGCCAGGTCCAGAAAAGGTCGCAATGATTCCAGTTTGCTCAGGTTACCGCCCCCCCCCACGAGCCGAGCCAGGCTCTGAGCTCAAGAAGCCGTGACGAGAGCTTTTGCTCCCGTTATCGTCAACGGTTCACTGCGAGAACGCGTCGTTCCACGAGGTCTCGATCGGACTTGAAAATCCGCTCCTCGCCGACCAACACCGCCGTGGACCCCGGTCTCTTCCTCGGAGAGTATCTAGGCTGCATACCTGCGGGTGTTTTTTTTGTTGATAAATCATAACTTACGTAGTCCAGATAGCTGTCTCCATGGCAACCCTCAGGCCCAGCGCATAGAATCTGCAGCACTGTAAAAAACGTTGCATGAGCCTTTTTAAGAGCATCGATTAGAACGGCCGTTCCTTCCAACAACTAGTGCTAGAAGAAGAAGAAAAAGATGTTCTTTTCATATCCCGTTCATGTGTCATTGGCCCTGGTTGACGATGGGGAAATACATGAACTTTCTTCTCAAGGTACAAAGGCGAACAGAACACAGTAGAGGCCGGATTTATCAATGACGCGACGGTTTCGATCCGCGTAGACGTCCCTCGGGTCGGACTGATTCCACATATACGTCAGCTAAAAAAACAATATATACTGTATTTGTGTAATGGCCGTCTATCCGTTGTGTGTGCGTTTAATCATCCCTGACAGAAAGAAAATGTTTTAAAATAAGTGCATTTCTCAAGGAAAAGGTTGAGATACTGAGCTGCGAGGACCAGAAGATGGCGTTTCAGATTATTATTTTTATAATATCAATGTTCTTTTTTGAGGGGGTTAACGTGCACTAAAACTCCTGAAAAAGTCTTGGCGTAGGTCCCGAACCCATCCGTTGCTCAAAGGCTCTATAACGCCCCCTAAGGTGAAAACCATAGGCACAATTGGCTACACCAAATTTCCTGAAACTTGGTGGGAAGATGCTATAGACGAAGACGAACAAAAAAGTCGACAGTAACCATGGCCTCAACTCAACAGGAAGTCGGCAAATTGGAATTTTGGCGTCCGTTTTGGGGATTTCTCACCCTAAGTAAATAAGCAAATTTGTCCGAGCATGTTTAAAAAAACTCTTGAAAGCTTTGCATGGGGGTCAGGTCTGGCGGAAATATACGATATTGACGTAGGTCCCGAACCCATGCGTTGCTCAAGGGCTCTATAGCGGCACCAAAGGTGAAAACATAGGCACAATTGGCTTCACCAAATTTCCTGAAACTTGGTGGGAAGATGTTATAGACCAAGACGAACAAAAAAGTCGACCGTAACCATGGCCTCAACTCAACAGGAAGTCAGCCATTTTGAATTTTGGTGTAGACATAAAAAATGCGCCAATTTGAATTTTGGTGTCCATTTTGGGGATTTCTCACCCTAAGTAAATGAGCGGAGGTGAAAGGTGAAAGCATAGGTAAAATTGGCTTCACCGAATTTCCCCGAAACTTGGTGGGAAGATGTTATAGACCAAGACAAACAAAAAAAGTTGACGGTAATCATGGCCACAACTCAACAGAAAGTCAGCCATTTTGAATTTTGGTGTAGACATAAAAAATGCGCCAATTTGTACTACTTATTATTATATGTCTTAGCAGTCATTTTTCAGGGGGTTAACTATATATGCTAAATACATACATTCGGGAAGATGGCGTTTCATTCCTCAAATCTGTGGACTGAGCAGTCGGTGGCCAACAAATGACGTGAATGCTAATTTCACACGAGATACGATGAGATCACTTGCAGTGGAACAGCAGACTCGTAATGACGCTGATTGTTCGTAGTTTTAGGAAAATACAAAAATAGCCAAAATTCGACTGCTGCAAAAGGACTTTAATGAGATTAGATCCATTAATGAGTACTCGCGCTTTTGCCTTTGATCTGCACTCCATTCTATTTATTTCCTGAGAGAGAGACTGAGAGAAAACATCGTCTGTTGCCTTTGATATGAGGCCTCCGTTCGTTCAAATCAAATAATAATTGAGTAAAAAAAAAAAAAAAGTAAAAATCATCTTGACGTATCAAATTGTTTATATTGGCTGAACTGAAAAATGGAAGAGAGGTAACAATCAAGAACAAAGGGAAGCAGATGCTGACTCAGCATTCCCACATAATAAATTGGGGGGAAAAAAAGTAGAGACAATCAACAATAATTCATATATAAAAGTAGATCAAAGGAAAAACCTCAGAAAAGCAACAAAACAATGCTTCATAATTATGACTCGAAATGTTGCATAAAAATGGGCGTGTTCGTGTTCCTGCAGTGAAGTCAATCAGGAAGTAACACTTTATTGAACCAGAAGCCCTCCAGGGGCAAAAACAACTCTTGTTTGAATGGAAGTTTATGGGCAAATAAGCTTCTACTTCTCATTTGATTTATAATCTCAGTCAACTTTTCCCCTGAGGAATGAATGGTCTCAACCGCTAGTTTTGAGTCGTCAATGTCGTCAGCTTAAAAATAGAAGATAAAGTTCTCGTATGAGTGGACACTGACGGTTAGGAACGTGGTTGCAAAACAAGGCATTTGGCCACAAATTGGGATTTTGAAGCCTCTAGAACAGGAGTTCAGATTCTTGCGGGTTGACGTCGCGATAGGTTGCCACTTTAAGCGAGTGTGATTGTGTATGAGTCTGGAAAGGGGTGTGGTCAACCCTCCCACCTTCAAGAGTTGTGACCAATGGACAATTGTTAACTGATGGATTGCTCTGTGATGGACTGGCGACCTGTCCAGGGTGTGTGACCTCCCCGCCTGTCCTGAGGACCAATCGCAGCTCTTGCCGTCTCCGTTGTCCCTTGACGGAGTGACGGACACTTAAAAAATATTTTGTGCAGTCGGAGAGGCTCTACGACAGGCTCTGCATCGACGCAGAGGGGTCTGCGTAACCTACGCAGAGCTCGCAGGAGTATAAATTGGGCTTTAGAGCAGGTCACTTTTTTTAAATTCGCTGTCGCCATGTTTCCCTTTCCTCAGGAGATGCTGAAGTTGGCCATAAGCGTTGTCCTTGCTCGACGTATCTGCAGAGCAAACTCAAATCCCCCCCTTGCAGACTCTGCTAAATTCACCCAGGCTAACTTTGAGGTGTCCTCGACAAATTTCGGTTCTCTCACTACCTTCAGTCGCTGGACTTTGGCCTGTTTCTCTACGCCGCCGTTCTCCAGGTGAAGACCGCTTGTGCCGAAGTGTTCGTTCGGTGGGCCTCGAGGGGCGATCTCCTGAGATACTCATCGTTACTCAGTTAGTTGCAGAAAATCAGACCTCGGGGGGGAAAAAAGGATTCAAGCTAATTAAGTGTCAGGCAATAAAGGCACGGCTGTCACGGCTGGGAGTTTTATTTCCAGCGACAGTGACAGGCGCCGCTGTTGTTGAATCACAGCACTGCCCGGGCTGTAACGTTTGAAGAACAGGTTTAGTGCATAATGCGGGAGGCTGATGGGGTCATTATTTACAATAACAGCACTCTCACCGAGACGCCGAAAACACTTAATCCATCATGTGTGAATCATCTGCAAAGACTTGATTTATTCCTGGGTGTCTGCGGCGGCTGCTGCAGATGCTCCTTCACAGCCCTGTCAGACTCACACACAGACGCTCTCACTGGTGGAGGCATGTTGGTGCTCCTTACATCACTCATGCTACATTTCCACGCGCGGCGAATCATTAAATCACAGCGAACAGGAACGACAGGAAGGAGCGCACGGTGGCGCGTAGGAATCTACCGTTGCGTGTCCCGATCTTGTCTGGCGATGACGTCTCGTCTTTTAATCTGCACTCGCACGAGCGCGCCCGCGTGTTGCGTTGACACACTTCAGCTGGATCTTCAAACAGACTCGGGAATCAAGTGAGCGCTGATTGAGTTATAGCCAGATCAGAGGACGCCTCAAAGACGCCGACTAACTCCACCACTTACTCTGTGTTCCATATTTAATGTGTTTGTCTTTTTGGGTCATTTTCTCTACTTTTTAGAGTAACCCTAAACCCTACAATATACACCAAGGCTATTCAACTTGAGGCCCGGGGTCCAGATCAGGCCCTTCAAGCGATTTGGACCGGCCCGCGGCCCATTAACCCATAAATAGTGAATGTATTATTAAAAAGCCAATAAAACCGTAGCTTTTCTGGCACTTTCTGGCAACACTTCATTGTGATACTTTGTGTCCCTTTTTGGCAAATACTAGTACAGCTGTAATGTATGTACCAGAATACTTTGCACTATGGGCCAACTGTAGGGGTATCTGAATATTATTGGTACTGTTACTTATATTTCTGCTAAAATAGCCTTTTGTCGCCATCGCACCTTAATGTTGTTTATATGCCTACCTCTAATTTTGTATGAGCCAATTATGACTGTTTTGTGACCTGAATGTTGGTGGTTTTGTTACGTTTACCTTTTTAGCACAAAACTAGCAGCCATTTCAATAAAGAAGTGCTAAATAATTGACACCCTGGACAAGTCACCAGTCCATCGAAAGGCCAACCATTCACTCCCAAAACTGCTGTCAAACTGCTCGTTTTTGGAAAACCGGAACATGGAGAACATACCGGGATTGAAGCGGGATTGAAACCAGCGTGCCCTTCTTGCCGAGAGGCAACAATACAAGCTAACCGCTACACCATGTGGCCTCCAGCTAAGACTAAGTCTGGTCTGACCTTTGGCATCAACAAGGCATTTTTGGGATAGTTTCTTCTCTTCATTCTTCCATTCTCTGCAAACCCTAAAGACAAGTTGTGCCAAAAACCTTTCAAAACATATCTGTGAAGGTTCTCGTTGTTCATCCAGGTCATTGTCATTGTCAAAGAAGCCGCTTGCATGAGACGTCTCCAAGCGAACTCCTGAAGATATTTAAAACATGCTGTTAATGAAACATACATGCGCCATCTACGCAGCGGCTTGTATTGGGACTGACAACAATCCACACTGGGCCTGAGCACCAATCCCATATGTTCTAGCGGTTAGGATTCCTGGTTTTTCGAATTCTGAGAGACTTCTAATTCCTGGAGCAAACACACACTATCTTTTTCTTCCTTTACAAGAAGTCCAGTAAAGTTTCTTTGGAAACTGGTGTACCTAATAAAGTGAGTCAGTGAGTGTGATATTCCCCGCCTCTCGTCGTATATAGGACAGCGAGTAAAAAAGTAATTTATCATGTTGACAACGCAATAATCACATATAAAAAAAATCTCATTATCATCATTTGTATGCTGTGTCGTCGTCGTCGTAGTAAAAACCTTTCGCTAATTTATGCCTAATCTGTGATATTCTACACGACGGCTCACGCTGCTGCGAGAAATGTCTTCTTTATTAAATAAATCATGGAAATATGCCGACTTGTGAAAGGCAGATTTAGGCTTCAGTCGCCAGACGCCGCTAAGCAGACGCTCCTGCTAGCTCCCATTAAGTCGGGCGCGCTGCCGCTTCACTCGCTATTAGCGTCACCCAGAATGCACCAGGCTCAAGATGGAGTCAGAGTCAAAGCTGACCTTTGTTGACTCTCATTTCCTCTTCATCTAGTTTCACACAATGGAGAGAAGATTGCAGGAGAGTGGATGAAGGAAATCCAGAGCTAAAAACACTTCTGTTGTTTACTCTGTGAGCAGCGTAGCTTAGAGGTTGATTTAGGTGCATAATACAAAAAATAAAAAAGAATTTGTTTATTCCAGCGCAGAGTCAGTAAATAATGAATTAGTGGATTCCGTTCTTCGGGGGTTCTTTTTTGCTTTGAAGCAGGGCTGAGCTTTTGAAAACTTTGCCATCTTTTCCCAGGTAGCTGCTTAATTACTCTTCCAAGGCCTCGCTGTTTCAGAGATTCTACGTTTTTGTGACTATCACAAAAGCTACAGTCGGCAGCTTTAGTCGGAATTAATAGCGAAACCTGCTGAGACGACACAATCGCAGCAAATGTTTATTTTTTTTTTTACACCTTCAGTATAAAAAAAGCATGCAACATATAATTGCCTTTTGTCTTTAGCGAGCGTGCAAGTAGATAACGTGTTAATCAGTTTGAGAGCTGATTCCTGATTCAGCGCTATTTGATATTAGCGACAGGTGTGGAAACATTTCACATTTACATAAACCTTTTTTTAGACACGTGTGTTATCATGAACATCTTTGTGCTTTTGGAATCGTCTACGTAATGTGATCAATAAATTAATTTACCGTTCTTTATTGGTAGAGCGCTTTTCAATTGGGAATGATGAGAGAAAGTGGTCAAAGTTGCGTTAAATGCTCATTTTTTCTATCGTGTCTAAGTCGCACATAGTTGTTTCCGCACTTGTTGCTCTTATGATTCCCAACAAATTTCCAATGTAATTCCAGTAGCTCCACCCACACGGAAGTCGGACATTTTGGAAAAACAAAAATACGGCTCTTCCTTGATATTTCAACAAACTCGTCCTAGCATGTTTGAGCTAACCGCGTCAAACTTGGTCTATATGTTTTATACAAATGTGGTACACTTGTTGCTCTCATGACTCCAAACACATTTTCCACGTAATTCTATTAGCTCCGCCCACCCGGAAGACGGCGATTTTGGAAAAACAAAAAAATGGCTAGTCTACGCTATTCGAATGAATTTGTCCTAGCCCGTTTGAGCTAGCAGCGGCAAACTCGGTCCATATGTTCTAAACAAACGTGGTACACTTGTTGCTCTCATGATTCCCAAAAAATGTCCAATGTAATGCCATCAGCTCCTCCCACCCAGAAGTCGCCATTTTGTAAGTAAGAAAAAATTGCTCGTCGATGCTATTTGAACAAACTCGTCCTAACATATTTGAGCTAGCTGCATCACACTCGGTCCATATGTTTTAGACAAACGTGGTACACTTGTTGCTCTCATGATTACAAACACATTTTCCACGTAATTATATTAGCTCCGCCCACCCGGCAGTCGGCCATTTTGGAAAAACAAAAAAATGGCTAGTCTATGGCTATTTGAAATACATGGATTCTGTCTACGTCACAAGGCGTGGCCTCAGTGCTCCGACAAAGTTGAGGTTAAATTTCTTTTATACCGAGTAGCACCTGAGAAAATACTGAGTCCTTGAAGTAACGCCAACGTTAAAATACAGTGGAGTAAATAGGTCGAGCAATGTCAGCTACATATAGATCATGTGCTCTCTCATCATCCTCCTCTTCCTCACATATACTTCACAAAACTGGTATAGCTTGCGCACCCCTGGCGGTGCATGCACCACAGTTGGAGAACCGAGGCCCTACAGTAATACACACACTGTGCATCCTGTATATAAATGATATTAAGAGTACACGCTCTTGTTTCTTTGCCATCTCTCGTTCCATCGCGACACGCGATTCAACCTTGCACGATCACAGAGAAAAAATTGAAAGAGCTTCTTCCGTCCTCGTCTCAAACGAGCATAATGGAATCAGAAAACTCACACAATCCTGTCTGTGTAATCAGGGGTTATCTGTGAGCGCTTGAGTGGGAGGGCTGTCAGCGCGTGACTACGAGACTGACTAATAAACGGTGACATTGAGGCAACAGCGGCGGGGCATCGGGAAAAAAAAAAAGATACAAATCTAAATAAGTAATCATCAGGCGAAGCTCTCGGAGGGGAAGGTCTTTATGAAACACGGCCAATTATATCTAATTGTATGCAGCGTCGTGTCAAAGCACACATGCCTCCTCCTCCTCCTGGAAGCTAAAGCAAGAGGACGGCGATGGCGAGTGGGCTCGCATAGATTACAGAGGAGGACGGCGATCCAGTCCAATGAGTGTAACGTGACAATAACCGGATGTAATTACATGCATTTTGTGTTTTTTGCACATTTCTTAAATAACGGTGCATGCGAGGCAGCGAAAAGGACTGTGCATTTAATGAGTGGGGAGCCACAGACAGACAGGATATCGCCTGCTGAATGAGAACACTAGTACTGTGCTGGAAATGTTGCCGCTACAGAGGACGCATTCATCGCTATGCAAACATTTAGCATGAATATGCATCTGTGCAGAGGCACACACACACACACACACACACACACACACACACACGCGCGCGAACACATGCGCCGAGTCGCAGAAGAGGGAGCAGCGCAGTACGTCCACTTGCATGTAAATGAAGCAGCAAATGTCTCAGCGTGCGTGCATCCATGTTAAACGCTTCTCTTCATTAAGGGGGGAAAAAAAGTTAACTTAGGCTGCATTCACATTACCAGGCTTGAAGTTAATGCACTTTCAGGCTAAAAACAAAGCATGAAACGTTAGAAAAAGAAATGCACAAAGAAAATCGGAATAACACAGCATTTAAAAAGGTATAATTACATATGCAAAGCTGAATCTGCTGCAGCAGTGATCCTATCTACATATATCTACATCATATCCTACACTCTTAGAAATAAAAGTGCTAAGTAGAACCATATAAGGTTCTCCGGCTTGTCCTCATAGGAGAACCCTTTTGGAGGGTTCCACCAAGAACCCTTTATTCAGGAAAGGGGTTTTAAAGGGTTCTCTGGATCAAAAATGGTTCTTACTGGAACCATTAGTGTTACCAAGAACCCTTTTAAAACCTTTTCTTTAGGAAAGAGTTTTTCAGAAGCAAACGGTTCCAGGTAGAACCTCAGCCCTTCTAGAAGGACTGTTTTGGAACCCTTACTTCTAAGAGTGTAGGTCAGATATATATCCAAGATGTCACCATTAAACATGAATGAGTTACACGAGAATCCATCCATGCAGCCGTTTGCCGATCGTCCACGTAGAAACAGAACTCTCCCTACAGGATACGCAACCTTTTTTGATCTTAATCTTTTCCAGTTTGCCTTTGTGTGATCACATTATCCATTATCTTATACAAACTGTATTGTTTTGATGCCGTAATTTGCCTTAACACGCTATGCATGAATCATCGAGAATCGTACGAATCGAATCGGTTGAATCGAATCGTGAGCCACCCAAAGATTCAAATCCCTAGATTTTGACATCATCTATTTCCCAAAATTACGTATTTGTTGGCGATTTGTTGGCGGCGATTTGATTTGAGAAGTTTTCAGTACTTCTGACTACTTCTACTTCTTCAGGACTCCCAAAACTATCAGTTCTGCGTGGATAAAAAGCTGTTACGATGCAACATTCGTCTTGAATCTCGCTCACTAATTCGCTGAAATATCTGTTTGTGATATCCCTTTATTGGGGGATCGATAAAGGTAAATCTAACATATTATCTCCCGCTTCGATACGGCGTGATCTCACAAATTACATCGTCTGTTGCAAAAAGGTCAACGGCGTTCAGACGCGAAACACTTTGTAACGCCGTCAGATCTGATCTATAATGAATCAGACTCGAACGTAGCTCGCGGCCACGCCTCCAGGCTGTAGACCAGACAAGAGTTTGTGCAAGTAAATAAATGAATGCATAAATAAATAAATCATACGTTGCCGCGTTCTCCGAGAGGTTTCCAGACGTTCCATTAACGCGATGGAGCGTTCTTCAGACTATTCTCTTGACTTTCTCTCCTCGGCTCGATCCTGCGGTTGTTGACTCACGCTTAATGTGAGTGATTGTCAGTTTGCCAGTTTGTGGGTGTATTTTCACGTCCCTGCAGTTTTAGCGTAGTAGTGTAAACAGGCCGCCTAACACCATCTGTTTCTTTATGATCCCTGGGTTTGACTGTGAGTGTGTGTGAAACTCGCTGCCTCCTTCTTTCTTTTTTTTTTTGCTTTCTGTCTTAATTGCGGCTCTGTAGAGAGGAGGAGGAGGAGGAGGAGGAGGAAGAGGCTTAAAGAACCACATCCACTGCACCATAAAAGCTTCAACTGTCTCCCGGTCTGACTTGTGGGTTGATTCCCATCAGTGGTTATGACTTGCATGTGGTAAACCATCCTAGTTACCATTACGAGGTGTTTGTGTGACTGAACTTGCATTATTTAGACTTTTTGGTTTTGTCAGGTGGTCTCACTTTCCTGCTTCTCTAAACCCGACGCTCTGATTCTGATTTCACTCACGGTTCTGCCCCTAAGAATCTCCTTGTTAAATCTATCATTTAAGAGCATTTGTTAGAGGGTGGGGCCTCCATTAAAGCTCCCATAGACCGGAAGTTCCAATTAACGCAGTTTATTTGGCGTCTATCTGCGCCATTACCTCGTTTACGAAGCCCTTAAGTTTCCAAAAAAACAGTTCAGCCACTGCTGAGAATGCTGGGTTTTATTGTATTCTCGAGCAGATCCTCCTGCTCCGGGCACTAGTCCGGGCACATTGCGTATATTGTACCGCAGAAGAAGAAGAACGTCCGTTTTTTGATAATGAAGAGCATTGCATCCACCGTTCCAGAGGGGGGAGCTACGCTTCTGATAGCTGACGTGCTAATTATGTCACTTCCAGGTATTGGCCAATCACAAGCCGGTTGGGAAAGCACAACACAGTTCTGTCTCCTGGGGGTGAGATTTCAGTCCGAAACAGCACGGCTGATGAGAGCTTCAGTGAGGAGAGATTTCTATCGGCTCGTTTCAAGCAATTAGGAGGTTTTTGACCATAAAAACAAGTTAATGTATGTAAGTAGACCTCCATAACTCTCACATATGTGCGATAGGACCACTCTATGTGAGCTACTAAGATAAAAAAAACCCAAATCTGATCAATCCTCTCCCTGGCAAGTGTGGTTTCTCCCCGAGCGATAAGAGTCTGTTATCTCTCACCCTTTCCCGAGGTGCGAGGTTAAGGAGGTTAGCAACGATCGGGCGTTATGGAGTGCAGAAACAGGAGACATTAAAAGCCTCACTCGTCGGCTAACATATTGAGATTGAATTACCTCAGAGTGAGACTTATTGTAGAACAACAAAGGCGTAAGAGAACCAAAGTGTAGCACATCCGTTAGCTCTCTGACAACACTGCGTTTGTGAGCCCGGCGTACATGCAAGTGCATGCAGGCAATATCTTTGTTTTCATCTCTTAAGGGCCTCGGCGGCTCATATGTCTCAACCATGACGGATAGGACCCAAGCGGTTTACCCCCCCCCCCCCTTTCACTGTTCCCACTGCTCCCCGTCACATCAACATGAAATGTTGATAGCGCTGCAATCGGGAAGTCGAAGGCCCGTTTGGCCGGTGTGCTCCTCGCAGGCAGCGCTGCTCATCGATTTGTGCTTGGGTTTTTAAGGGGGTTCGGGTTTCCTTAACGATTCACCTGCGGTTATTTTTCCTCTTTGACCAGAAAGAGCGCTCCCCCCGGGGGGGACGCTGCTGTGTGCTATATCGGACTGTTTCCTTTGGACCGTCCGTCTGTGCTGCAGTCGGGAGCGGCGAGACGCTAACTTGCCAACTCTGTGAGATACAGATCTGTCTTCATGAAGTATCAGCCCATGGTGTCCCACAGGAAGGCCGGGAGGCACATCGAGCATCAGCATTTCACAACAGCCAGTGGAAGGATACAAGCCAGTCGGTGCATTTACATAGTGCTGGGGAAAAAAATAATGTCATTATTGTGTTAGTCTGACTAAAACAGTACTTGCTGCAAACTTTTCAGTATTGTGCCAAATCAAATTTCTCTAAGTGGGACTAAAACACACACAGATAACGTGGTTGGAAATTGAGTTAATAATTACACAGCTCCTGCCGCGGGGGTTTGACCGGGAAATAATCGAAGAAGCAAGTAAGCAGTGACAAAAACAGTGTCTGCTTCACTTTTGGACTGACAAGGAGACCAAACTTTTGGCCCTGTCAGCTTAAACAACAACATATATTCTAGTAAATGGATGGAGAAAGACACAATAAAGAACCAGCTAGCCACAAGACATAATAGAGTACCAGCTAGCTGCAAGCTAATGTTTTGGCCTGCGACACCGTCTATCAACCAGAAAATCTGTCATCATCACCACTGTGTTACATGTCTGTTGAGTATTGTTAATTTTCAACAGGGAATATCATACAAGTGGGTCACGGCTGGCTAACTACTGTAGCATTAGCTTAACCTAGCTGAAACTTCGACTCATGGACACAGTTACTGTATCTGTATCTTAAGTCAAACATAAAGACTTCTGATCACTTTCAATGGAATTTTTAAACATTAAAATTAAGAAATATATATGTATGTTTCATACTGTTGGTCCACATATTGGACCACGGATGTAAATTAGCTGTTTAGCTAACTCTGATATAGACCCGGTTCTGTACGTGACCCAAAAAATAATCAAAGAAGCTATTAAGTGACAAAAACAGTGTCTACTTCACTTTTGGACTGACAAGGAGACCACACTTTTTCCTCTGTCAGCTTAAACAACAATATATTAAAAGTAAATGGATATAGAAAGACTGTGATTTCCTCAGTCAACCAGAAAATGTACTAATTTTCAACAGAATATCATGATAAAAGTGGGTCATGACTGGCTAACTACTGTAGCATTAGCTTTACCTAGCAAAAACTACGACTCATGGACACTTTCATAAGACGTTTTAGTAAAGTCCACAGTTAAACATAAAGGCTTCTGATCACTGTCAACGGCATTTTAAAACATTCAAATTAAGAAATATGAAAGAATGTTTCATATTGTTGGTCCACAGATGTAAATTAGCTATTAAGCTAACTCTGGTACATGGTCCCTGTCAACTAAACTAATAAAGAAACAAAATGTTCCAAATGTGCCAAGGCATTGTGATATATAGGCAGGCACATCCATTTTAAAGACATTCATTATTGGGACAAGTACAGCAGTACAATTAAATAGCTGCAGCTGTGAAATAGTAGTGGGGAACGATACCATACGCGATATATCGTCCATGACAGCAAGACAATCATCACCATATCCGTCTGACTGAAGGGAAACAAAACGTCTGTGAAAAGTCAAAAGTGCAGGATTTCTCTCTTCATTCACATTCGCATCGAGAACAAAAACAAAGAGCTGCCTGTGAATCATCGCGGTCGTCCGTGTCCACTTCTGGTTATTGACGTTGAAGTATCAAATTACCTGCTATTTTTCAACCGTTTTCCAAAGTGACAGGAGGTCTTTTTCGGAGGAATACACATGAATTTCCGGGGGTGCCTCAGACTGAAGTGTGTCACTGCTACTTCTTTATGAAAAGTAACAGCAGTTTTGACTGTGATGGACTGAGAGAGGAGTTATGTATCCGGGGAGACGGGCGACGTATTGACACAGAGTTTGGGGGGGGAGAGAGAGGGGCCCCCGATAATTGCATCTGACTCCTTCGGCAAACGCAAAGACGAGGAAGTGCGGAGTGGGAGGATAATGGCTTTGACGACATCAAAGCATTGGTGGCGGCGGCTCGGCAACTGTTGCCGTGTTTTGCTTATCAGCGCCTCGTGTCACTCGTACAGTACACACCCTGAAACAGCCAATAACAGTGAAGTAATGCCCCGATTCGAGGCGACTGTGGATTATTGACTTTTGCGATAATCACAGGAAAACGGCTTCTCCGTGCAATCATCCTCTGGTGCACAGTGGCTGAATAGCCTCCCTCCCTTTTTTGTTGTTGACATGGCCTCCTTCTTAGATCAAAGAGCTTATTACCCACCACATTACTGCTATAACATGGACAAAAAAAAGTCTGATACAGGGTCTGTCTGGTTTTGTAATGACTTCCTGCCACAGGGACATGGGCTTGTTCATTGGAAATCTTAAACAAAGCACAAGGTCCTCTGGCCCTCATCTGGTTTGGGAGCAGAGAGCGCCGGATTGGCTATTATCTGGCGGGGGGCTGCCGCTGAAGAGCACTGGGGAGGCTGCAGCCAGGCCCCAGGTGCACCGTCGTCTCAGAGGAAATTGAGCAAACAGGAGATAAGTGAGATGGAGGGCTGTCTCTCTCTCTCTGTCTCGGTGTAGCGCCGCGTGATGCAACCATCCCTCACGATTAGGCCTTGCCCCCTTGTCCTCACCCCCCCCCCCCCCTCTATCTTACCTTATCTTAAACATGGAGTGAAATGTCAGTCTGGTGGACTAAGTGTCCAAAAAACAAGTCTGAGGTAAATCTGTGCATCTGCATTTCTACTTCGCTATCTCTGGCATTTCCTATCCAAACAACGTCAGAGTTGACACTGCACACACCGGTGCTCTGAGTGAGCCAAACCTGATGCCTATCAACTGATCTGAGCCATCAGGGATAGTACCTGGTACTTGGTGCTTTGTTTTAGTGCCCTGCTCAGTTCCAAGCAAACTGAGTCGATACTAAAATCTAACGTCAACAGACTGCCGGTCGATGATTGGTCAGAGAGTGTCGTCACTGGAAGGGTCATGAGCGCGACGTCCGACACAAGAACCAAACTGAACAATGCCGAACTGTAGATCACTTAAAAAGTAGTGTTGGGCACGTTAACGACGTCAGCGCTAACGTATGAGTCTCTAAAGTAACGTTAAACTTTAAAAACAGAGGCACCGTAAACGGCAGAGGAGGTACCGTAATCACGGAAATACCAAACCGAGAAAAGTCGAGCCGCTGTGCCGAGTCGTGCTGGGACTTTATCGTAGAAAAGTGTTTTTCTTGTTGGTGGTGAAGGACGTTTCTGTCCTTTCCAATTCCTCATGGACACAAAGCACTGCAGACAAACAACCTAATCTAAAGTGAGCTGTTGCCGAGTCACTGCCTCCTATACATTTATATATATATATATATGACACACAGACATAAGTGGAGGTGGGAAGTGGCAACAGGAAGAATACAGCGGAGGCATTTACAGTCTGTGCAGCAGCTTATGCTCAAACACCCCGAGGCGAGTAAATAATCAGACAATGCTCAGTCAACGTCTGCGTCGGCAGAGCGCAGAAATGTGGCGAGTCGTGGAGAACGAGACAAGTCGCGTTATGTCGGGTCCAACGTGGACGCCGCGGACTTTATTCAAATGAGCTTTTAATTAAGTCTGCTGGCAGAAGTGCGGCCCTGTTTGAGGAGACGGGGATGAATGGAGGAGGAGGAGGAGGATGGAGAGAGGGAGGGAAGGGAAGGGAAGGGTTGCCCGTGGCGGCCATCACAGCGGCTCACGCGCCTGCCGCTACAGAGCGGTAGTGGCAGGCTCCAGATGTGGAAACACCCGGGGGCTCGACGAGCTCAACGTCTCCTCCACACCCATCACAACATACGACCGGAGTGGGCGGGAAAGATGAAGCGAGGAGGAGGCGGCGGCGGTCGCTCCCGGCTTGAATACATCACTCAGGGCTGAGAAGAAGAAGAAGAAGAAGAAGAAGAAGCGAGATGGTTGTTCCCCCTCGGAACACGCTGTGTCTCGTTCCGGTTGGAGAATGATGGGGAAAATGTGGGGGGGGGGTGGCAGTTTAATGGCTTGGGTGTTTTCTGCGCTAATGTTTCCTCTGTGTCGCAGAAAGAAAGAAATGTAACATGAATGTAATGAAAAGGAATCATTTTGCTAGCAAGCAACATATGGAAAAATGTTCCGTAACTGGGAACATTTTGGTTCGAAATTACGGCGTTACCGGCGGGACGCCATGTTTACGCGACTCCCGATTGTTGAAATGAGTCTCTAAAGTAGCGCAGTTATTCCACGCATCGCTTACCAGTTAGCTCCGTTAGCTCATTTAGCACCGTTACGGTAGAACTGGAGCGGTCCGTTTATTAAAGGAAAAGAGCGGCACTAGAAATAACCAGCGTACCTGTGTAAAGTTTAGCGTTACTTTAGAGACTCATTTTAGCAATCGGGAGTCACGTAAACACGACGTCGCATGGAAACGCGCCATGCGTTAGCGTAAACGCGCCCAGCACTGTTTTAAATATAATATATAAATATATTTATATAACATAAGAAAAGTTAATTTTCAAAGCTGTTTCAGGGGTAATATGGTGAAATGAATGGCGCCACATTTAAGAATGTGGCCAAAAACGGTTACTACACTCAAATTCAAAATACCGAGGTCTTTTAGGTTTCGTTTTCTCCGCCATTTCGTTTGCTCTGACGTAACTGGCAACCCGCAGTTGCTCGGGAGCTGAGACTCTACTGACTGCAGTGATTGGTAGACGGCGCCACATGTCAAAACATGATCAAAACATGATCAAAACATACACATGATTTGAGGTCTGCAAAAAATGTTTGTAATGCTAATATTTTGTCTGTACTGTTGTTGTTGGTGAGTTCAGTTTGTTATATGAACATTATTCCTGAGTCTCTGTGACATATTAGGAGGATTTTATATCGTATTTATACTTATAATGATTTACCACTTCTGGTTATTCTTAATAACATGTTCAAAATATCCATGAATCTATCAAATGAGTTAATGAAATATATGAAAGAGTAGAGTTCGGAGCAGAGCGATCACAATAAAAAGGAAATAACGATATTTCAGCAATCAGGAGGAGCTTTCATAAAGATGGATAATGGAAAATAAATATCACTCAGTTGCATCACGCAGACAACTTTGATTTTTTTCTCGTTCTCCTTTCGCCAATTAAATAATTTAAAAACAACAGCAACAACAACAACGTGCACACAAAATAACACAAGCCCTGAGCCGTGCGTTGAGTTCGCTCTACGTTACACGGTGACCACACGTAGTACGAATTGAAAGTCAAGACACTGCGTCCACGTGCCAAACCGTGTCAATATTTTCCTTCCCTGTCTTGTTTTTCTTTGTGAAACCGACTTCATTTCCAAACTCTGCAGCAGCAGCAACAGCCATCACAGCCTTACATCACATTCTTGGCCTCTGACCCTCATAACTCCATCCACGATGCACCAGGGAAAACATTATCGGAGAGTAATAGGAGGGAAGGACTACAGCAACAACACTAACAATAACAATAACAACAACAGGAAACTCGGGGGCCACCTCTTCCTTACCCTTTCCTTTCAATTAGAAGAACACAACGCTGCACTAGTTGACCCCGGAATATATTTAGAAAGTATATTAATCACCCATCATTAGGGCTGCATGAATCTGGACTACAACTCTATTCAAACCTGGTCAGAGTACATACTACAGTATATAAGATACGGGGTACCAATAATATCACGATACAACGATGCCGCGATAATCAACATATCACATAGCGATACATCTCGATATCTGTCTCACTTCAGAGAACAAAAACGTTAACGTGTAAAGTTTAAAGTGCAGGATTGCTCTATTTATTCGCAACGTAGTCTAAACGTAGCTTTGTCAGGTAACTTCCACCCAAGTTTCCCCCTCATTCGTTCGAGCGGCGCCGCCGTGAGGAGACATGAAGTAGTGACGCCCGGCGAGTGAAACTGAGAAGGACTGTTGATTTTGGAGACCCTATATTTGCCCTAGCGTATCAATTATCGTATCACGGTGAATCACCGAATTCAAGATCCAATCTCGCGCAGATCAAGAGTCAGGTCTGAACGCTCCCAGTCCTTCCTGAATGTGTCCTCAGAATCTGAGGGTTAAGGTTAGACTGTTTATATTAGAGGCCCTATATTTGCCCTGGCGTATTGATTATCATATCGCGGTATTATCACCGAATCGAGAGCCAATCTTGCGCAGATCAAGAGTCAGGTCTGAACGCTCCCAGTCTTTTCCCAAATGTGTCCTCAGAATCTGCGGGTTAGGGATTAGGGATTAGGGTTAGACTGTTTATATTAGAGACCCTATATTTGCCCTGGCGTACCAATTATTGGGTCGCGGTATATCACATGATATAGATCCAATCTAGTGCAGATCAAGTTCAGGTGTGAACGCTCTCAGTCTTTCCTGAATGTTTCCTCAGAATCTGAGGGTTAGGGTTGGACTGTTGATTTTAGAGACCCTATATTTTCCCTAGCGTATGGGATATCGTATCGCAGTATATCACCGAATCCAGATTCAATCTTGTGCAGATCGAGTTCAGGTCTGAACTCTCTCAGTCCTTCCTGAATGTGTCCTCAGAATCTGAGGGTTAGGGTTAGACTGTTGATTTTAGAGACCCCACAGTTTCCGTAGCGTATCGACTATTGTATCGCAGTATATCACCGAATCCAAATTCAATCTTGTGCAGATGGAGTTCAGGTCTGAACGCTCCTAGACTTTCCTGAATGTGTCCTCAGAATCTGACGGTTAGGGATCAGGGTTAGGGTTGGACTGTTGATTTTAGAGACCCTATATTTGCCCTAGCGTATCTATTATCGTATCGCGGTATTATCACCGAATCCAGATACAATCTTGTGCAGATGGAGTTCAGGTCTGAACGCTCCCAGTCCATCCTGAACGAGTGTCCTAAGAATCTGAGATCACAGAAACCACCTTCAGAGGTGGTTTGAGGATAAATGCGACCATGTTCTTAAGCTGCGTGAACGCAATGTGTCCTCAGGACGGATTTGAGACAACCTTCTCAAGTGAAGTCCTGTTCTTTTTACACACTTGTTCATGTATTCACTCAGTCACTAAGGACTGATCTGGACAACACGAGGGAACCGTTAAACCTAGACCAATGTGAAATGTAAATATGGGAAATAGGAAAGGCACTTTGAAAAGAGCAATATCAATGAATTTCTGGTTCTTTTTGTCCGCCTCTCTGTCCGTTTTGCCTCCATCCGTTCGCTCTCGGGTTGTCGTACATGTCTGAAAAACACCGGATCAATCTTCATTAGTCGCTGGTCAGCGCGAGCTCAGGCTGAGGAAAAGAAGACGCTCCTGTCGAGGAGATGTCTGGGGCCCGTTTTGATAGATTCTCCGAGGAAACTGACCTTTTGAGAAGCTGTGGTTTATCGAGTGGTTTTTATTTAGCTGAATCTTTGAGCTGTGATTGTTCATTTATTCTCCTTTGCCCAAAAAAATAAATAAATAAAAATAAATCACCATTTAGATTAGATGAAGACATTTTTGTGAGCGGCGGAGATATGAGGAGGACGCCGCCGCAGTTACATTCCACTGTATAAATGATTGATGATCACTGTTCAGCGCTTTCTTTATTCATGAGAGCGGGAATTCCGGGTCCTTGAGCGAAAGACGGCGAGCAGCTCTGAACAAGCGTGCGTGGAGACTTTGTACGTGTCGCCGTGTGTTCGGAGATAATTAAATAAACGTATTATTAGCTTTTTTTTTTTTTTATCTGCGACAATTGAAGATTATCCCCTCGTTACGTGTGTGCGAATGCGCAGGGACGACAAAGGGGATCGTGATACGGCTAATGTAAGCGACAGATGTACGCTCACTGCTACTTTATTAGGCACGACTGCTTGTTAATGCAAATGTCTTATCAGTCACACGGCAACAGCTGCACGTAGTCGCGGTCAAGGTGAGCTGTTGACGCTAAAATGGAGCTTCAGAATGAGAAAGACGGGTGATTTAAGGGACTTTGGGCCAATTCCAATTCCTATCTCAACCCTCAAGCTCAACCCTTAATCTTAACTGGCCCTCAAAACCAAGTGTCGAGGGTTATTTTGTCACTTAGAAATGGGACACCCCTTAAATGCAGATACGTCTTCAGACTGTAGGAGGCAGAATAACGCGAAAGCTGCGTCCAGTCTGTCAACTCCAAAAAAAACGTCCACATTTACGTCAGGAGAGATTGAGGGTTAAGCTAAGTTAAGGAATTGGAATTCAACCTTTGACTTCATTTACTTGCTGACTTATTTTGAATCTTTGTGTTTTGTTTTGACGCTCGCCAATTTTCGCCTGCTTTCCCGAACTTTGTGGTCTCCTGCCCCGCCCTCATGTGCTTCACCTGTGTCTCTCCATGTCTAGTCTTCATATATATATATATATATATATATATATATACTGTATATATGTGTACTCGCCCTTTTCCCTCTCAGTCCCCAGTGAGCTTTTCTAACCCAGTACTGCCCTGCTTTGACCTTGAGTTTGTGTTTCGTGTTGTTGGCCCGGTTCATACAAAAAAAAGTACAAGAACTATTTTTATGTAATAACTTCTGTAAACTTTGTTTTGCGACTGACTGAGTTTTTTTTGGAAGTCGTCTTGATGCACGGCGCTTGGTGCCACACTGGCTGGTGCTGGTGCCAGCGCTAGTATTTCCAGAAACTGCTGATGTCCGGGGGATTTTCATCCTCAAGCTGCTCTAGGTGTTTTTCAGAGAAGAGCAAATATCCAGTGAGCAGTGAGTTCTCTGGGTGGAAACGCCTTGTTGATGCCAGAGGTCAGAGAAAAATGACCAGACTGTGTTGATGATGATAGTGACAGAGGCAACAGTAACGACCACTTGTTAGAACGAGCTTGAAGCACAGAACCACGTTATTAGGTGGCCAGTGAGCGCATTTTCTCACTGAATGCAAAAAATATTATGATATAGGAAAACAAAACAGTCTTTTCCCCTGTGACCCCTGGGCTGCAGGATCCAGATCCAGTTGTGAGGCTTTTATTATTATCATAATTAGTAGAAGTATTGTCATCATTATTGTGCTAAAACTCATATCAGTTTAATAGTTTTGAACACTTCGGGTTATATATCTGCTCCTGGTCTCTCTCTCTCCGCTGTCCCCCATTTTTTTCTTTCACCACAACCGGCCAAGGCACATCTTTATGAAATATGTTTTCCTATGAGTTAATATATGTTGATATTTGGTGCTGTACAAATCAAATTTGACTTGAATTTTTTAGTCCTCCTGGAGACCAAAAGCTGACCCTACTGAGGCAGAACCTAATATCTGAGGATCTGGTTAAGTTTAGGTCTGATTCTAAACCAAATTGTGTTTTTGGTTAAGCTTAGGGCAGCGGTCTGCAACCTTTAGACTGAAAAGAGCCATTTTTTGTCCCGTCTCCACCCAAATAAAATGAATCTAGATCCTTAAAATGAAGATAAAATGACATGTAAAGTTTTTTTTTTATACGTACATACTATATTTAAAGAACTGCAGTTTGTCGCAAGTTGATACCCAACCTCTAAAGTGTAGAAAAAAACGACTTTGAAATTAAATAAAATATATCGAAACACTTTCATTTACGCCTTTATCTTGACAGAAAAGTGGGAAAAAGAAGGAGCCACTACAGAGGGACTGAAGAGCCACATGAGGCTCGAGAGCCGCAGGTTGCAGACCCTTGGCTTAGGGTTCAGGGTAAAGCCTTGTCTAGGCCGTCCAAATGGATGGATTTTAATACCGTGTGAGTCCGGTAATGGGATAGAGCCTCTAAAGCAGCCATCGTCTTCCCTCTATTGGGTTTTCTCACTATATCCTCATATTAATGTCCCCCGTCTTGTAAATTGTTATTGAATCAAAACAAAGGTGAAATCCAGGAGACGGACGAGGAGCGACGCATCAAAAAGGGTCTGCCGCCGCCGCCGCCGAGCGAGGAGCTCATTTTCTTTTCATTTACTCCCCGGTGGTGATTTTGCCCGCGCCCGATCGATGCGAGGCGATAAATGAACAAATAAATAAATAAATAAATAAAACAAACACGACGTGAGAGTCTGTTTTCTTCTAGATTAGCGCACATTAGAGTCAGGTCTCTCTGTATCTTAATGTGAGGCGAGGAAAAAAAAAAAACATTATCTACTGATAATGGAGGGTTTATTGCAGTAAATAAAGCATTGCCTCGTTTCCTGTCTGCGAACGCTTGATATTTTGTGAGGTGTCATTGGCGGCGGCGGCGGCGGCGGTTGGCACGGCACTTTTTTTTTTTTTTTCTACCCCCCCCCCCCGGCCAAATAAACAGCACGTGTCAGCGTGTTGGTGTGAATGCTAAAAAACACATTCCCTGGGAGAGCATTTGTTCATGAATACCATTTACTGACATTATGTTCTCTCAGCACTTGCACACACACACACGCACACACACACACACACACACACACACACACACACACACACACACACACACACACACACACACACACACACACACAGCCGGCTGCAAATGTGCGAAAGAAAACTTGATTTTCATCTCTCCACACTACACACCACCACACCACCACACACCACACACTCTCTCTGACCAAGCCAACGGTCCAATTATAGGGAGTGGAAAGTAGTGAGGAGAAGCAGAGTGGTGAGTATCGGAATACAATTTATGAATCATTAAGAGAGAGGGGGGGTGGGGGGGGGGGGGGGCATTAATATTTCATGGCCCTTAGACCACCAACAAGTGTTGGAATGGATTCAGTAAACAGGCGAGTGCACACATGCATGTGTGTGTGCAGCACTGGGCGAATTCATTGCACCATGATGTAAACACACATATGGTTATTCCCCGTTCACACACACACACTAATATCCCCGTGGAGGGACTTTTTAATTGCGGTCTGTGGGGGGGAATGACACGGTGGAGAATCTGAAATCAACCCTGCGAGGGCGACAAACACAACCGCCTCCTCCTCCGACTCCGACTCCGACTCCTCATTGGCTTCTACTCCAAAATGCTCACTCCTCTCTCCCCTCGACCCCTCGAGCATAATTACTCCTCTATCCACAGACAGAGTATTGGTTTCCTCTAACTGAAGAGCAGCAGGCTCCTGCTTCCCCGCATCACTCCAGACCTGAGCTGGGTCGCCTCTGCTGATCACGGCGCTAAAAGACGATATCAAACGGCATGTGTGTGTGTGTGTGTGTGTGTCCACTAGCTTCTGTTAGGCGCCTGCTATAGGGCTGTAATCAACCAAAGAAACTCTTGGTCGACTAAAACCCTGAAATTTCAGACAGAGTCTGACGGCTCTGACAGCGTTTTGCGTTACGTTCATCTGCGCAATATCATAGGCACCAAGGCAGGCAACTGCTTGGGGCCCCCAGCCGATAGGGGGCCCCCCGACACTCGGAGCCTGAGGGCTGTTTTTACTGAAATGTGCAGTGAGCAGCCGCCTCCCTGTCCACCTTAAACAACAATGGGCGATTGTTGACATCTCGGTAGGAAACCTCCCTAAAGGGGCCCCACCTCACTTTAACCTGTGTGAAGTTATCGTTCTGCAAGTTGGAAAACGAAGAGGATTATTTACAGTGTAATGCATCTTTTTTTACTCAGTTTATATATGTTTTTTTCAGTTATTTACAGTATTTTACTGTTCTATATATTTACATTTTAATCACATGGTTTTTCCATGTTATTTCATTCATTTCAAAGAAAATATATATTTTGAACTCGTACATTTTTCGTTTCGGTGATTATTTATAACATAATGGTGATGAACACTGGTTGTAAGGAAGGGCCCCCTGGGAATTTTTGCTTAGGGCCCCTACAGACTCTAGAATCGCCTCTGCCTGTAATATTATCATACAGTTATAAGACCAATCAACGATGATTAGACCAAAACATTAAAATATGCTAATAATTCTGATATGTTCATACTCAAACCGGACGGAGCAACCTTAGCTTAGCGTTTTTTTTAAACGATATGCCATGTTTGTAGTAGAGCTGTGAAAAGCAAACTGTTGCTTGCAAAGTTTGCGTTTCCACTTTTTTTTTTTACCTTCATCTACTTTTGAAAATGAAAAGCTCAAAATTCTCGTCTCATTAACGGCAACGCTAATCTGTCCGTCTCTCGTTAGCGACAACAACCCACTGGGCTGGACTAAACCAAAATAGTGGAAAACAAGGGGGGGGGGTGTTCTCTGAAGACACACTGTTACCTGTGAAACACGGGTGCTCTAAAACACCCCTATTAGCACTTGGTACGTTCCTCCTAATGAAATTCATTCAATTTGTCAACCAATCACAATTTTGGTCGAGCAAGAACGTGTCGACCAATTAGTCGATTTTGACTTTACAGCGCTAGCATGCTAGCATGTGTGCACGTGCATGTGGCCTCACACACTGGCTATTGTGCGTTAGATCAAAGACATAAACCCCTCTGGGCTCGACACACTCTCAGCACCAAAGCTGATCCGTGGTAATTCTGCTGATACTGTACGCTTCTATTAAAGAAATAAGGAAAGAATCTTCCATTGTTCTGCAGAGGGGGGGTGGGGGGGGGTGGTGGTGGTGTGTACAGTGTACAGTTATAGATCTCACCTCCTCGCGCTCCATTCCTTTAAAACATTCCCAGGAGCTAGCGGGTGAAAACGTCGGGAAAATTCTACAGAGGCCCGGACCCGTCAGGGTCACTGTGTTTGGGAAAAAATATAGAGAGAGAGAGCTTTGCACACTGAGCTGAGGCAAGTGTGTGAAGAATAAAAAAAAATAAAACTGAAGAAATAAGCTGGAACAGCGACAGCGCACGTGCTCCGCGGGGAATACAATATCTGAACAGAATGTACAACAAGGGCCCCGGTCGTATTTAGATTTCACAGGAAAAGAGTTTCTTTCTTTTCCTTTTTTTTTTTTCGGCACTTCTGGAAAACGTCCACCGATGCAGACGCTTTTTCATCATCTTATTCGCTTTGAATATCGAGGCGTCGAGCGCGGCCTCATTGCGGCTCCGCAGCTTGACTTTGCTCGCGTTGTGGAGCGCGTCGGGGAAAAAAAGTTGAGCAATGTTTTTTTCGACTTCCGAGCCGGCGGCGCCATTAAAAAGACATTATGTAAAATAAACCGACCGGGCGTTAGCCAACACAATCACACAAACGCCGCACAAACAGAAGCTCTTCCGACAAGGTTGTCTTCCCCATTACCGTTGTGGCTGTTGCAACGCCATCAATTTTAACAACATTAGCGATCCCTGCTACGCAAGACACCGCTTTGCTAACCACCGATAGCTACCTCAAGCCCGGGCCACTGTCATCTGTCGAGCGCTAACGCAGCACATATGAATTAATCAGAATGATTTCTATGATAGTTAATTCACTATAATCCTTAATGTCATTTGTAAACACACGTGATAAAGTCAAGAAGACTTGGCAGTTAGCCGTTTTCCCGTCTGGTGCTATAATCCTGCGTAAACAGGAAGTGCACAGACATAAAGAGAGACTATTTACTAGCAAAAACATAACTGTATACAGCTAGCTTGTTTTGCCACATCAAGTTCATTCACACTGTTGGAGCCATTTTTTTTTGTTTCAAATTGTTAAATATAAGAACATTACATAGCTAGCTTTGGCTAGCCTCAGAAGCTTCCTCAGCTAAAGCTGTATGTTTGTATTTTCTATAGGTGAGAGAAAAGTACACAAGCATTTAATTTTAAGTTAATTCACACCATTGGTGCTAGGTTCTTTGTGTTTCAGATTGTTACGTGAGAGAAATAGCTAACTGTTGCTAGCCTCTGAAGTTAAGACTGCCATTTAGTTTTGTTAGCCTCTGTAATTACTTCAGCTAAGTTGTATTTTGGTTTCAGGTGAAGAAAAAAATGCACAACAGCCACACAGAAGTGTGTTCTTTGTGTTTCCGGTGCTCAGTGTGAGAAAAATTAAGCGGCTAACTGTCGCTAATATCGGGAGATAGTTCAGCTAAATTTGTGTTTCGGTGTCATGTGAGGAAACGGGTGCACAAGAGTCACACAAATGTATATTCAAATTAATTCAAAGCGTTCTTTGTGTTTCAGGTTGTTAATGTAAGACAACCTGAGACAACAATTAGACAGCTAACTGTCGCTAGCCTCTGAAGCTACTTCAGCTTCAGTCATTTTGTCAGTTACTCTGGATAATTGTGCTTTGGATTCAGGCGAGGACAGCCACACAAATTAGGTTAATTCACACTATTGAGCTAGGTTCTTTTTCAGGGTTCTTTTTCAGGCTAGTGACAGCTACCTGTCACTAGCCTCAGAAGTTACTTCAGCTAAAACCCCATCTATTTGTTTTTAGCAGCACACATATTAGGCAGCTAACTGTCGCTAATGTGAGGAAACAGGTGCACAAGAGCAACACACATTAAAATATTAAATGAATTCACAGCGTCGGTGCCAGGTTCTTTGTGTTTCAGGTTGTTAAATGTGAGAAAATTAGGCAGCTAAATGCCGTTAGCACTGAAGCTAGCCTCCAAGTCACACAAACGTACATTAAATTCATTCACAGCGTCGATGCCAGGTTATTTGTGTTTCAGGTTGTTCACGTGAGACAATTAGCTGCTAACTGTCGCTAGCCTTGGGAGCTACTTCAGCTAAGACTGTCTTTATCTGCAAAATAACATTAACATCGTGAGTTGGCCGTTATAGATGGAGGTGAGCGGACACGCGGTGGCTGCTGGTGATGGTGTGAGGATTACAGGGGGAGTCCACCGAATGAATATTCTCTGTGTTCTTGGCAGTTCCTCCTCATCTTGGCCCTGCGGCTGCTTTTTTTTCTTGGAACAAGAGCGCGGCCGGGATCTGCAGACATCAAGGTGGCGGTGTTGGTGTCATATTTTGTGTCACAATCAATGTTTTGGCCTTTTCTCTCAGTGGGGTGGTGGTGGTTGTGTGGTGGAGGTGGTGGCTGGAGAGAGGGGCAGTGATGGCTAAATCAAGAGGTTCTTTGAGCTGGAGGGTCAGGACACACACACACCGTCGGCCTCTTTTTCTGCTGCACTCTTCATTCATTCCCCTCCTCCTCCTCCTCCTCCTGCTTTTTGCTTTGTTTCATATCCACAGGAGAGCTCGGGGAGCTTTTTGGAATGAGCAAAGGAGGACACAGAGGTCTCTGTGGGAGGACAGGTATAGAAAGGGGGAGACGCTTCTCTAAATCAATCTCTCTCTCTCTCCATCCTTCTCTTTTCTCTCTCTCTTAATACACTGTGGCTTTAGCATGGGAACCCGATGAATAATGGAGTGATTCGTGACCTTTGCAGCGCAGGTTCAGGTTCTTTCTCTGCCATGTTTCTGATCTGAGGAGAGCTTTTGATCCGACCCCGCACCGCAGTGTGCAAAGAGAACCCAGAGCAGGGTGTGAATCCTCTGATGCGCCGGTACAGTGTACGGTTTACCACCCCGGTTTCAGTAGAAATGATCATATTTAAAAGGCCAAAAAAAGCACAACAGGGGAAAATAAGTGATGATGTTGGATTACGCGTTATACTGTGTTTATGTCCCCCTGTCTTTTTTTGTCTTGGATGTGTCTTATTATTATCTACGTCAAAAGACGCCTTCAACATCCCGTCTTTGACGCGTCTCCAAAGCAGAACCATAGTTGAGATGTTTTTGAGAAGGGTAATGAGACCTTTTTTTGTTAGCAGGGTATCCGCGGGGTCTTAAAAAAGTCTTAAAACGTCTTAAATCCAATCATTTGAATTCAAGGCCTTAAAATGTCTTAAATTCTCCTAAAAGCGATCATAAAAGGTCTTAAATATAATTTTGAAAGGTTTTAAAAATCTATTAACGTTATTTAAAACATGCATAAACTTCAGTCTCGCTTTGATATGTTTCTATTTTTGAGGATGCGATAACTAGCTAGTGTGCTGTGCGCGCGTCGCGGTGTGTTACAGCTTAGCATAGCAGCGGAAACAACTTAATGAAAGCCCACAAGCTAAGCCGAATTGCGTGCATAAGATGGGTAAGTGCAAGTTCAACGATTTGTGGCTCCAATTTGTCTTTTGTACTTTTTGTTGCCATTATGGATGTGAAATGGGTCTTTAATTGTATTCATTATGGTCTTAAAAAAGCCTTAAAAAGTCTTAAATTTGACTTGTTGAAACCTGCAGAGACCCTGGTTAGGTTTCTCATTCTTACATCATGTACCTATATTTCAGCTCCAGTACAGAACAATCTTAGAGGATATATATAATACTTATAAACTTTCAACAAAGTTGAAGTCTGTGCTATTCATTTGAGGTGTCGCAGCTGCACATGTGAAAATCCCATACAGTGCAGGTAATGGAAGAACAAACGCTGTATATCAACAGGGTTTAAAAAAAGAAAGAACACAATGAAGAACCAAAACTTGTGATTCCGCGATAATGAACGGCGTCGGGAGGCACGATCGACACCTTTGCCCTGGGGAGTCATCCCTACAGACTGTTAGAGGTGGTGGGGGAAAAGTTGAGCAAATTCACACACTGATTGTCACCCATAACAATCGGTCACACTGGCGTCAATTCATACTTTGCTTTATCCTCTATTCGCCTCCAAATGGGAAGATAATTAACAAAAAACAAACACCACTTTCTATTAAAGAAGACCCTGAAATAGCAATAGAGACCATTCATTCCTCAGGAAAAAATGGCTCGAAGATGATGATTAACTTCACCGAGAAAACCCAGAAGATTCTGTTTATTTCTTATGTAAGGTCTATCTAAGGTCCGGGCAGGCAACGAATGATGCAAGTTACCCGCAATAACCGCCTGATTGGTTCTCATCAGGCGAGCCCGTGAGCAAAAAGGTCAGCTGGCATTTACTCTCAGTTTCATCTTGTTGCCCCGTCTGATAAAAATAAATCCGTCTTCTTGCTTTTCACCACTTTTACATCCTCTGAAACTAAAGGAAGAGGGAGAGAATCAACGTCCTGTTATCGTGGACGCGAGGTGACTAAAGATGCTCATCTGGATGCAGATTGTTTTCACTCGAAAACGATGTTTTTTAAATAAAAACCCTTGAAGAACGAAAGCACTCAACGGGGTCGAAGTTGGGGTAGAGGAGATGATATCGTGATTAAAACAAGACGTACGCGCTCGGAAAACATCGATCATACAAAACACTCCAACCCTCGGCCACGCGGTCCCAAGATGTGGGAGGTATGAAAAAGTAATGAGGAGTGGATCGCTTCTGCGTTTTACGTCAGGCTGAGAGGGAAGGTGGAGGAGAGAGGGAGCAGTGTTTAAGTAAGTGTTCCTGCCAAGCGGAGTGTGAAGTAAGGTCAGGAGAGAGCAGGAAAGCTCTCACTGATCCTGCAGACTGATTGTCACAACAACAAAAGCAAGATTATGATTATGGTCGTAATAACGGGGTCGAAATTTGAAACATCATCCTAGCGCGTAACTACAAATCTGAGCTCTGTCCTTTGTGCTGCAGTTATCATGTCATCTTTTATTGTTTTTCATGCTTTTATGAAAACATGCAATTATCTTATCTTCTGGCTCAGTGTGTAAAATGGAACGTAAAAATGTTAAATAGTTTTTTTGTGTGTGAGTTTAATGTAGTGTTTGTCCAAAAGAGAAGGAGAGAGAAGCCATTTTTTTGTTCACCCCTTTCTCTATTGTCCAAATTGTTCACTCTGTGTTGGCTTTACGTTGAAGAGAGAAGCCATTTTTTGTTCAACCCTTTCGCTGCTGGACCTTGAAGGAAGTTCTTTAAATTAGCATGTGTGTGTGTGTTTACATGTCTTTAGTCGGCTGTTTAGTAGCAATTTTGGCAATTTTGGGGTTAGGTATTTAGATGTGATGCTTAACCCTCTTATGAGCATCATTTCTGTTAAAATGGTTTAGTTTGTTGTATGCATTCAAACCTGTTTATTGTAGTCACTCACCCATCACACGGCCTGTTTAATATAGTTTTTGTCCAAAAGAGAAGGAGAGAGAAGCCATTTTTTGCTTCCTTTCTCCTCCCGTGTCCAAATTGTTCATTCCGTGTTGGCTTTACGTCGAAGGTAGCTGGAGAAGGGGAGAGAAGCCATTTTTTGTTCAACCCCTTCTCCTGTTTTGAATAAAAGAGTCCAGTTTAGTCTAGTTTGTTGTTTATCTCCTGTTTTCTTTGCTAAGATTCGGTTGATTTTTAAAGTTTTGTGTGCTATTTTTTGGCATGGCTCTTCTCCGAAAGTTAATCAAAACTGCTATACTTTACGTTAAACCTAAAGCTTTTGCACCCGGGACGCGTGATTTCGCCGTGTGAAATTGCGACTTTTGTTTTTCCGTGGTCCATTTTCCCGAGCTTCCTTTTCTGACTTCTGAATTCATCGCAAAAAACAATCGGAACGAGCGTTGAGGATGACATACAGTCCAAACATTTAACTCAGCAGCAGATTGCTTGACTCTGTTCTTTTCATTAAACAACAAAAAACAAACATATCATAATTTGCATCCTAATTATCGCAGAATTATTGCAGAAAGGCCCTTGTTCCAACTGGGGCTCAAACTCGGGTCTTCTAGCTGCAACGAAAAGAGTGCTAACCCTACGATTTAACATAGTAATGGGGGAAAAAAACAACCTAAATGCTCCGTGTTTTAAGGGTTAAATAATCAATTGTAGTGAAACAAGTCAAAGAGTGCCAATTTGACAGCTGCAAAGTGTGTGCACCCAACAAGTCAAAGCTGGGAGCTAAAAAAAGAATCACATGGAGGTGAAGAACTCGACGGTATCAACAGCAAACGCTCCAATTTAAAAGCCTCTGGTTCTATTCAACACACTCTTTTTTTATGCACATAAACACTCAACAAAAAATGTTGCTGGTGCTGTTTGAGCCCTTTGAGCAGCGAGATCATGTTCAAACGCAAGCGAAATGGGTGGCACAAATGGATTTTTTTTTTAGAAGAAAGGCGAAGCTCTCAGATGTGCAGCACAATGCAAAGCCTTCACAGGCTGAATAGCAGAGTGATGGACGCTCACTGCTGCTGATGCTGCTGCTGCTGATGCTGCTGAGACATGACACGTGTCATTTCAGTTGAAGGTTCATGGATGCTGGAATACTGCCATGGTTGCACATTTCCAGTGTGGTCCAGTGTGTATATTTAGGGGCAGAAGTTGAATATATGCTATATAACTCTTAAATATGATGCACCTCAAAAATGGAACCGCAGTTCAGCAGTTTGTTGATCCCCTTTCCTCTGACCTTGAAAAATCTCAGTGACCCTCGGCTGTCTTCAATATATCACGATGACAATTGTTTTAAAAGATAAAGAATCATTAGGTTTTCAAAACAGTCAGAGAGTGCATTTGTTTTGGTGTGTTTTGAAGTAGAAGCTTGTTCGGCAAATGAAAAAGAAGAAAGAACCACATTCTTTGTGGTCTGCGAAGGCCACCGTAGTCTGCAGTTTCACCATTAGATGTCACTACTTCTTACTCACTGGACCTTGAAAGGAAGTTCTTTAAACAAGGCTCTTGAACAGGCTTTTTGAGGAATAAGACCTGGTTTTTAGGGTTAGAATTAGGGTTAGGGTTAGCATTAGGGTTGGGGTTAGGTATTTCGATGCGATGGTTAACCCTCTTATGAGCATCGTGATGATCAGGCGGCCTGGATTTATGGTGGTAGAATTGTCAAAAACAAGTTTGATGAGTGAGTTCTTCTTTTTCCAAGATAACTTACTCACTTTCCATATCTGGCAGTTATTTATTGAACCGTTTAGGACGTTTTGGACGTCGGTAGTTCCGTTGGTGAAAGTCCTGAGCGGCAACCGTAATGACGGTAAAGTATATATGCGCGCAAAGCTCTATTTCTCTATTTTCCCGGTATCCATCCAGTCATCTTGTACCACTTTATCGTCCACATGAGGGTCAATCTCAGCGGACATAGGGTGAAAAGGCGGGGTCACACGCTGGACAGATCGCACAGTCCATCGTTTTTGAATTTCCCAGATATCACAAACGGTCTAGGAGCTACGGGAAGTACGCATGTTGGTAACAACAGGACGGTAACACAGGAGTGAGGACATTGAAGGTTTCAACAAACGCTTGAGAATTGAAGCTAATTATTGAATTAACATCCGTCACGTTGCATGAATGCACTGAATGAACTCGGCAGCCTTTCCCCTTTGATGCTATGCGCGACAACACGAGCGGTGCGGTCCTCACTCCGCGGCCGCTCGCTCTATCTATCTATCCATTCCTCAACTTAAAAGATCCTTGAGACACCATTTGTGCAGTCCATTAAGAGCTTATGAATTGGATTTAGACCGGAGGGGTCGGCGTGAATGGAGGCTCTAAGCACACAGCGCTGACAGCCACTACTCTCTCCCCTGTTTTATCACTCACTAAATTGTGTTGGCTCACAACTTAAACACACGCGCAGTAACTCATTGTTATAGCCGCGGCGCTCACGGCTCTTTTCACAGAGAGAAAACACAATGGAAACTTTCGGTGTTTTGTCCTCTGACGTACACACTCTCTCTCTCTCTTTCTTTCTATGCCGTTATTTAAAGAGAAGAAAGAAACTTTAATCAACAGGAGACCGAATGACAAACGAGTGTCAAAGAAACGACAGACGACAATAACTCCAGTCGTGTCGCGGCGGCACTGAGCGGCTTTTTAATGCGAGCGCAGGTATTAGAAAGAGCTTAACACCTTCTCTACTCGCACGTCTTTTGATATTCAAGTGTTACATGCCGCTCGGAAACTGATTTTGATGTAGCGCGTGATGAGGACGGGTGGTGGGAAAACAAAAAAGCGCACTAAAAATGCAACATTCTGCATGATGATGCACTGTAGAGACGAAAGCATTTGCTGCCACACCTGTTAAGTATTGAAATCCATCCATTTTCTACCCCTTTATAGGTCCTCTTACCTCCAATGAAGGACAATCCTCAGCATACTGAGATATCAACAGTTTGAGGAAGGCCCTATTTTTTCTACTCCACTAAACCAAGGACTACACTCTTAGAAATAAGGGTTCCAAAAGTGTTCTACCTGGAACCATTTGCTTCTGAAAAACCCTTTCCAGACTATAAGGTTTTTCAATGGTTGTTGGTAACACTAATGGTTCCAGTAAGAGCCATTTTGATCCAGATAACCCTTTAAAATCCCTTTCCCGAATAAACGGCTTTAAAAGGGTTCTTGGTGGAACCTTTATAAAAAGGTTCTACCTGGAGCCAAAAAGGGTTCTCCTATGAGGACAAGCCGAAGAACCTTATATGGTTCTACTAAGCACTTTTATTTCTAAGAGCGTACACACTCCTAGAAATGGGGGCTCCAAAAGGGTCCTTCTACAAGGGCTGAGGTTCTACCTGGAACCATTTTTTCAAGGGTTATTGGTAACACTAATGGTTCCAGTAAGAACCATTTTGATCCAGAGAACCCTTTAAAACCGCTTTCCTGAATAAAGTGTTTTAAATGGGTTCTTGGTAACACTAAGGGTTCCAAACCAAAAAGGGTTCTCCTAGGGACAAGCCGAAGAACCTTATATGGTTCTACTTAGCACTTTTATTCCTAAGAGTGTATCAAGACGTGGTTTGACTTTGAGTTTGGTGTGGAAGGCCCTGACAGAGCTGGTCCGACCTCGACCCCCATCGAGCACCTTTGGGACGAACTCTGAGCGAGACCTTCTGGTCCAACATCGGAGCATGAGCTCATCAATCCTCTACAGAATGAATGAACGGAAAAGTCTTCCGAGAAGACGCGCAGGAGCTGTTATAGCAGCAAAAACGGGGACCAAAGAG
This sequence comes from Microchirus variegatus, assembly GCF_963457635.1. Classification (NCBI taxonomy): domain Eukaryota; kingdom Metazoa; phylum Chordata; class Actinopteri; order Pleuronectiformes; family Soleidae; genus Microchirus; species Microchirus variegatus. The sequence continues at coordinate 17,640,595 of NC_139822.1, forward strand.
AAAGAGAAATCACACGTCTGCGATACTGAAGAACAAGACTGAAGACTCTGAGGATTCCCCCCCCCCGTTCATGATCACAAGTTCCACTAAAACAGAACAGAACAGAAATAGACACGGAGGAGCTAAAACATCCAGCTGCAGGTGACTCTCCAGATTTACTCCCAGAGAAAATCTGGTCTTCAAACAATCGGAGAGATGAGCGTTCCAAAAATGACTCGGCTCTTTTTCTTGCTGGACTAGTAAGAGCCACTTGTACCTCGCACCGTGTTCTCTGACTCATACTCAACTGTAAAAGCAGTGATTTCACGCCAAGGAATCGTCCTCGTCCGTTGTGCACTGCACTGAGCTGTACATCGTCCTCGTGTAACCTCGAGTTTCCACAGTAACCGTCGTCTTTGTTGGCTCTTTTGATTCGATCGTTCGGCGGACTCCTGCACAGATTTATGTCTTCATCGGCGCGATGTCATCATCGGTCTTTTCACGTCTTTCTCATTCGAATGCAAAACTAAAATGTTCCTCCCCGAAAGATTACGAATGCTTTAATAATCGGTTTTCCACACCGTGCTGCTGCAGCACATCTGCAGTGTGAGTGCTACACAAGTGCTCAGATCCTGAGCCAACATCAAGATGTATGCATTTATCCAAACTTAAGATGTGCTGGATCAAAGTGTAACCCAAATCCTGTGGCAGCGGGGGAGTTATTAATAGAGGGGTGGAAAAAAAATAAATAAATATTGATGTCAAACTCCAGAACCCAAAAAAATGAAATCATGATGCCCTTTAGATGAAGCTTGATGCTAATAAATTGGAGTAAATTTTCCTCCCGGCTCTTCAAAGTCCAGTCCGTCTTTCATTTTAACGTTAATTACAGCGAGTGTTGCGTGTGATTCCGCTGTAAAAGGCAACGGTCGATGGAAAAGATTGAGGCTTCTTTCGACAGTTGATGATTTCAAAGCTTTTCTGCACAGGCTAACGAATGCGTCTTAATTACCAAAAACGACTCGAATGAATCGCCCCTTTTGAGCCATCGCGACAAATATTTTCCCTCTGGCTCGTTGGCGACACTTCCTGTCAGCATGTTCCCTCTTTATGACTTTCTTTCAAAGCTAAAAAGGACACGGTTTGCTGCAGGGCCGTGTCACAAAAGTCAACTCATTTAGCAAAATAGCAGACGTGCAAACATGATTATAGTGTGTATGATAGATAGAAACTTTATTTTAACCTTATTTTTGAAGGAAAATCACTTTTTTTTCAATGAATAAAACATTAAATTAATCAGAAATACACTCTATACATTGTTAATGTGGTAAACGACTGTTCTAGCTGCAAACGTCTGGTTTTTAATGGTACATAGGTGTATAGAGGCCCATTTCCAGCGTTCTAATGGTACATTGTGTTTGCTAATGGCGTTAGAAGGCTATTGGATGATTAGAAAACCCTTGAAAACCCTTGTGCAATGATGTTAGCACAGCTGAAAACAGTTTTATCTGGAATAAAAGTCACTCTTGATGAATAAAAGTGCGACTTTTAATGGAAAACACACAAAAAATGGTATAGGTGGTCTCAAACTTTTGGGTCCAGAGGACACAGCCACTGCGTCTTTTAATGGTGCACCAATGTGAAATTTGGGGGGGGGGGGGGGGGCGTAAAATGGAACTTTGTTATTCAAAGTTTTACCGAGCCCAGATGCTGCCTTTTAAAAGGTGAGCGAGGAGTGGCTCGATGTAGTTGAACCTACTGCAAGTTTAATGAAATAACCCCTGGAAGTGTCCATAGCAGTCGCGGGCATTAAATATTAATTTCCCCACTTAGGACCCACTGATTCAGGGAGAAAGTGGAAGAAGCCATAGGGCACTTAATAGGATACTCATCACACTTGCTGTGATGAGCCGAGTGCTTATCTTGCTATTTAGCATTTGCCGTACTCGAGCACGAGGCTGAGACGTCGACTTTGTGGGCGCGTGTGCGTTCGAGTGTTTTCTGTCCTCGTTTAAACACGGGTGGTTGAAGCGGTGTGGGAGTGTGGACGCGTGAGCATCGCTGCGTGGTTTAGTGCCTCACGTTAGCCTGTGTGTGTGTGTGTGTGTGTGTGTGTGTGTGGGCCTGTTAAATGCCACGTATCAAAACTACACCCTGAAGAGCTGTCATCCACATGGCGAGCACGGGCCTAGTGTCTCGCATCGGACCGAGGATTAGTTTCCGTCTGATGCTCTGGGTGAAATGTGTAATCTGAAAGCAGCAAAGTGGCGGGAGGAGGAGGAGGAGGGAAGGGTGGGGATGGCACTGAGGAGGAGGAGGAGGAGGAGGAGGAGGGGATTCTTGCCCATTAAAGTCTAACCTTTTGAAAAATGGATTTGCAAGTGTGACGAGATAAGGGACCGAATGCGATCGTGAAAAAAAAAAAAAACGTCTCCACCCCCGAGAGGGGCGAGACAATCGCTGCATGTTTAAGACGTCGCCTTCCCACCTCCCTCTTCATCTCATATCAGACGTTTGTATCAAGAGGATTAGCTCTGTGTGTGTTCTTAGCGCACGTGTGTCCGTGTCAAGACATGTGGCGAGTGTCTACTTAATGCTATCTGTTGATCTTCACGGTTTAAAACTACGCTATCTACAGCCCGCTCGTCTAAACAGTGTAAACCGGCTTGTTGTACCAGACTCCTCCTCCTTTTACGCAGTATAAGTGCTTTAGCTTTGGCTTCGTCGTCTTCCTCTCGCAAACCGCTAGAAGTGACATTAAGTGTCTTAGCGCCGAGCTGTCTCAGCTCTCAGCCCGACTACTTGGCATTTTTCAAAATCTGGAATCGGGCAGAGAAGTTACGGCTTCAGAAACCTTTAACACATTAGACAGAATGTAGACTGTAGATAACAGATGGATTAATGATAGATTGTGGACAAAAAAACATCAGACATAGTCTTTTCGGTTGTGGAAAAACTCCTGTTTTGAAGCCTTCAGATCTGTAATTCACACACTGTCCCCTCATATTTGCCTCATTATTTCAAAAACACGTCAATACTGATCGCACGTTCAACATGAAGAACACTCCAAATCAGAGATTGAGACCACGAACTCCTCAGGAAAATGTCGTCCTATCGTCTTATTTCTTAAGTTCTCTTTTGCAAACACACGGCAAAACTTTTTTCCCATCGGTGGCTTTTCAAAAAATTCTTAGTTCCAGGTTCCTGCAAACTGGAACACAACATCAAATGTCTACATCCAGTCTAAGGGATGGACATTTAAAGGCATCTAAACATCAGAAACACACACGGTAGGGTCTAAAAACATTAGTGTTATTTTCCTTTTTAAATTACATATAACGTATCGTCCAGATCTCTGATTCTACAACAGTTAAAATCCTCATTTCATTGTTTCTTTCCTCTGGCTGCACCTCCTCCACATCACACAATCACCTAACTCTCTTCACCTGCCGTGGCCCCGCCCATTTCCCCGCCCCTCTTTCCCTGCACCTGCAGCACATTCCCTCATTAGCCCTTTAGCTTATATATATGGCTCCATGTTCAGCAGTCATTTGCCAGATGGCGTTGCTTCCTGCTGGTGTTCAAGCTCTTGCTCCATCAATTTGAAAACGTATCTGCCTGATTCTTTTTTAAAATGCCTTCTACTCTGTGTTTGGAAGAAAGTTTGATTTCACACTGTCGAGATACAGTTTTAAATATTGTTTTTTGTCCCTTTTTGTTCCACATTTCTGCTGCTGGTTAGTTTTTCCCTCCATTCACATGACCACGCCCCTTCTTCCAGCCCCTGCTTTTCCCCCCCGGTTCAACCTGTGCATTCAACCTCCCTGTTGACCGTGCGCCCATTTTGCAAGAGTGCTTTGCTGTGTACGACATTTTACTCTTGGTCAGTGACCATTATCATAACTGTAATCATACATATTTAATATTTAAACATAATTATGAGAGGAAAAGACTCGACGACCTGGAGATGCCCAAAACCCATAAAAATGAAATACTGTCGTGTGATTTTTGAAGGGGGAAAAAAAACAATCGATCAACATCACGTTACTTCCGTAATTATCTCCGCGTGATGAAGCAGAGTCATAAACAGACTGAATATTTAAGTGTTGTTGAGGATGGATGACGTCTATAAATCTCTACAACATCATCCACAAGATGATGTTGCAGAGAGCCGACAGCTGACATCTGTTCGCTGAGATGACACAAGATTATCAATGTGATATTTAAAAAGTACATGACTCACAAATTAGATTAGCTTTTGGATTCAATTTAAGAATGCAACTAAAATGCACTATAACCTTTACAGACGTACTTAAAGGCGCCATATGTAAGAATGTGGCCAAAAACGGTCACTACATTCAAATTCAAAATCTCACGATGTTCACATTTTGACATTTACCCTATAAAATTGATCAAGTTACTGAGAAATTGAGATGTTTTGCATCCTTCTACTTAAATGCCCTGCTTTCGTGGTAGAATATCACTGTAGCATGAACTCTCCATAAGCGTATGCTTATCACCCGTCCAGATACTGAGATATTTATATACGGAGATAAAAATATTCAACATCTTATCTAATCTTTTGGTCAGGTACTAAAAAAAAAAAAAAAAATTCGGCAAAAAGCACAAAAATGTCAAACTCTTATTGGTGCAAAGCAAATGTCAAGAGATCGTGGAAAAAGTCAGTAATAATAAGAGAAGACGTGGAGGTGGAAAAACAAAAAAACACACTTCACTGTCGACGTTAAAGAAAAGCGAGACGGATAAGTGCTTCTGCAAAAAATAACCGTCTGTGGAAAATGGGTTTCAGTCACTGATCAGACAGTGAGAGGGACATTTAAGGGCGGTGTCCAAGACACACACAAAAACTCACAAAAACTTCCAAGATTAAAGTTGTGCAGTGAAACGCTAAAAGAAAATGAAAAGCGACCTGAAAAATGCTGGGAATATATATTCTTTTTATCAGCGGAAAAACCCCAAATAAATTGGATTTAGATGGAGGTCCAGTTTATTTATTGTGGACACCTTTTGACTGCAGACTCTGCCGATATGCAACTGTGCAAAAGTGCAAAAGGTGCCGGAGACAGAATGATTTTATAGATGACGCTTTATAAAAAAACACGCTGTTAAAGCCCGAAGACGAATGAAAAGAATCATCCGGAGACGACGGCGGACTCTGTCTCTGCACTGATTTCATCTCTCTGTGGGATATTAACCTTTTTTACAGAGTTCCTTCACAGCGTTCATGATCTAATGTGACCGCTGCATTGCAACTTCTCTTTATATTAGCACAAATCGAGCAAAATGAACTCAGTTACTATGGAATTTTTGACATCGTGACGCGAAAAAAACCACTCAGAAATCTATGTTTGTTTGATCAGATGATTCCTGTGCAGGACAACGTGTGAGGTCCTGAGGAAACGTGATTAAAATTGCAATATTTCTGTTGCAGGAAAGTTGTAAAGTTGGTCAGATTTGACCAAATCCTGGAGGAGCGATAAAGTTTTTTTTATTCTCCAGAAAGTTTTTCAGAGGTCTGAGTTTTTCAGAAGTAACGCAAGACGATCACTACAGTTATCTCAGATTAGACCAGGTCAAATTTAAGACTTTTAAAGACTTTTTTTAGACCATAATGAATACAATTTAAGACCCATTTCAAATCCATACTGGCAAAAAAGTACAAAAGACATGAAGGAAATTTGGAGCCACAAATCATTGAACTTGTAATTCAGCTTAGCTGTGGGCTTTCATTAAGTTTTTTCCGCTGCTATGCTAAGCTATAACGCACCGCAGTGCACACTAGCTAGCTCACCGGGCAGCACAGGTGGCCTACTTTAGTTCCGTGTTGTAGTTATTTCAAAGCGAGACTGAAGTTCATGCATGTTTTAAATAAGACATTTCAAAATTGGATTTAAGACTTTTTATGAGATTTTAGGAGAATTAAAGATATTTTGAGTCCTTAAATTCAAATTATTGGATTTAAGACTTTTTAAGACCCCGCGGATAGATTAACATTAGCATTATGGCTAATATATATCTGTGCTTTTGGGTTTTCATATTGGCGACACGGCACGGCAACGAAAGCTTCTGCCATCTTTTGAATGAACATAAAATGGTTATTTCTGACCAGCAACAGGACTTGTTGTAAAATGTTGTAAAATCCTTGGAGGAAAATGTCAAACTCCCGGTGAGGGCAAACCAGCACATGAGCCAATGCATCAATGAGGCAAAGCTGGAGAAGGAGCTGGAGAAGTTTTTACTGCTTGCTCATGAAGAGCCAGTAACAGCCTCTCTTAGCACTTCCTGGCCGACCATCACAGCATCTTCCTGATCAAATAGATGCCATCTGTCTGGCGAGGTTTCAGCAGCAGCAGCAGCATCAGCAGCACCGCGCACAGGTTGGTTGGCTCAGGAAAGGCACATCCTACCTTGTTCTTTTGCATAAGCACAAGCTCTTTTCTCTGTCTGGCAAACGCACAAACAGAAACGAGGTGGACATCCGCGCCAAGCATGTATGCAAATGTGTATGGAGACATCGCGAGGTAGCTGACTTTCCGGCGAGCTTGCCCGGGGGAGTGGAAGTAACAGGGTAAACGATAATTCACGGTGGAGTGGAGCCACTGGACAAGAGGATGTCCTCCAGTTAGCAAGTTGGACAACCTGTGCTTTTCAACTGTAACGTAACTATGGGTCATTTTGTCCCATGGGTATGTTTTTTATTTATAATACCGCAAGGAACGCCTATTGGGTTGTAATTCCTGGATGCGACCCAAACCCTCCTCGTTCGCGGACAGTCTGAAGTTAGAGAAGCACCCGTACATGTACATCTTCTTTGAGTTTAAAAAGAGTGATGGTGTGTTCCCTTTACATCGGAAGTGGGAGTGACGTCGCCTCAGAGTTCAGTGAATTCCAGGTTGAGAAGTTGGGGAAAAAAATCGGGGTGCAATCATATCTCGGGCTACGTAACGTTTCGCCGATCCCCTACAACTCGGACATTCCAACTTCCGCCAAAAAACTGGAACACACCAATCGCAAGTCATTTCCTGGTCATTCCAAAAAAGTGTTTACACAGTTTTTAATCGTAATATTTTCAATATGTATTTGAAGTTTTTCCTACACTTCATGCTAGTGGTTTTGCGCTCTCGCGTTTGCAGCAAGAAGACCGTGGGGGTTCAAGTCCCGGTTCGAACAAGGTCCTTTCTACATGGAGTTTGCAGGTTCTCCGGCTTCCTCCCACAGTCCAAAAACACACAATATGCGGATTAGGTGAAATTAGACACTCTAAATTGACCATGGGAGTGAGAGTGAATGGTTGTTTGTGTCTATTTGTGTCCCTGTGATAGACTGGCGATCTGTCCACGGTGTACCAGGAGGATACAATGGTAGAATATGGATGGATGGATGGATGATTTTAGTCTTCTACCTAAACTGAGTTGATAATAAAAGAAGTGTATAACATTGGCCATAAAGCATTTACATCATGTTCAGGGTCTTTTTTATATCTGATCCGGTGATTTTGGCCAGTATAGTAAATAATTATAGTGGCGAGAACGCCCTGCGGGATCATTTTCCCATGCAGATTTTGCCTCTAACTGCTCGAGAAACCCAGGTACATAATTAAAATGGCAGGGTAGAGAGGATAAGAGGCTTTTGTTTATTTTTCTTTTCACCATCAACCATGCCTGGAGTTACTGTACTTGGACGGAAATTTGAAGTTTGGCGTTTCACCGCGACATTATCCCCCTCTTGTTCAGTCGAACGGGAACATGACATTTTAATCATGATGCCCTTGCACAGGGCAAAGACCTGTGTAGACGCCGTCATCCTCACTCACAGTTCAACCCTGGATGGTGATGATTTGTTCCCTAGGACCTGTGAGACCTGGCACATGTCGTCGCTGTCAGGAAATGTGAAGAAAGAGCTTCTTGTGTGTCAGGATATAGTGTTGGATAACAAAGTGTGCGTTGGACGGATAACAAAGTGTGCGTTAGACGCATCACTGTATCGCTTTCTAATTCCCTGCTCTGTGAATCTGCACTAAAGTCATCCTTGGGTTTTAATTTGTCCAATTGTATAAGACACATACACTTAACGGGACACCCTTTTAATGATGTGTGTAGTTAATTAAGTGTGTGGTCATTGTTCTGCTTATTTTGTTGAAACTAAAAACATGGTTGTCACTGTTTAACCCTTACAACACAAGCAACATGTGCAATATAGTCTCATATATCCTTTATTTCAGCACAACCTAGGCAATCTGATGAAGAAAAAACTTAATTTTCACCAACTATATAAACACACCAGAGCATAAAGTACTCAAAATGTTTAAAATCGGATTGAATTTGTGAAATTTGGTCACAGTTCAAAGTTCAGTCGGCTCGTTTTTAAGAACAAAAAATAACACGAAAACGCTCTAATTTTGTCAGTTCTGCACAATTATTGCTACTTTACCATGACTAAATATGTGATATTTTTTAAAGCCTGAATAAGTGACCTATAAACACACCCACACACCACAGGATGCCCATATAAGGAGTTGTGTATTATTACCTTTAGTGCCGCGTGAGCACTAAGGCTTACGCCATAAGCAATGACCGTTTTTCTCGGGTTTTAATGTTTCAGATGAAATGACCAGACCAATTAAAGCAGCAACTTTCCATTATCAACTGGAAAAGCACCCGGAGAGTGCGGACCTCCGCCAAGGCAGCTCAGTGCCTACAAAATAGCGATAAAAAAAATAGTGATAGCATCCACGGATCACGCCCAAAATCACTTTGAATCGCTTGTTCCTGGTTCCATTGCGGACATTTCCTGAAAATTTCATCCAAAGCCGCCCGTGACTTTTCGAGTTATGTTGCTCATTTGCCAATAAAATGTCAGAATATCATGACAAATCAATCAAAAACAACACAAACCTGCAGAGAAACAGGGATTTGGATCAGTGCATCATCACCACCACAACACAAACAGTCAAACAGTATGAAATAAAAAGGATCTCAGAGCTCAGAGTCTATTTTTAGCGGTTGGGGACAGACGAGGCCAAACAGCTACGCTGGCCGTTGACATTGTCTGTGATTGAGCTTCTGCTGCTGAGTCTCTCTTGGTAACGGGCAGCGTCTCCTGAAGCAATAACCCTCCTCAAACACGCTGCCATAAACTTTATTCCCACGTCCCTTTTATCTTTATTTGAGGCCAGAACAACGCTTCGTTTCAGGGTTGATCTGACATTGTTAAAGTTTGTCCTGCAAAATCAACGTAAAAAAAAAAGAACGACGATAGATAACAGCACGTTCACCGTGAAGTGAACCAGGCGGCGAACGGGACGACGCTGTAAATGACACCGACGTTCTGCCGCTGGAAAAGTCGCCTGACACCGAGTGCAACACCGAGTCATCCACATATTTACTGTATCTTCAAAGTTGGAGTTACTTTTAATTTCATTACTTTCCACAAACGTTGGAATTCTGTGTTTTATTGCAAATGTTGGCTATAAACAGCAATGGCATGTCAACAGTTTCTTTGAGGGTTCCACCAAGAACCCCTTTAAAACCCTTTATTCCTGAAAGGTGTTTAAAGGGTTCTTTGGATCAAAGTGGTTCTTACTGGAACCATTAGTGTTACCAAGAACCCTTGAAAAACCCTTACTTTGGGAAAGGGTTTTTGAGAAGCAAATGGTTCCAGGTAGAACCTCAGCCCTTGTAGAAGAACTCTTTTGGAACCCTTATTTCTAAGCGTGTACATTGTTAATGTAGTAAACGACTATTCTAGCTGCAACGTCTGTTGTATAGAGGCCCATTTCCAGTGTTCTAATGGTACGTTGTGTTTGCTAATGGCTCTAGAAGGCTATTGGATGATTACAAAACCATTGAGCAATGATGTTAGCACAAGTTATTTATTGTTTTTGTTGAATACAATCATTATTTCTAATCTTGTCAATGTCTTGACTATATTTTCTATTCATTTTGCAACTCTTATGATGAATAAAAGTTTGACTTTTAATGGAAAATGAAAGAAAAATTGTATTGGTGACCCCAAACTTTTGAACGGTAGCGTATAGTGATATAATCTTGATTTTATGGCTCAACTGGGTTTTGCGGCTCTAGATTAGCAGCCTGGCTTCACTTTACCTGTTTAACCGCTTATTAATGCATAGTACAGTATAGTATTTGTCATGTAGACTCGGAATAATCAGCATCAGAATAAGGAGGAAGGCTGATTTAAGTTAGTTTGAATGTGGCACGGATCGTCGGTACCAGATGGGCCGGTATGAGTTCTTCCAGAACCTGCTTATCCGGTGGGATTTTCCCCACACAGCGAAAATATTCAGTAGTCGAGTGGATCTTATCTGGGAGGAGAAAACTGCCTTGTTTATGCCAGATATCGGGCGGGGGAATTACTGGCCCCCACGATGACAGGAATGGAACAGTCGGCGAGATCACGAGACCACAGCGAACCACAGCCACTTCAACTGTTTTTAAGGTCTTCTGTGTCCCTAATAAAGTGGCCTACAGCGGAGTGTAAAATCCCAGCAGTTGGGACGGATAGTCGTCGCTCTTTGAATGCGAACCTTGTTAATTCTGTCCCAGCTGTAGCTTTTTTCTATTCGCCGAGGAGCCAAGAGGAGGAGGAGGAGGAGGAGGAGGGAGGAAGTATAATACTATCTGGTCGCCCGTCTGCCCTCTCATGTGAATCGTCCAAAAAAAGTGTAATAACACCACTACAGCGCTGAGACCCAGTCTGGCGTGTCCTGCCCTGACAGCTTGCACACGATTCCCTCCACAGCCTCGACAAACGCCGGCCGATATAAGGCGAGGAAGTGCGACTCGAGCGACTCGGACGCCGCGCGTGAATAATGTCGTATAAATGCGACCGACGCGGCTGCTGATAAATCGGCGTCGAGACGGATGCAACGTATAAAGACGCGGGACGAAATTTGGCCAAATAGTGGGGTCCATCGGGGGCACACAATCGTGGAATAGGCTACCAGACCATGTCAGAAACTGTGACACCTATTCAACATTTAAAAATTGCACTCAAACAATGGTTTAAAATTAACCAGACATGCACTCACAGTTAGATTATTCACTTCACATAATGTGACCAAAATGTCATACTATACTATATCATTGACCTCAATGTCATACTACACTATTTCGTCCAAAATCCGACCATTTTTTTGATGAAAAAATGTTGGTCCAAAATTTGACAAAAACGTCATACTATACTATGTCGTCCAAAATCTGATAATTTTTTGTGAATTTTTTATTTTTTTTTATTTTTTTGTAATTTCTTGTGTCCTGTTAAATGTCTAATGTGCTAACCTGCCTTAGGACAACGGATGAAAATTAGCTTTTGTGCTAACTCCGGCATACTTACATTGTTGCTCTATATTGACATGTTGATGAATACGCATTGTCCTAATTCAAATAAAAAAATTAAAAAAATTAAAAATTCTGACACTTGTAACTCTATTTTATTCAGAGTCAGAAAAAAGCGATGCTCTAATTGTGCCTCCCCCCCCAAAAAAACAGAGGAGAGTGTTGGGTTTTTGTCAAAATGGGATCACAGAGTCTGTGCAGGAGTGCAATACTCCAACGTTAATATACTGTATAAGTCTGAGCCTGAGGTACTTCTTCTTATTATTCTTATTCTCTCTCTTCAGTAAAACACTGCAACAGCTTCTCTCTCTGTGTCTTTTTTTTTTTTGAAAACCAAAGCTCTTAATCCTGACGAGCAGAAGCGCTCACACGCCGCTTCAACAACACTTTTTCATTATGTCCTTAAGTCACGCGCGGAAAAAAACAACCCACGACAATCGATGAGGGCTAAATACTAAACGGCTCGTAATGGAGAAGTCGTTTCGCTGTTTTTGTCCGTGGCAAAAATTAACAAACTGCATCTTTGTGTGAAACGCGGATATCAGATATACGGATATCGATTGATACGGATTTACTTCTACGATGTGAGGTTTACTTCACAAAGTTCTTGGTTTCACCAGAGCTCTCATTGGGAAGCTTACACAGACTATACAACCTCAGGAGACTCTCTGGGTTTCCCACACCTTGGTTGACATTGAATTCAATGACTTTTCAAAGACTTTCCAGGACCAAATTCCCTTAAATTCAAAGACCGGATGCTTAAGATGGGAGGACAACAAGTGATCGTCCTTTTTTGGGATCTTGGTCAAAGTCAGTTTTTCGTTTCCTGTCGTCATTTGCTCGCTCTTTGCTTAACTTTACTCGCGCATTGTTCTGCACGCAATGCAGGGCATGAAACAGTAGGTGGCGCCGTAACAAACGAGGGAGACATTTACCGAAATAGCAACTTAACTTATTTCTTGCACAAGATTTAATGACCATTTCTATGTTGGGTGAACAAAAACCTTTTTTTTTGTTCAAGGAGTTCAAGGACCATGAACTGTCAAAAACTCAAATATCTATTTGAAAACGTCCTTTGAAAAGCAGTAGGCGGCAGAAGAAGCAGCCACATGTACAGTAGCTTTGACTTGTTGCTCCATTCACCTCCATGGGTTTGAAAATTCACCGAAACTCTACTTTCTGAGTGAAAATGAAGTCAAAGGAGAACATCTGAACTTCTTCTGCAACGGGATTACCAAATCTAGAACATTGGTGGACCAAATTTGAGGTTATTTTGTTGGAAAATGATGCTAGCACAATCTTTCAGCAAAAGAACACTCATAGCCTGCACTGCGAGCAGACGTCTTGAATTCTTTCAAGGAACAATTTGACTGGTAGGTAAGGTAGACAAATGATATCGAAGCTACTAGCAAGGTAAATAGCTAGTTTAGCTCCACTGCTATCACAGCCATGCTAACTATTCCTGTGTTTCAAGGTCCTTTAGCTTCACATTTGTTTACCAAACTGAAATCCTACTTATGAATGTGGACATTTCCCTTTGCAAAAGAAGGGGAAAGTGTAGCCTGAACATCGGTGGACCAAGTACTGTACACGTCAAAGTAAATAGCTAGTTTAGCACCACTGCTAGCACAGCCACGCTAAGTCGAGTCAAGAGTCAAGTCAAGAGAGTCTTTATTATCCCCATGGGGAAATTTGTACTGCTGTGTTTCAAGGTCCTTTTGTTTCCCAAACTGAAATCCTAACGTATTGGACAATATAATATTGCTGGACCAAGTTCTGTCCACTGACGTCAAAGGAGAATAATCCGAGAAGAGTTTTCCTCCTGTGATGTTTTCTAGGTGACGCGGGGGAACTTTTTCAAGTACCTTTTGCAGGAGGAGAAAACTATTTTTATACCTCAGCCAACAAGGAGGTGACATTCTGTCTGCCTGCTGTTGTCTGTGAGAACTCAAAAAGTGAAGGATGGGGATTTGGGCGTAGGTTATGATTCAAGACCGAAATGAGTGCGTTCTCTCGCCGTCGCACCACGGATGAGTCTGAATGTCCTGCAGGAGCTGTTCTGCAGCATTTATGGTGTTTGTATGAAGCTTATGAGCTCACAGATGTTGATGTGGATCAAAAAAAAAAGCACATTATGATTAAATATGACGTGAGGGATCTTGATATACATCAGTTTATGCCTCGGAGAGCTGTGAAATCCACACGGATCGGTTTGTGATCACAGATGGCTGGCGTGTGGAAAGGTATTCGATTCTATCAGCTCACTTCCAAGAATACACTTCTGTATCTCCTGCTCTTGTATAACGCGCTCATATTTTTTATTGATGCCTTCAGGGAGAGGGTTGAACAAGTTCTTTCCGAGCAGGCAGTCATCCTCGCTCCAACCCAAATCACAAAACTTGCAGCGAAGAAAGGTCAAGAAAGGTCTTTGTTTTTGCCGGAAAAAGTGTTGTAGCTAATACAAGTGAAGCCTCTGGGACGTGAGAGGAGGATGAGGGGAGAGAAGAGGGAAAAAAAAAGAAAAGTAGCCTGTCAGGCAGTCTGAAGTGCTAAATAATATTTCCTCGCAAAACACTCCGCGCCGCCCTGCTTTTCCCAAGGCGATTCAAGTTAAACATGTCTTTTTTTGGCAACGCCACAGAGGGGGCCTGATGTATAGAGACGCCGGTGAGCGGGAGATCCAAGGCAAATGAGCTAATAAGCAGACGGGGTGTCGGAAGAACGACAAAGAGCGTAAAAGTAAAGAAAGTAAAGTTTATTCATACAGCACTTTTTTTTGTACGATCATCAATAAAACACCACAGCGAGGAAAAGTAGTAGTACGACGCACAACCCTCAGTAAAAGCCTGTCTTAAAAGATAAGTTTTCAACTCCGTCTTAAAAGGGTTCATACAGTGCAGGGGGAAACGGAAGTGCGTGTCTGGATGGAACGGTCTCCGCGATTCTTAAAACATCAATAATCTTTGTTCTGGTGATGTCAGGGAACGTCCTGGAGAGTATCGTATAAGGCCTGACTGCCCAAACAGTCGATCACAAACTAATTCTCGGTCGATCGCGAGATGTAGCCTTGACAATGGTAAATTAAACTAACCCCAAACTACGTCTGTGTGTTTAAAGCGGACCTAGACCGGAAGTTCCGATTAACGCTGTTTTTTTAAGTGTGTATCTGCGTCATTACCTCGTTTACGACGCCTCGAAGGTTCTAAACAAACAGCCACTGCTGAGAACGCTGTGTTTTAGATCTCTGAAAAAACCCGGTCCGGTTACTTAAACAGCGGAACAGCAGATCGTCCTGCTCCGGGCACTAGTCCGGGCACATCCAGTTGCGTACATTGAACCGCAGAAGAAGAATAACGTCCGTTGTGGAGGTGTTTCACGATAGTGTTTCACGATAGTCATAAAAGGGACTGCGGCGGGGAGTCGTGAAGAAGCTATTTTTAAACATTGTTAAAACAATGTTTTGATAATGAGTAGCAGTGCATCCACCGTTCCAGAGGGGGGAGCTGCGCGTCTGAGAGCGGGTGTGCTGATATGTCACATCCGGGTACTGGCCAATCACAACACAGTCTGTCTTCTGGGTGAGAGAGTTGAGTCTGAAATATCGCAGCTGGGGAACAGCGTCAGAAAAGAGGATTTCTATCGGGCCAGGCCAGCCGGGCGACGCAGTCACTCCATAGCTAGGGTTGTTGTCCCGCGATTGGGCCGTCGAGGCCCCCGCCAACAACTGCCACCCAAATCGCATTGCAGGGGCCCCTTATGGCCCTTCATGTAGGTGGTGGGCCCACTTGAAAAGAGCCCAAAAACTGAATTTTGCAGTAAAATGGATTGTGCTACTGCTGCATTCTGGACAGTAAATAAGAGGTAGTTTGTATGTGTGTGTGAGAGCGAAAGAGACGTAGAAACCTCTGCTGGATCATTAGGCAACAGACAGACACACTCAGGTGTCGCCTCATCCTTCATTCTCTCGCTCTGTCGTCCAACAGAGAGCGACGAGGGCATCGAGCCACGTCCGGTGAACCTGACGTGTGCTGCAGATACTGGGGCAAATGAAGACACATCGCAGGGCGCCCGGTGGAGGCCTTCACCACTCTTTTAGCATGTACTGCACAAGTGACTGGCACATTTAATAATAAAAATAACAATAATAATAATAAAAAGCACGTCGGCCTGATACAGATTCAATAAATAAGATATCCGATCTGTCCTGACGTTAAGCTTTATCCGCTTCACGTGTCACGCAGCTGACGCAGCGACTGCGACATCTCAACCTGACGTCCGTTATTAGAACGCGAAGATCAGATAAGATGAGCGCGGCGTATAGATTCATTCAGACACGGCAGACAAGACAAATAGACCCCCGAGCTAACGCTGACGGAGCAGCCGCGGCAGCTGGAAAAAAAAAACGTAGACAGACTTTCAATCATTCCCGTCTGACAAGCACGGACATATTTAAGCGAGAGGATTCTTGTTTCCCACCTACGATCCATTCTTGGCTTCTGTCGAGGTTTGATTCGACGGACGGAGACGGAGAAGTCACCTTGGCAACCGACGACATATACCTGTGTCTTATATTTTATCTTGTGAGGAGCGTGAAACACAAAAGACAGTCTGCGAATGTTTAGATTGAGAGACGTGACGGGAGAAACGAGGCCTGAACGCTAACTGTGAACAAACGCTGACGTATTTAGAGACGCTGTGGAGTTGGCTGGTAATTGTCTGTGATGGCGTCGTTATTGTTGTCTTTACAGCAGTGGGCATCCGTGGTGTTGCATCACGGCCTCTTTATTCTTCTTCTCTTTCCTTTTAAATCACATTCTCCTTTACTCTCTCTCTTTTTTTACCCTTCATGCCACAGCACTGATGTTCTGACCTTGCTGTCGTTCTTCGTTATTCAAACGTGATTAAATTTGATTTGTACTCGCCGCCGTGAAACGATGACGATGTGTCGGTGACAAGAGTAGTAAATGGTCTGTATTTATGTATATGTATAATAATGGACATGTTATACTATTATAGTATTACATCCTCATTTCACCACTGTTCTACGAGTCCACAATTTCAGAATTCAATTAAAAAATTGGAAAGGTCTATTCTCAATTTAAATGTTCATTTGTGGGCTGTAGACGCACTTTATGTTCATGTTTTTGGTCAACCAACTCTAACCTTAACTCTAACCAACTGCCAACCACCGCAGAGCCACTCAAACTCAAACACAGCCAGCTGCCGCAACCTGGAAAGCCTCAGTACCTTTCTCAAAAACGTCTCAACCAGAGGAGGAAAAGTAAAAGTGATAATGTGTTGAAATATCGACCGGTAATAGCAGAGAGGAGGATGAAGACATTATGAGCTGGTGTTGATCGTTTTCTCTGAGGCTGGAAAACAAAATGGGCAGCGTCAACAAACACTGTTCCGCTAATACCTTTTATTTATTGTTTGTCCTTTGTCGTCATTTGATAATTTGTGTTGCTGCTGCTGACACACTTTCGCCTTCACTCTTCACCTGTTGCTATATAAGTTCAATGTTATTTCAGTAAGCTTAGCTATTATAGCTAAAGTACGCTATTAAAGTAGCTTTAGACACTTTGGCAAACACTGTCTGCTTTTATTTCATAATCAATTAGTTGTTTGTTCCATTTGATGTTGATGTGTTGACAAAGATTATTCCGTTTTTGGTGATTTCTTTGTCACATGGAGCAAGGAAAGCAGAAAATATTCACTTTTTAAGAAGCGGAATCCATATTTTGATATAAAATATTGAGCAAAAACCACA
Organism: Microchirus variegatus; assembly: GCF_963457635.1. Taxonomy (NCBI): domain Eukaryota; kingdom Metazoa; phylum Chordata; class Actinopteri; order Pleuronectiformes; family Soleidae; genus Microchirus; species Microchirus variegatus. The sequence continues at coordinate 17,657,722 of NC_139822.1, forward strand.
AGAAACTAAATGACACAATACATTTAGTGTTATTACAGTAAAACAGACAGTGGAACAATGTTGTTTGTATCTCTGTATGTGCATTAAACAGCGTAACACTTGTTTTGACTATTATTTTATAATCAATTAGTTCTTTGTTCCATTTAATGTTGATGTGTTGACAAAAGATTATTCAGTTTTTGGGGATTTTTTTGTTATAACAGAAAATATTCACATTTAAAAAGCTGGAAAATAATAAAAATCCATATTTTGATATACAATATTGAGCTAAACCACATGAAACTAAACAGTTTAAACGTCTAAATGTGAAAGAGATGCCAGAAAACAACACTTGTTTCTGGCATGGGGGGAGAGAAAGAAAGAACAGCTGTATGAACAAACCGATGAAGCTCGACATGTTTTCTTTGGCTGTTTCCCGCTGAATTGTGACAAGGAAATAATGCCAAAAAAACACAAAAACACACTCTCCACTTAAATATCTCGAGGACGACAACAAAACACCACAGTGATTTGCTTTTGAAAGTGCATCAGTGGGATGATTAAGACGGACTCATTTGACTGCCACTGTGTAAATGAGTTGCTGGGGGGGGGGGGACAATGCAGAGTCCTCTGCAAACAAAACACTGACTGAGTAACGCTTGTCCCCCGCAGTGGTTTTTAAAAGACGCCGCGAGGTCGCTTCCTTCGCTGCATCACAATTATCTGGCAGCGCCTCCCGCTCCGCTAGCACGCGCGAGCAATTTATACTTCGGCGACAGTAGTAAAGGGCTTCAGGGGCCTCGGTGTGATGAGATAAGATATAGTATGAATAAAGAAGATGATGATATATATACGATACAGTAACATTTTAATGCTTTGTTTATCAATCTATTCCACTGAAAGGTACACACTGCTGATGGTTTGATGGTTACAGCATGGACGGAGCCAAAAGAGAGTGATATCATTTGTTTGGCAAAATCAACTGTTTTATGGATGTCATTTATAAAAATTTGCTCATAGAGCTTGAGTAAAAGGTTGGGAAAACATTCTGCCAATGTGTTTGGGGACCCACGTCCCATCCTTGGGGGGTCCCTGACAACACAAAATGGACGCCAAAAGGAAATGGTTAGGGTGGATTTATTTTGTTTGTCTTGGTCGATAACATCTTCCCACCAAGTTTAGGGAAATACGGTGGAACTCAATGTATGCTAGTTATAGGGCAAAACGCCAAGGGGTTGCCGTTGCCACTTTGTTTTGAATCCGCAAAACCTTTTTGAAGACTTTTCACCTTGGATGCATCTCCTACAAATTGGCAGTGTTTTTTTTAGGTTTTTTTTTAGTTTGAGTTTGCTAATTTTACGTAGGGTGTAAATCACCAAATTGGATGCCACAAATCAAAATGGCCAACTTCCTGTTGAGTTGAGGCCATGGTTACGTTCGACTTTTTTGTTCCTCTTGGTCTATAACATCTTCCCACCAAATTTCGGGAAATTCAGTGGAGTTTGCTAATTTTACGTAGGGTGCAAATCGCCAAAATGGATGCCACAATTCAATATGGCCGACATCCAGTTGAGTTGAGGCCACTGTTACGGTTGACTTTTTTGTTAGTCTTAGTCTATAGCATCTTCCCACCAAGTTTCGGGGGAATTTGGCGGAACTCAATTTTGCTTCTGATTTCACGCTATATTAGAGCCCTTGAGCAACGCGCGGGTCTAGGAACTATGCCGATATCGCATTTTCTGCCAGACCTGACCCCTGTGTAAAGTTTCAAGAGTTTTTATGGACGTTAACATCCTCAAAAATGGCCACAAAGCAAAGGATATAATGATAATCTGAAGGATAACAAACAATAGGTTCCTTTTCCTTTTTCCGGCCCCTGCCATTCGAGGCCTAAAATGTTAAATATAGATATAGAATAATGTAAAAAAGTGTTTAACTCATGTACATAGTGATCAGTGTGAGACATAGTCCAGTGTTTTCTGGCTTTTGTCACTTGAAAATTGGACTAATGCTGGGTTTGACCAATCCTAGTAATTCCATAATCATAGTGGACTTATTCCAGTAACTGTGCTGCTGTTGTCAGTCGCAGTATCAGGCGGCGATTTCCTCCACTGGATAACGGAACGCACAAATCGGTCATCAGATTCCGTCTATAAAAGCCCGAACAGCTTTCACAACAAACCATCACAGCTACGGTCAAATTAGGACCCACAAAAAATGTGCTGCTGCACCTGAACCCAACAATAAAAGACACAAAATCCAGTGTTTTTTAAAGCGCATATGCCGTTTAAACTGCACCGCGAGACGTGCGCTCTCGGCCTGCCGCGAGGCAGATTGGCTATTTGGACACACTTTGCGCCGCACAACTGGTTTGTCTGTTATGATCCTCTTCACTTTATTAAAAAATCATGTGGGGGGGGGGGGGGGAAATGAGCCACCTGTTGTAAACAGCACCTGTACACTCGCTGCCTGACATAATTACCCCAGATCAGACTGGAGTGGGATCTAATCTGTGACCGTCTACCCGCACTCGGGGAATTACAGAGACAACACCGCAGAGTGCATCCACTTAAAGGCTTCGTGACGAGGGAAGGTCGGGGCCGCGCCGAGTAAATAAACACTGACAACACGTCTGTACGGCCACAGGTGACAGGGAATCAGACCCAAACAGAGGCTGCTTCTCACCCGCTGACTCAGTGGCTGCTGTTTACTCAAACCCCCGGCTCCAATCGCTAAGGATTATTTAACTTGTCGATCTATTTTCTCAATGAATCGAGTTCTCGTGTGGTTCAAAAACTGTTCATCAGTGTTTCCCAGACATCTAAGTGTCCAAATGACTGAAAATGAATCACGTTTACTGGTTTCTTTGTTATACGGAGCAAAGAAACTCGTAAATATTCACATTTAAGAAGCTAAATAAACCAAACTTAAATAAGCCAATGTCAAAATAGTTGTAGATCATTTGATTCAATCATTTAAATGACTCATGTCTATTAAGGGTGATTTGGCTAGCTAAAGCTGAGGATGCTAAAATATCAATATCTTTGGAACAGTGGCATCATTTCTAGCCTTTACAAAGACAAAAAACCCACATGAGTAAAGGTGTAATGACTTGAAAAGTGTATTTGCATTGGTTTATTCAAATATAGCTGTGTACGTGTTAGCATGTGTGGCTAACTAGCTACATTACAGTCATTCCAAAGGGGTAAAAGTGTGTCTGTATGTTGCATAAACATATTTCTAAAGTATTAAGCTTATATACAAGCTACTTATAGGCATATATTCTATATAAAAATATTTAAATGCAAAAAAAAACACATAAGTAAAAGTGAAATAACTTAAATTGTATTAGTATTTGTTTATTTGAAAATAAATGCGTATGTGTTAGCATGTTTGGCTAAATAGCAACATAACAGTCGTTCCAAATGGGTAAAAGTGTATCTGTATGTTGTATAAGCATATTTCTAAAGTATTAGATCATATACCAGCTACCTACATGCATATATTATACATATAAATATGTATAAATGCAAAAAAAACACATAGGTAAAGGTACAATAACTTAAATGGTATTAGTATTTGTTTATTCCAAAATAAGTGCGTACGTGTTAGCATGTTTGGCTAACTAGCTACATTAAAGTCATTCCAAAGGAGCAAATAAAGTATTAGCTCATATACCAGCTACATGCAGGCATATATTCTATATAAAAATATGTATAAAAAGGTAACCAGGTCGGCCATGAGGGGGCGACTCCACTGTTAGCTTGCAATGCAAAACTACGGAGAATTCAAGCTGCTTCTGACTCGATTTATGAACTCAATTCAACGTTTCCCTGAGGATTTTATGGTCTTTATCTCTTCTTCAGTACAGCGTGGCGTCCATTCTGTAAATCAAGATCTCATTTGGAGTTAATTAGACGACAAAGCACAGCACGTTTAAAGATAGCGACACTGTGTGAGAGAGAGACAGAGCGACAGACTCTCAAAATATCATCCAAAAATCAACACGTCCGCGAGTCAAAATACTGAAGTCAAGGCTTCAAACTGGCCGTCCACAAACCAATAAATGTCACGGCGGGTTTTTCTCTCCGTCTGCAGCAGAATCAGCCTGTCAGAAGAACTCAAGCTCGTGAGCCAGTGGAGCAAAAAAAAACCTCTGCTTATTTACCTTTGACTAAAAGTAAAAACCTGTGGGATGAAATAAAAGCAGCTATGGATCAGCAGAGAGGGAGAGCGAGAGGCTCATATTTCAATGGAAAGGTCGGCAGTTCGATCCCCGGCTCATCTTGTCTGCATGCTAATGTGTCCTTGGGCAAGACGCTTATCCCCAGATTGCTCTTGGCAGCCGAGCTGGCAGACTGTGAATGAATGGGTGAGAGAATAAGAGAAAGAACTGCATATAGATGCACATTCTAAATGTGTGTGTGAATGGATGAATGACTATAATACTGTGGCTGTTAGCGGCTGTCCATCAAACGACTGAGCAAGAAAACACCTGAGCGGAGTTAGCTTAGCTGATTAGAAAAAATCTGTTTTGTGATCAAAACACTCCATTTTAACTGTTTTTTGTCCATTGCTTGTTAGCCCCGTGTTAGCTAATTTTCCTTAAAAAGAACGTTCGCTCTTTAAATTTTCTCGTGAACAGGTTCGTAATTTAGGTTTTGGGTGGTCGTCCATTCCAGGCTAGGAAAGTCCGATATTTTGGCGAAGAACATGATTTGAAAATGTACAACTGTTAAGAAAAGACTGAAAAAACAGGGTTTCCCACACGGACCTTTCAAGGAAATTCCATGACCAATTCCCTCCAAATTCAAGGACTGAATGTGCGGACACATCTTAAGTCTTTGTAATTTGTTTTTGGTGAGACAGATTTTGTAATTTTCATTTCCCAGGTGTTATTTGTGCTCTCTTGCTTAGCTTTACTCGCTCATTGTTCTGCTACTACTGCTAGTAATTGCAAGGCAACATGATTTCTTTCTTTCTTTCTTTCTTTCTTTCTTCAAAAGTCAAGCAATTTCAATGACCTCAGTGTCTATTTAGGGTGATTTTCAAACACTTTCTCTGTCTAAAAGTTCTCAAGGACCTCGAGGACCTGGTTTCAAGGAACTGTACATAGCTGAGATGTCTTACATCGATGCAAACACATACAACTTTATTTAAAATCTCTAAAGACGGGGGAAACGAAGTAGAAAAGAAGAACAAGGAGAAGCAGAA
>NC_139822.1:17663114-17810614 GCF_963457635.1 Microchirus variegatus
TAAAATGTAGAACGGCTCACTATTTGGCAATCAGTCTGTTAGTGGATTTGTAGAACAGCTCATTATTTGGCAGTCAGTCACTTGGTAAATATGTAGAACAGCTCACTATTTGGCAGTCAGTCTGTTAGTGGATTTGTGGAACAGTCCATTATGTTGCAGTAAGTCACTTGGTAAATATGTAGAACAGCTCACTATTTGGCAGTAAGTCTGTTAGTGGATTTGTGGAACAGTCCATTATGTGACTGTCAGTCACTTGGTAAATATGTAGAACAGCTCATTATTTGGCAGTCAGTCACTTGGTTAATATGTAGAACAGCTCACTATTTGGCAGTCAGTCACTTGGTTAATATGTAGAACAGCTCACTATTTTGCAGTAAGTCTGTTAGTGGATTTGTGGAACAGTCCATTATGTGGCAGTCAGTCACTTGGTTAATATGCAGAACAGCGCATTATATGATTTATTAAGATATAGAACATAACATAACCAGTGTTATTTGGCTTCAGGGCGATTTAATAACATCGTAGCTTAAATATCGGGATGGTATCGCGCAGAGACTTTGGCTTCAGGACCTGGACCCGAAAAAGACTTGTTCAGTAATCCATCAAACAACTTCTTCTGTCGCCCACTTTTACTACAAGAAAAGCATGATTGAGACGTAATCCATTTGACTGACTTGTAATTTAATTGAATATTCTTTCACCGCGAGTCCTCGCACTAATTAGTCCCAGCCGTCAAATGTGGATGTAAATAAAGATTTAATTCAATTTCATTTAATTTAATTTAATGGCAAAACACAAGTGCAGAGCACTGACAGTATTGTTCCTGTCGACAGTGTGGACGGATGTGTCATCCATAATGTGAAAGCTTACACCTCCACATAAGAAGAAGAAGAGGAAAATAGACGACTTCACAAGTTTTGAAGATGACTGTGCTTAAAAAGTTTCAATCTGACGTGGAAATTACAGTCACGGCTTCTAAATCTGTGCGGATTTCACAATAAAAGCACTTTTTTTCCACTATTTTTCCAGTTCCCTGATGCACACAGCTTCACACTGACGAGGAGCATTGACAGTATTTAAATATATATTTGCGCGATAACGTTCAAAGACTTAGCCGAGCAGCAGCAGCAGCAGCAGCTAGCGCAGCAGGTTTGACGCCTGTGTGAACAACAGCGCCGCGTGAGACGCTGCACGTCAGCCGAGCAGCCGTCACTCACCGAGCTCAGGAAACGCAAAGTTTGAAAAAGGTGGGAACGAAAACTGTGAGTTTGATCAGTTTTGTGAACCATCGTTTATACCTAAAAATTGACCTCCATCTTGGTTTAATGGTTAAAAAGTGGACAGCAAGTACTATATGTCAGTTCACACCCAAGTGGACAAATATGGAGTGGGTTCTTCCATTTCTTAACTTGGACAAAACAAACTTTCACAGGTTTACTGAAATGTATTTATTTATGTACACTTATTAGAAATAAGGGTTCCAAAATTGTCCTTCTACAAGGGCTGAGGTTCTACATGGAACCATTTGCTTCTGAAAAACCCTTACCCCCGAAGAAAGGGGTCTTCAAGAGTTCTTGGTAACTCTAATGGTTCCAGGAACCCTTTAAAACCCCTTTCCTGACTAAAGGGTTTTAAAAGGGTTCTTGGTGGAACCCTCCAAAAGGGTTCCAGGTGGAGCCAAATATTTACACTAACAGTTCAAATGTTAATTAAAGGGCGAGGGAAGCCATTTTTAATGTCAGATATTGACAGGGCAATTCATTATTATTTCATCCATGATTATATTTACTATTAACCCTAGAACACCATTGCCAGGTGGTTTTCAGGAAATAAATATATGTGATTTTCATGAAAACCAATTTTTTTGAAATTTTTTGTTCCCAAATTCCTAATTTTCCAGTAATTTTGGAGCATTTTTATATTTGTTCCCTCGTGATGCTTTTCTTTCATTTTGTCAGACATGACACAGTTTAAAATAAAAGAACACTACTCAAATTTGTCATGTATTTTCATGTTTTGATATATTTTGATGACATGTACTTTTTTGTTCTAGGCTTAAAACAAGCTCTCAGCCTCTTAAATGTACTGATTTTCGAGTTTATTTGCTTTATATAACAACAAAAATCATTAAAAGACTAATTTTGCTTTGTTGACAATTGAGAAAAATCATCATTACAACAATTTTTTTGCCTTTTTTTGGACAGCAAAACAAACTCAAATCATGGAGAAAACGATCTGTAGATGAATAGATTCCGGTGGAAAGTGGCACCTTCGCAGCGCCCGCGTCCACGTGCAATCTGATCGGCGAGGACGGGCGGATGCTAATGCCATCATAACAACACAAAGCGAGTGTTGTCATATTCAGAGCGTCCCTCCGGGCATTGATACACGATCCACACCGAGAACAAGGGTAAACCAATCCAGCGCCGGGGGCTAAATTATCGACGATACTGTACTACAGTGAGTAGACGTCGCATTAGGGAGCGCTTTGGTTTTTTTTGTTGTTTTTTTTTTAGCGATAGCAGACGCAGCAGTGTACTGACACTTGAGTCGTGATGGAGCTCCGTGCTCCGCGCTGTCAACGGTGGCCTGGTTTGTGTGGACTGGAGTTTGGCAGGTACGGCCCTGTGTGTGTGTGTGTGTGTGTGTGTGTCATGTCACATCCAGCTCATCTGTCAGTGTAGTGGATTATTCCTTGAGATACCAGAATTGGCTGCCCAGAATCAGGCCGCCATCAATCTTCAGCCACATGAGCTGGAGGGGGTTGGGGGGTTGGGACGCAGAGGCTCTGGGGGGGGGGGGGGCCCGGCGCCGCTTCCTGGAGCAGCCGACGAAGCAGTCGGGACGCTCAATTACTCAATCTCCGCCTCCGCTGCTGACGACTGCGATTTGTCACGGAAACGTTAAATAAAAATACAGTGACTGTTTTTTTTTTTTTCTGTCAGCTCACAGTTTGAGGCAGATGAGGATTAAATCTGAGCGTAAAAAATCCAACACGACCTTCAACACTGACTGCATGTAAGGACATGGTTTTGTAGAAAATCCTGCAGATTACAAATGATATCTCAATATATGCAATATATCCCTGTATATGTCAATCTAGCGCTTGTTTCTTGACAATCGTGTATAAATACAACAATAAATACACAAAAATAAAATTGATTTTTGAGATCTTTGTCTTTTTAATGTTCAATTAAAGATTTATTTACAATGAAATGACCTATAAATGTGGTTAAATTCTGCTGCGACGCAAATAATATGACTTTAAATTGAACAACTGAGTTAGTTAAAACTAAGTTTTTTTGCCTTAAATGTATATAAATGTAACATTTTTATTTGATTACAACTTGAATTGTGATACTACTACTATACAGTATGTATTTTTCTAATTAGCACTGACTACATAACAATAAGAAATGATCAAATAAATCTAATTTGCATCATCACAATTTGTGTTTAAATCTAAGAGGATGTCACAATATTGATATAATAACATATTGATCAATATTTTGCACTTTTAAAATACAAATACCTTGATTTTTGAGATACCGGGTGTGTTTCTTTGTCTTTTTATTGTTTAATTAAGGATTTATTTACAATAAAATGACCTATAAATGTGATTAAATTCTGCTATGATGCAAATAATGACTTTAAATTGTACATTTATATCAATTTCACGTATTTTAAAAAAGTTTTGCTTTGATTACAACTTGATTTGTGATATATTTTTACTATATCCACTCTTATTGATTTAAAAAATTTGCATTGTCACAATTTGTACTAAATTTGAAATGTTAAGCCCATATTTAATATCCCTTAATATTATAATATTTGACTAAATTCCTCATTAGCAGCACTGCAACACTCTTTAAAATAGGGAAAATACATCATCACTGATGTCAAATCTAAGAGGCTGTCACAATATTGATATAATCGTTTAATAATCAATATTTTGCCCACTTTACTTTAGTTGTAAAATCAGCCCATTTTAAACTCAAGCACCTTTAAAACAACACAATACGTCGTAATTCAACACTTTCATCATCTCATGGAGACAAAAATGTGATTACAGTGAACAACAATGCACGGATAATAAAACAAAACAAAAAAACTGTGGATTGTTTCACGTGGTGAGACGTCTCGGATTTACCCGCCCTCCCCGTCCTACACAGCCGAGTCTATTTATATCTGAGGTTCTCTGGCCTCGGTGAAACCAGAGAGCTTCTCAAATTATAAAATCAATTCTAATTCAAATATTCATCATACCATTTCACTTCTGAGAGAGCAGTTCTGGTTAAATCAGTTAAACGCCACTCGGCGGCTGAGTAAGATTGATGTCGGCCTAATCCTCCTCCTCCTCGAAAAATGAAAAAATATAACGTGACGTACAGTAAATTGTACAGTCGGCGAGGAAAATACAGCAGAGTGTGAGTTTTTTTCTAAGCGCCCTCCCTCTTGTCAAATATCGTAAAATATCCCATTAAAACATGACTGTCAGCACCAATCATAGCTGTCATACATCACAGCTTGTTTAATTAAAAAAAAAAGAGTTCTCCAGCGAGCTCGAGTAACAGCGTGAATGCAGCGAGTATTAAATTATATTATGATTATATCGGAGTGTTGTTGAACAAGACGGAGGGAGGCGTCACGCTGTTTCACCTTCCCCCCACCTAACTTTAATATGCACAAATATACTTTTATTAACCTCACAAACTCAGAGGAGACAAAGCTTTGCGGGCCCAGATGTGTTCCCTGGTACCCCCCAAAACCCTTGTGGATCTAGACCAGGGGTTTTCAAAGTTTTGATACCTGAGGGCCAATTTAGGAACCCAGCATTGGACTGAGGGCCGCCAAAGGGAAAAAAGAAATCCCATTTGTAATAACTATGGCGTCCAAAATTTGACAAAATCGACATACTATACTACGTTGTCCAAAATGTGACAATTTTTTTGAAAAAAAAATTTGGTGCAAAATTTGACAAAAACTTCATACTATACTGTCACTCTAGAGTATGTAGAAATGTGGGTCATAGAAATGTCCTAGGGTGGCCCTTTTTGTCCGTGAACACCAAAGGTGTGATTGAGTTGAATAAATGACTCAAAACTCTATAAAAGTTGTCAGCAGCTTGTTTTTAGCTTCACATGCTAAGATGCTAATGCTTTGGCGGAGTTGGAAAATGGGTCAAATAAGACCGAACACTGGGGGAAGGTTCATTTTAATCCATTATCGTAAAAAACATTAAAAAGTGTACGCAGTCTTCCAAGACTGGCAAAACGAACCTGTGTTGGAACTGGAATTTCACAAAACGAAATTAGACATAATTTCCAAAAATTGACATCACCATCTCTTCTATCGAAGAGGAGGTAAAAACGAGTGATTTGAGATCATTTACGCTCCAGGAAAATTTCTCATTTGCGATCAGTTGAAGCTAAATTTTCCTCAAAGACCAGCGGGAAGACAACGTGTCCTTTTCGTATACAGTCGTACATTAGCTCCAGAGTCCTTGACAAGTTGCTAAAAAATGCTACGCCACTACAGCGTCAGTGAGTAAAGTGCTTTGAGAGCGTGCCGCTGCATACGTTCCGATCCCAGCGTGGCGTGAGAGCCGATCCGTCTGAAAACATCTACAAGAACCATGTGCCGTGACTGGAGAGCTACACTTGTGGTGGTTAGAGGTGGAGAGGCCGGGGGGGGAGGGGGATGATGGTGGACTATTCTTTCTCCCCCTACTTCATCATTTCCGTTGGGACGGCTGCATTATTCAGAGGACACTTACTGAGCTTTGCACTTTCCTCGTACTCTGAGCACGACTCGCTAACCGGTCAAATAATGAAAGGAGAGGAGAGACAAAAACAAAAAAAAAGCAAACAAGACCAAGCTTTTAAAAAATTCACTCCCAGGCTCTCGGTCGCTCTTGTTCCAATTAAAGGGAACTCGTTGTACGGTTCTAGCACGGCTCAGATCGGTTTGTTTTTGCTGCTGGTGCGAGGTTCCTGAGCCTATACTAAAATGTGACGTCAACAGGAGCGAGACATCCGGCACAAGACTCAAACCCAAACAGATCAGTTAAAAAGACTTTAAAATCCCTGAAAACATTACGTTAATCTCCGACATTTAGCAAAGCAAACGTCTAAAATCGGCGAACGTGAGCCCGAATCACGACCCAACGTTCGGCGGTATTTCCGTTCAGTGAACTGTACCGAACGATTCTTTTTAATCGACTGATTCTTACGATTCAGTTACACCCAAAAACAACTGCTTTACAGGTCCCTAGATCAGGGGTGTCAAACATACGTAAATGGTAAATTTAGGCATAATATTGTTGAAATTGCACACAAATGTCATGTTTTGTGAAAAAGATACTTCATTAAATGTAGTTCTTGTTGTTCATAAGTTATTATGCTATTATTTTACTGGTCCGGCCCACTTGAGATCAAACGGTGCTGTATGTGGCCCCTGAAGAAAAAAATTAGCTTGACATCCTTGTCACGTCACGGCAGTTTTTCCACCTAGCAGTTAGCCGTCGCTACGAAGACCCCGCCCACTTTGAGGAGGAGCTACGAAGTCACGGAAAAACGACGTGATGCCAAAAAACTTGTAGGGTTTGAGCGAGAACCGTATCGTGGAAAAGTGGCATTTGAGAACATTTGAGAACTTTCTATGATAGCTTTGATTTTTCTTTTTCTGCTCCTGCTGTGTTTCAATTATTATCCTTTAGCTCACACACACACACAGAACGAACGATAGCATCAGACTTTCACGGCTGCTTTGCTTCCGCGGTTCAGCATGGGAGTCACAATCACTGTTAAAGAGAAAAAGCTTAAAGAAAGCCATTGCTTTGCTTTTACTCTAAAAAAACGTTGCACTCCCACATACACCGTTAGCGACACTTGCTAAGCTTTCCTATAATCAGAGAATTAGCATCTGCCCTCCCCTCGCCTCTCTGCCCCGACAGAGCACGAGGCATCCAGTTTAATTGCACGACGTTTTTTTACGAAAAACATAATTGTCATTTTCATCTCAGCCACAGTGATCAAAGCTCCCTTGGTAACCAAGAACAGTCACTGACACTTTTTGTTTTTCTTGTTTTTTTGATACTCCTGAAAGTCTGCCAGCAAAAAATCAGGGTTGTAATTGTCCAGAATTCACACAGAAATCATATCCTGATACCTGCTCACTCGCATAGATTTGGACAGGAATTAAAAAAAAAAAACAAGCTCAAACCTGCAGAAGAACAAGGGCTGGGCAATAATCCAATAACAAAAAGGTGTCAATATATAATCACCACTTTATTAGGTACACTTCTTTAACCCTTTACAGCACACATTTTAAAATGTGGAGGATTGGATTTGTTGGAAAACAGAATATTTGTTATTTTCATGTAGAAAATCAACGTCCATGAACGCCTTCCCCCATGAAAAGAGTACATGTGAGAATATATACAAGGAACATCTCTGTCCTGCATGTTTTAGATGTTTCCCCAGCTCCACCCCATCATTAGTTCATGAAATATAACCATAGATAGTAGGAGAAGGCACAAAGAGAGTGTACTTTTTGCCTTTTGGAGCTGCATCAGTAAAGGGTTAATGCAAGTGTCTAATAAAGCAATCGCATGTAGACAAAACATCAAAAATATCAAATATCCAGTGAGCAGATGTTCATTTAAGGGGGAGAGAATACCTTCAGTGGAGAATGACCAGGCTGGTTTTAAATATAGAAAGTATATCAAATAACCACTGACTATGCACAACATGTAGAGCCTTGAATGAAGCAGCTCCTGATCCTAAGATGTTTCCAGTTCCTAATAAAGTGGCAGGCGATTAAGGAGGAAAATTAATCAATACTGATTGATTGGAACATTATTGGAATATAACGCCCAACCCTACTGTGTATACACCACACTTCACCGTGTCACGTGATTCTGACTGAAAATAAAGCTCAGAATCCAAACACGTCTTGCACTCGTTTTGCCGTGAAGCTGCGGCAGCGTCACTTACCCAGGGTGAGGATGTCTGTGCGGCCGGGCCGGGCCACGTGGTGCTGCTGGATGGTCTGGTACAGAGTGGCCTGGCACAGCAGCAGGAAGCCGAGGCTAATCCACATGGCCAACAACCAGGACATGGTGAGGCGGAGTCTGCGGGGACGGACGACACAACATCGGTTAATTAAGCGTGTTTTTAACGAAGGACGGTAAACGTGTCAAGCCTGTCCTGAACCAATAATCTCACGGCATGATTTAATAACGTGACTTCGGAATGTAAACAAGCATGGAGGCCGACGGAACCGTATCTTGTGCAAGTTACGGTTCCCAACAAAAGTATATTGGAATCAATTTTAATCCCGAGAAAGCACTAGACTAGAAGCAGGACCACACAGTTTCAGGGATTTGGGATCTCACAGAAACTCGCAGCACGATTCAATGACGCGACTTCAGAATGTAAACAAACATGGAAGCCGACGGAACCGTAACTTGTACAAGTTACGGCTCCAAACGAAAGTACGCAACGTCCGTTTCCCGCTCGCCTCGCTCTCATTGGTTATCGCGGTGTTTTCCGCTCACGCCGCCTAATCTGTTCAGTCGTAGACATCAATTCTACCGCTTTATCCTCACAAGGGTTCGAAACCCTGGGTTTTCTTACTGCAAATGCAAGAGTGCAAGCCGCTACACCAGCAGCGTGGCCCTGTCGTAAATATCAAACATTAATGTTTAATGCTAAGTCATTTGAAATCGGTTAGCCTCTCATGCGTCCGATAATCCCTCAGGCTACAGGATAATTTGGCCTCGTCATCAGACTAAAAACCCGGATGACGCGCACGATTGTCGTGTCCTCTGGTGTAGGGGGCGGGGCTTAATAGAGACTGACACCTCCTTCGGTCGGTGGAAAGTGTTTACGCCCAGCATGAAACCAATTTGTTTACATTTGTTTAGAATTTCCTCCAGAGTAACAGACAGAGGGGTGAAAACGAAAGAGACGACGACGACAACAACAACAACAACAACAGCAGCAGCAGCAGCGCTGATTCAAGACTCAGAGAAATGATGAAACACTTGAAAACTATCGCAGCGAAAAAAGAACACGTCAGGAAACGCAGGCTGTGATTTCTCTGTCAGTCTGATCACTTTATAACAAGCTGTGTTTTCTTTACGCGAAAAAAACAACAACAAGAGCCACTGACAGTACACACACACGTTTGTATAGCATTCATAGTGAGGACATTCATAGACATAATGCATTCCCTTAGCCCCAAACCTTAACCATAACCTCATTTTTACCCTAAAATCAGGTCTTAACCCTGACCAGCCAAAATGTCCCACTTTCCCAAAATGTCCTCACTTCCTTGGCAAGTTTTAGGCTGTTTGGTCCTCACAAAGACACCCAAACAAGAACACACATACAATTTAAACAAAGCCTTAACCCTATAAACCCTTAGCCACTAACCCTAACCTTAACCAGTTCCTCAGAAATTAGGTTCTGCCTCGATCAGGACCAGGTTTTGGTCTCCGTGAGGACGACTGGTCCTGACAAGGTCAGTATAAACACACATTTTTGGACAACACAAAGAGTGAGAATCAGGTTTTTTTAATCATTATTCACTACATTAAATCACATCGCACAGGCTTTTGAGTGCACTCGCGCTCCTATTCGCTCCTATTCGCTGAGATTTAATCCCATTATGCTGATAAATGGAGTCAGTGAGCATCTACACATCAATGTGCCAGATTGTTCCCATAGCTTAATTTTTTAATCCCTGCAGTTTTGATGTTACATAAACGCACCAATAACAAATGTGTGCTGCACATTTCCCCTATAGAGTGCAGCGTAAAATCAACGATTAATCCGCTAATTCATCATTTATTGAATTTATTTATTATTTTTTAAACGTTTTTTCTGACTTTTCAGCTTCTAAAATGTGTTCTTTTGGGGGTTTCTTTGCTCCATATGACACATAAATGATTAAACGTGAATCATTTTGGTTTGTGGATGAAACAAGATGTGTGAGAACATCATCATTTGTCATTTTATGGACCAAACCCGAACTGTCCAGGGTGTACCCCGCCTATCGCCCAATGTCTGCTGAGATAGGCACAGCACCCCCCGTGACCCTCTGGTGGAGGAAAAAGCGGTAGATAATGGATGGATGGATGGATGGACCAAACCACTAATCTGGAACATAATCTAGAGATTAATATTGTCTATTTACACATTTTCAGGTATACAAAGTCCACATTTAACTTGAATATTGTCTGTTTTGTTGACAGCATTGATATAAACTGCACCCTCACACCTGACTGATCCATTCTCTGACTGAAGGAGGGGAACTCTTTCTTTACTCTGACTTTCAATCTCATGCTCTTAATCTCTAATCCTCCTCTAGATGTTTGATTTAGAGGTTAACGAGACGGCTTCTTTCATGACCGATGCCAAGCTTTTGGAAATCAGGGCAGCGACATTCCACCGCCATGTGATGCCAAAAAAAATCATCAGATTTCCTGATGATTTGAAGTCACATTAACTCCAATTATGGTCTAAATACTTTTTAAAAAAAGACAAAAAGAGGTCATCAAAACACTGAATTGTGCATGAAAAACAAGGTTTTTCAAGCACAATTTGCATCCACGAGTAATTATTAATGTCTACTTTGATTGTGCACAGGAAAGAACACGAAGGTTTGATTAAATATGACATTTAAAGAGCGAGCAAAAGTGCACAGTGACACAGTGACAGAAGCATCTGCTCATCTGGGATTAAAACTCGCAACCAAACATGACCCCGACGTTTGCACGCGCACCCTCCTCCGACTGTGACATTGACGCTGATTTAAAATTCAGCGAAAATTACGCATCTAATTAAGGAACGGCGCGCTGCAAATCCGCCCCGCACCTCTGCACCAAATCCAGCCTGATCCACAGATCCTGGTTTTCCTCACTCCTGTTCTTCCACACACACACACAGTATATTATTAAAACACACTGCGTGAGCTCCTCGTGCGTAAAGACAGAAGCAGACTTGATGTAAATAGAGGAGGAGGAGGAGGAGGAGGAAGGAGGAAAAAGACGCACGGGAGATTTTGATTAAGAAAACGAGCCAGCGTGAATCTACGCATTCATCCAGGAGTCATTTTTTAAAAAAACATCAACACATGAAAGAGGGGAGGGAGGGAAATAATAAGAATAATAAGAATAATAAGAAGAATAAGAATAAGAATAAAACCCTACAGACACTCAGAGCTGCTTTCAGGAAAAGATTCACAGACACATTTCTAAGATGCCTCCTCCTGTGCGTAATTGTGAGATCCAGCGGTGACACACACACACACACACACACACACCTGCAGGTGCGGCACACACCGCCTCGGCTGCACCTGCGTCTACTTATAACTCACTAACTAACCAACTAACTCATTAACTTACACTTGTTTTCGTTCCTGCTCTTTATTTTGCAAAGGGAACGCCAGCATTGCCAAAAAATGCACCTGAGTTAGTGACTGAGACAAATAAGTGAACTTTACTAGAAGACAAGTTATTTAACTGGATAGATAGATAGATAGATAGATAGATAGATAGATAGATAGATAGATAGATAGATAGATAGATAGATAGATAGATAGATAGATAGATAGATAGATAGATAGATAGATAGATAGATAGATAGATAGATAGATATACAACATATAAGAAGAAATGCAATATGTTAATGTTTTTTTCCCCACTGTATTCTCCAATACCACTTGGATGGTTCAAATACAGTAGTTTTAGTAATTTCATTTTAAAACACATTTTATTCTCCATATTCTTTGCAAAAATGCAAATGAAATATACTTATTTGTGCCCAAATGTTTTTTTTTTCTTATTTCCTCCTTCTCCAATAGCTGCAGACAACGCTTTAATAAATACCACAGAATGCGTTAAAAAAGACGGATAAAAATTGACTTTTAAAAAGCGCCGGAAAAACACAGTGTAAAAAATGGGACGAAGTTGTCTCACATGCACACCTCCTCCTCCTCCTCCTCCTCCCGACCACCACCGCCACCTCCTCTACATCCCAAACAGCAGAGGCACAGTGTTAGCGTATATTCCTGGAGAGTCCCACACCCTTCCTTACCTGAGCGTTCAGGAGAGGGAGAGAGGAGAGGAAAGAATAAAGAAGAGAAAGAGAGAGAGAGAGAGAGAGAGAGAGAGAGGCTCGGTCAGAAGCAGCAGCGTCTGTCGCCCGTCTCACTCTTCTCGGGTAAATCCATCCATACTTTTGGAGCCGGAGATTCCTGCTGAAAATTCCAGTACAAACAGCACAGCGGCAAAAAAAGAAATATTCCCCTCCTGTGGACTCCTGCTGCTGCTCCTCCTCCTGCTCACTTCCTTTCTCCTTCTTTTTTGTTATATTCTCTTAATCCTGTCACCGAAGGCAAAAAACACCCGGGAGTCTTTTGTCACAAAGTGGTCAGGGGTTCGGAGGGGAAGGATGTCAACATCTCCACCTCCTCCTGGAAAAAAGTCCTGTCTCTCCCGTGGAACTCCTGAGCTGATTTACCTCCTCCTCCTCCTGCTCCTCGCTCCTCACTTCTTCTTCTTCTTCTTCTTCTTTTCTCAGGCGTGCGGCGGAAAGCTCCGGCGTAACGACTGCTCTGTCTGCTCTTGGCTGATGATGCTGCTGCTGCTGCTGCTGCTGCTTCTTCCCCCCATTGAGAAGCTGCTGCTGCTGCTGCTGTGTGTGTGCGTGTGTGTGTGTGTGAGCCTCAGCGCCTCGCTCCAACGCACTAAGTAGAGTGTGTGTGTCAGAGAGGTAGAGCGAGCAAGTGTGTGTGTGTGTGTGTGTGTTACAATGTAGCCCAGCTGGAAAGAGAGAGAGAGAGAGAGTGAGTCAGATCACATGTCTTAAAGCAAGACTGCCCACTCCTGCATCAAGACCTCATCAGCAAATGAAGCAAATGTTGTTTTATTTTTTATTATTAACACACCTTCAACATCTTTACGTCTCCACGAGCGTCGTTAGCTCACCTTGTTCCTACGTCTCCCGATTGGTGTCCTTGTCCGCGACTCGTCCAGTGTTAGTTAAAAACACGGCTGAAGGAGTCTGCACGCTTAGAAATGAGGGTTACAAAAGGGTTCTTCTACAAGGGCTGAGGTTCTACCTGGAACCATTTGCTTCTGAAAAACCCTTTCCCCGAGGAAAGAAAGGGTTTTTGGTAACACGAATGGTTCCTTTAAAACCCCTTTTCCTGAATAAAGATTTTTAAAAGGGTTCTTGGTGGAACCCTCCAAAAGGGTTCCAGGTGGAACCTTTACATAAAAAAGTTCCACCTGGAGCCAAAAAGGGTTCTCCCTTGAGGGCAAGCCGAAGAACCTTATATGGTTCCACTTAGCACTTTTATTTCTTAAGAGTGTCCTTCTACAAGGGCTGAGGTTCTACCTGGAACCATTTGTTCCTGAAAAACCCTTTCCCGAAGAAAGGGTTTTTCAAGGGTTCTTTGTAACACTAATGATTCCACTAAGAGCCATTTTGATCCAGAGAACCCTTTAAAACTCCTTTCCTGTATAAAGGGTTTTAAAGGGTTCCGGGTGGAACCCTCCGAAAGGGTTCCAGGTGGAACCTTTACATAAAAAAGTTCTACCTGGAGCCAAAAGGGGTTCTCCCTTGAGGGCAAGCCGAAGAACCTTATATGGTTCCACTTAGCACTTTTATTTCTAAGAGTGTCCTTCTACAAGGGCTGAGGTTCTACCTGGAACCATTTGCTTCTGAAAAACCCTTTCTCCGTGAAAGGGTTCTTCTTGGTAACCATAATGGTTCCAGTAAGAACCATTTTGATCCAGAGAAACCTTTAAAACCCTTTTCCTGAATAAAGTGTTTTAAAAGGGTTCCAGATGGAACCTTTATAAAAAGGTTCTACCTGGAGCCAAAAAGGGTTCTCCCTTGAGGACAAGCCGAAGAGCCTTGTATGGTTCTGCTTAGCACTTTCATTTCTAAGAGTGTACACTCTTAGAAATAAGGGTTCCAAAAGGGTCCGTCTACAAGGGTTGAGGTTCTACCTGGAACCATTTGCTTCTGAAAAACCCTTTCTTCGTGAAAGGGTTCTTCTTGGTAATCATAATGGTTCCAGTAAGAACCATTTTGATCCAGAGAACCATTTAAAACCCCTTTCCTGAATAAAGGGTTTTAAAAGGGTTCTTGGTGGAATCCTCCAAAAGGGTTCCAGGTGGAACCTTTACATATAAAAGTTCAACCTGGAGCCAAAAAGGGTTCTCCCTTGAGGGCAAGCCGAAGAACCTTATATGGTTCCACTTAGCACTTTTATTTCTAAGAGTGTACACTCCCCAAAAGGGTCCTTCTACAAGGGCTGAGGTTCTACCTGGAACCATTTGTTCCTGAAAAACCCTTTCTCGAAGAAAGGGTTTTTCAAGGGTTCTTGGTAACACTAATGATTCCACTAAGAACCATTTTGATCCAGAGAACCGTTTAAACCCCTTTCCTGAATAAAGGGTTTTAAAAGGGTTCTTGGTGGAATCCTCTAAATGGGTTCCAGGTGGAACCTTTACATAAAAAAGTTCTACCTGGAGCCAAAAAGGGTTCTCCCTTGAGGACAAGCCGAAGAGCCTTGTATGGTTCTGCTAAGCACTTTCATTTCTAAGAGTGTACACTCTTAGAAATAAGGGTTCCAAAAGGGTCCTTCTACAAGGGTTGAGGTTCTACCTGGAACCATTTGCTTCTGAAAAACCCTTTCTTCGAGAAAGGTTTCTTCTTGGTAAAACTAATGGTTCCAGTAAGAACCATTTTGATCCAGAGAACCCTTTAAAACCCCTTTCCGGAATAAAGTGTTTTAAAAGGGTTCTTGGTGGAACGTTTATAAAAAGGGTTCTTCTATGAGGTGTGAATTAGACCAATAAAGTCTAATCTAATCTACTCTAGAACTTTAGTAGGGCGTCTCGATCGCGTTAAACTCGACTGAATGCTGCTCTGAGCTCAGCAGCAGACGGGAATCACCATATCACAACGTTTCTTGCCTGTTTTTGTGCAGGTGATGAGTAAGAGTTTGGTTTTTTCCCCCCCAACACTGTGACAAACATGCATTTACAGTGTCAGCCTGAAAAGAGGCAATGAAAGAAAGCAATGCTCTGTGGCTTTTTCTGTTTCCTGATGCAGCTGAAGAAAAGGAATAAAAATCTTCTTTTTGTACGTGTGTGTGTGTGTGTACATTTGTGTATGTGTACGTGTGGGTGTGTTCACACAGTGCCTGAGCCGCGCTGGCAGGTGAAAGCGAGCAGTCGTGTGTGTGTGTGTGTGTGTGTGTGCGTGTGGAGTCCGTGTCCGACACACCCCCCCCCCCCCCCCCTCAGTATAGACGACGAGCGCTCCTCTTTAAACTCATTACACCGTTAAGCAGAGGTTTTACAGTATGTGCCAATGCCCACGCAAACCTGCCAGCGCTGACTCACGCACACACTGTGTGACATTATCGCAGGAGATGAACTCAACGCTACTCGACAACAACGCACGCACACACACACACACACACACACACACACACACACAGCCGAGGAGCTAAATAAGCCGGCAGACAGACACCGGAGGACAGAGTCGGTGCTGTGGGGGTGAGCAGACACATGAGTGACGTGATGAAGCTCTCGTCTTCTCAAAGCTGCTGCTGCTGCTGCTGCCTCTACCTTGTTTTACTGTGCGTGAGATTATCTGAGGAGAGGAAAATAAATAAATAAATAAATAAATAATCCCGCTGCCCAAATTGGCTTTCATTATCATCCACATGTCCAGTGAGGTGGCATTTACAAGAGTGTTAACAACGGCCCGGTCACTGCCTCGTGCCACAGGGCGTTGTTGAACCCCCACTCCTTCCCTCACCTTCTGTTGCTGCTGGTGTCATAGCGTGATTTTGACAGGCAGATGCACACAATCCCGCAGAGCTGCAAGCTGCGGAGCGACAACGTGAACGAAAAACACAGAGGAAACAAAAGGGAGGGGGAGAGGATGTGTGTGGGGGGAGTTTATCATCCTTTGGAGTGGAAAGGTTCGGTTTTATGCAGTACGGTATGTATTTTTTGTTGTTGTTGCATTTTCATTAGCAATAGCAGCAAACTAAGCAGTCGGAACTGGTCCATTTTTTTGGCACCCGTTCCCCGGGAGCCTTGGATTCAAATGGTTCAGGGAGATCAGGGTGGAGTTTGGGCAACAGACTAATGTAGGTGGTGTAAATGTCAAGTGGAAGTCGAGGCAATTGTCACGTTCGCTGTTGTCATTCATTGACATCGTTCGTTAACGTCATTCGATGTCATTGTTAATTGTTGTCGTCGTTTGTTGTCATTGCTCATTGTCGTCTTTCCATCTCGTCGTTCATGTTGTTGTTGTTCGATGTCGTTGTTCTTCGATGTCCTCATTCATCGCTGTCGTCGTTCACTGTCATTCGTCGTGGTTGTTTGTTGTTGTCGTCAGTTGTCATTATTCGATGTCGTGGCCCGATGTCGTTGTTTGTTGTCGTCGTTTGTTGACTTTGTTTGTTTTCATCGTTTGTTGACGTAGTTCGATGGCATTGTTTCGTTGACGTAGCTCGATGTCATCATTCATTGTTGTTCATTGTCCTCATTCAACGTTGTCGTCGTTCATTGTCATTTGTTGTGGTTGTTCGTTGTTGTCGTCAGTTGTCATTATTCGATGTCGTAGCCCGATTCGCCGTTCATTGACGTCGTTTGTTGTTGTTGTTCTTCGTTGACATCGCTCAATGTTGTTCAGTGGCGTTGTTTGTTGTCCTCATTCAACGTTGTCGTCGTTCATTATCATTCCTTGTTGTTGTTCGCTGCCGTCGTTTGTTGTCATTGTTCATGTCGTCTTTCCATCTCGTTGTTCGTTGTTGTTTGTTGTCGCTCGATGTCGTTGTTGTTCGTTGTCCTCATTCATCGCTGTTGTCATTCATTGTCATTTGTTGTGGTTGTTTGTCGTCAGTTGTCATTATTCGATGTCGTAGCCCAATGTCGTTATTTGTTGTCTTAGTGTCTTCCATGACATTGTTTGTAGTCGTCGTTCGTTGATGTAGTTCGATGGCGTCGTTCGTTGACGTCGTACCACTTGATGAAAACACAAAAAAACGATAGAAAGACAACAACAATACCTCAAATAAACACAATGAAGGCTGCATTTACTCTGCAGGTCTTAGTGCCCAATTCTGATATGTTGCTACTACCGACCTGAAAATCCACTGATCTGAGCCCTTGAAAGAGTCACATGGTCATGGAGATGGTCCTCCTGTGCTAACATCACAACATATCTGATACAAATCTGATTAATTTACACAAACTAATGAGGATTACGTAGTAATAACAGAGGAAATGTAGCCCAACATATGCAGGAGACCATCTTTGAACATTCAGCCTTGAAGCAGCAGAAGACCACAGCTGCTGCTTGTATTTGGTGTCATGTGTACCACATGAAATGGCTGAAGAAAATGTACGTCCCTTTGATGGTACCTGAGTTATTACTCTGCCATCAGGACTTAGTGTAAAGCATGCAGCATGTTAAGTGACCAGATTGGCATTCACAGCAGGAGCTGCAGAGCAATTACCGCACTGATTATTGTTTCAACGCTGTCAAGCCACGCTCGTACAAAATGACTTGATTACCAATTAATAGGCTTATTTGTATTTGTGCGCATTTGTTGATACTTCCTTTTGTGAGGAGCCCTAATTGCGCACACGCTTGAATTTCATTTAGCTTCTATCGTTTAAATGTCTTGATGATCCGTCCCATTAGAGTGAGATGAAGGCGTGAAATGAAACAGGCCAACAAACAAGCCTCAGAGGACAACTTAAGATTGAAGGCATCCAATTACTACATGTTCCTTTCAGCAATGTGCAGCACCAGTACAATTCCCCCATTTGTATCTACATTTTTCTTTTTTCTTTCCCTGATGTTAATTTGCTGCAGTCTCCCCACTTTTCATTCAGCATCAGCGTCTGAGCTGTGTCGGGAGAACGGAGCGGCACCAGAGAGTTCCACGGTAATTCAGGAATTGTTGTTGTTGTGGTCCGGCGCTTCTCGTGGGCTTCCATCATTTCACAAACAGCTGTTGCTGCAGCTCGTGCCAAGACTTAACCACAGACGACCAATCACCGGCCGACGCTGTGTTGTTGTGTTCGGATCCGGATTTTTTTATATTGTTCCATACATCACCCGCTGCCCCGGAAAAGTGGGGAAAAGTCATATAAATCTTATATAAATTGAGTTATTTATATTTTAAAATAAGCACCGTCACTAAATCACATTAGAGAGAACGATCTAATGTCCTGTTAATGTCCATTATACAATGGAGATGCATAAAACTGTGTTACTACATAGTATTAAAAAATAAATCTGTTTGTGAAATGCGACATAAAAGCAAACGTGTTTCAATAAAACGGGGTCAAACTATGGAACGATCTGGACCACAAATTGAAAATGTGTTCACAGTTTATCAAGTTATATTATGTTACTTCAGGATTGATATTTGGTTAAAAAAAAGGAGATAGGAGATTCTAAATTCAAGGGACTGAATGATTCTGTGTGAAAATGTATTTTCCGACAACTTACCCACTCACTATCTCCATATATTTGCCACACAAATCTCTCACAGACAATCAACTTTCCATTACAGGGCAAGTCCAACTCTGCCCTGCCTTCACTTGTCATTATTATCAAAAGTTTGTCTGTTCATTCATGAACAGTCAGTTCCATCGTCAAACCCCTTTTCCGAGATCAGGTCGCAGGGGGGTAGCAGCTCGAGCAGAGAGCCCAAGACTTCCCTCTCCCTGGTATCATAAATCATCTACCTCTGACAGGGGAATCCCAAGGTTCTTCTAGGCCAGTGAGGAGATAATCTTTTCACCTGGTTCTTGGTCTGCCCAAGGTCTTCTCCTAGTTCCAGGAACCCAAGAAAGACATCTTTACGAGGTGCCCGAACCACGTCAACTGGATCCTTTCCACCCTTCTTAGAGAACCCATATTGGCCACTTGTACCCTTGATTGATGTGTCCTCCCGAGCCCTACCAGAATAGGGGGCATCCCTGTCTATCTTCAAGAAGCTCTTGAAAACCCAGCTCTTCCATGAGCGTCTTCTGTCCGAGCACTTAACTTACCCCCTCTGCCCAGCATGATCTCCTTCTGCACTTGGATATCTAGTGGAGTTCTTTCCAACACTACTTCCATGGAGTAGTTGCGAGAAGTTGCTTTTTTTTTAGCTAAAACAGCCAGTTCCCATATGTATGTAATGGCTGCCTTCAAGTGTTGATGTTGTATGATAATGCTAGATCTATACAGGATTGATGTTGACGCCGCCTTTAAGTTATTCAAACCCCAAATTTAAGCTAGCAAGTGGACATGATGGCACTGCTAACAAAGGTAAAACCATTAAGTGACGGATTTACTTTTTACTGTAGATACGGCTTGAAGAATCTTCTGTTTTTTTCTGGGGTTTTTTGTTGCGAAATGACCTAAATAAAGAAGAAAATAACATTCTGTCTTTCCTCGTCATCTTTGTGTTTGTTCCTTTCGCTAATTAAGTTCTTCCGGCTTAAAAAACTACAAATCTGAGCCTTACCAACAGCAGCTTTCTTCCCAATCTTCAAGTAAGACCTTGTCCACGATTACTCCTGGATACTTACCATCATTTCTCAGCGGGGGAAACCATGCATTTCTACCATGTGACGACGGGAGTTGTCTTTGTGAGCCGACTCTCGCTGCATAAAACGTTCTATCAGAGAGAAAAGGTAGTCTGATGCAGAGAGGCGGAAGACAGCGGGAGGAAGAAAATCACTGGGAAAAAAAAGAAGGGGGGAAAGATTAAGGCAGGCAGAGAAAATTAATTTGGAAGTAGTGTGCAGCAGCAACTCTTGCTCACTGGTGGACGGTGAAGAGAAGATGATTAATGAAATGAAGGCGCCTGATCTATAGTAATCATTTATTTCACATTTATCACTGCGTTCATTTTCTGCTTTCGCTCACAGGTGTTCACGACTGAGGGAATTTGGCTTTCGCGGACACATCGATTTATAGCAGTGGAACTTTGGAGGGAGTAAGGTGCTCCAGACGAGGCACAACCATCTCAGACGTTTTCATTTTATTTCAGCGGATCTTGTGAGAGTAAAAAGCCGCCGCGTCAGCAGAGGCTAAGTTGTTTTTCACGGCGATCCAGCTTATTTCTATGAGCCATGAGAATTATGTGCGCTGAATCTCCATTTTCCATGGAGTAAATGATGGAAAATGATTTATGTTAGCTTGCTGCTAATATTCGCCGCTAATTTTTGCTGCTAACATTTGCTGCTAATGTTTGCCGCTAAAATTAGCTGCTAATGGCCGCTGCTAATGTCCGCTGCTAATGTCCGCTGCTAATGTTTTCCGCTAAAATTAGCTGCTAATGGTCGCTGCTAATGTCCGCTGCTAATGTTAGCTTCAGTTGCACTTTTCAGGCTCTGAAATACAGTAGTTTGAAATCTTTTCATTTAGATGTGGCTTCAGGCACCCACATTTGACACTCTTTGATTTAATGTCACCTGTAACTCGCCCAGTATTAAGACAAGTTGGTACCTAGCCAAGCAGTGGACTCCCTGTCCTTTACTTTCTAGACTTTTGCAGAACATTTTGTCGTCTTTTGAGGATATCTTGGTCCAGATAAAGCCGATCCACAGGCCAGATATTATATTATAATACAATTATGACAATACATTTAATTTTAGCCACCCGCCAATATACTTAGGTTAATTTAATAATGGTACAAGACAAGAAAATGTAGTTAGCCAGGTTAGAAAGAAGTGTAGAAAGAGACTCGGTGTTCTAGAAGCATGGGACAGAGCGACTGACGGTAAAGAGACTGGGAAATGGCACAGTGAGGTGGATGGAAGACGAAGAAGACCTGCGAGTGTGGATGTGTGTGTTAATGTGCATGAGTTCAGTGATTCAGGCTACAGAGAGAGAGGGGGGGAAGAGGCTATGGATGGCCTCGAAGGTGAGGAGCAGAATCTTGAAATCGAAGCCAGTGAAGTTGTTGAAGGAGAGGAGTGATGAGATTACCGGAGCAGGTTTTCTGACTTCCAGACCAGTGAATGCATGGCTTTGTGAATCGCTTCCCATTCATTATCATCCCTTTCAGTTTGTTAGCCTCGCAGTGTAAACGATTGTTAGCTTGTCCATCCAGAGGGAAATTAGTGGGTTTTTACTACACCTACGCCGCTTCCATCACAAAGCATTCTGCTTCCACCTCTTATAATTGGTCAATGCAGGAAGTGTGTTGTGCCGTTCAATAATGAAAGGCTCAAACACAATGAGACGGCCACCTGTGTGCCAGTGGACTGCTGCAGTGAAGACACCTGTACCTTGTCCTGTGGTTGAGCCCTCGCTCAGTAACAGCTGGAACACCACGGGAGACAGAAACACACAACAAATCAAAGCCGTTCCCTTGCCTTAAAGCGGACCTAGACCGGAAGTTCCAATTAACGATGTTTTTTAGTGTGTATCTGTGTATCTTACCTTGTTTACGAAGCCCTGGAATTTCGAAACAAACAGTTCAGCCACTGCTGAGAACACTGTGTTTTATTGTAATCTCGGGGCTCAGCGAGATCTCTGAAAAAACCCGGTCCGGTTACGTAAACAGCGGTTCTCCTGAACAGCAGATCCTCCTGCTCCGGGCACTAGTCCGGGCACATCCGGTTGCGTACATTGAACCGCAGAAGAAGAAGAACGTCCGTTGTGGAGGTGTTTCACGATCGACAGTGTCTTCTGACTATGGGTCTGACTCCGGGTCAAAGTCATAAAAGGGACTGCGGCAGGGAGATATTTTGAAATACCGTTAAAACAATGTTTTGATAATGAGTAGCAGTGCATCCACCGTTCCAGAGGGGGGAGCTGCGCTTCTGAGAGCGGGTGTGCTGAATATGTCACTTCCGGGTATTGGCCAATCACAAGACAGCTGGAAAGGCTCTACGCTGGCTGGCCAATCACAACACACTCTGTCTTCTGGGTGTGAGATTTATGTCTGAAATATCGTGGCTGAGGAACAGCATTAGAAAAGAAGGATTTCTATCGGCTCGTTTACAGAAGCTAGGAGGTTTTTGACCATAAAAACAAGTTAATGTATGTAAGTAGACCTCCATAACTCACATATATGTGCAACAGGACCACTCTATGTGAGCTTTAAGGGTTTAAGACAC
This sequence comes from Microchirus variegatus, assembly GCF_963457635.1. Lineage (NCBI taxonomy): Eukaryota > Metazoa > Chordata > Actinopteri > Pleuronectiformes > Soleidae > Microchirus > Microchirus variegatus. Next base: position 17,685,292 of record NC_139822.1, read on the forward strand.
AGATCTGTAGTCTGAGGATCAGGCAAACACAACATCAGGTGAAAGGTGAGGTCAAATAACTCAACAATTTATAAGTGAAGGTACAAACTGAACACAATATGAATAAACTAGTAGGGGAAGTCGTAGGTTCTAGAAGTAGAGGTAGGACTCGTAGGGGAACACAATGAGGCCAAGGTGGAATATTCGGAAACAACCACAGCATCTGAAATGAGCAAAAAAAATCAAATGTGAAAACAGCTTGGACTCAGAATGAGGACATCGCTGGCTGACCTGACCTGGAAAACGGAAGCTCCTGCAAACAACCGAGTATCAACAACAAAAATTAAACTGTAAAAGCACAACAGATGGACACTAGTCGGTCAACGCCTAAGCATGATTCATCCGTGTTCTGTAATATGATAAAACCCGAGGAGTGGAAGAAGTGGGGGAGAAAAAAAAATCCTTAAGTAACAATTCTCTGAAGGACCTGCTGAAAGTGTGATTTTTTTTATCTGGAGAGAAAGAAAATGCCCAGATAAACAAAGACAAAGTGGTCGGCCGTGCTTTAAGAGCGCCATTCACCAAGGGCCGGGGAAACAGAGAGAAAAAGCACTAGGAGATACTTGTAATGATTATGGAGGGTGCTAAAAGCAGTTCTCCACTCATCACCCTCGTCTCTCCTCGCACAGATAGGAGCACATTATACAGATGAAATGAGGAGCAGAGCTGTCTGCTTCTGATAACTATCTCCTTCATGCCTTGGTAGTCGATGCGGGGGAAAGAAGAAACTTGTCTGTCTTATCAGTTTGGAGTTTTTGGAGTGCGGTTGACTGATGGCAGACAAATATGTCTTAATACACTGCCTTCTTCTGTCACGATCACACAAGTCAGAGCCGGGGAGCAGATCATTGATCCAGGCGGTGGCCCGAGAGTCGTGGTCTTCACCTTGTTGCCGGTGTCGAGATAAAAAAGAAAGTGGAGAGGTCGGGGAAAGTCGGGCTTTAATGGATCGGGAACAGATGGGGAGAGACCAAAGAGTCAGGTCGCACCGGGGGAATGAATGGTAAAGAGAATTTCTGAGGCACAGAGTGAAGAAAAATAAGGTCTGTGAAGGTTCAGCCATTCTGTTATTATCTGTTATCCACAGGACGAGTTTGGTTTAAAGTAACACAGAAATGTCGGAGTTGCTCTCAGGGTCGAGCTAATGTTGGAGCAACGACCGATGCATGTCGGCATACTCGGAAGCCGGACTTCAGCCAACCATGACAACCATGTATCCAGACCAAGCTCAAAAGCCTAATGTGATAGCATTTTAAACAAATATGATTACAAGACTAAGGGAAGACCCGGGTCCAACCCCCAGTTGGAACCCCCCAACCCCCCCACGACCCTCCAGTGGACGATGAAGCTGTAGATAATGGATGGATGGATGGATGGATTACAACGCTAGGATGGGTCCTCGGAATAGCTGAATTTGATACTTTCTTCACAAAAACAAAAAGTATCTCGGAATGACTTGAAATTTACCATCATAATAGTCGGCATCGCCCTGAACAAGGATCCGTCGAAATTATTTGCAAAATTCTTAGGGAATAATTTTAATGAATTTTTGAAAATCATGAAATTATCCATTTGCCCTGATGAACTTTAACAGTGAGCTGACTTTCTTCACAAAAACAAAAAGTATCTCGGAATGACTTGAAATTTACCATCATAATAGTCGGCATCGCCCTGAACAAGGATCCGTCGAAAAAAATTGCAAAACGCTCAAGGAATAATTCTAATGAATTTTTGAAATTCAGGAATTTATCCACTTGCCCTGATGCACTTTGACAGTGAGCTAAGGAATAAACTTGAATTTGAAAGTTCAGATTGTTACTTGTTCCATGTGTTAGGTGCCGAAAATCTAAATGTTTTCTTGCCCAGTTCAGTTTGTACTTAAGGGAGACGAGAAAATGCAAAACACGTCCATGTTTCCATGGACATGGGACTAAAACCCCAAATGGTTTTGTAAATAAATAAATACCAATGACTGTGGCGTCGGACACATAAAGACAATTGTGCTTTCATTGATGAACAAATTAAAACAAGATAATTTTACTTTCATAAATGCAAATGTGAATATGTGTTTTCAGTGTTCAGATTATGGCCAAGGTTTTACAAAGAAAAGAAGTTTGATTTTGAAAAACTTTGACTCATGATTTAGTCACTAATCTATTTATTATTCAAATGTATTTATTATACAGAACTTGCCAAGGATAATAATACAAATAATAAGTCATTACTTTTTAATATTTTGATTCTTTTTTTTATACAAATCTCCCAAATTTATTCCATTACCCTTTATTTATTATTTATATCATGTTTGTCTGATGTCTGTTTCTGATTAGTGTTCGTTCATTGTTTTTTTTTCCTCCCTATTTTTGAATTTAAACTTAAATAAACTCAAATTCTCAATCACATAGTGAGGCACAGTTGCCGGCCTTTTCTTTTTTTGCGTTTCCAGATATAGAAGGAAGTCTTTGACCTTGTACAATGTGTAAAATTAAGTAATATTTATTGGTTAAGTGTTTTAAAGAATCTATTTAGTCAGTTAGCATTTAGTTCAGTTAGCATGCTAGCTTTGATTGTGGGATATTGTAAAAACATGGTGCTCCAATATATCTTACAATCAGGTCACTGTGACTGTGATATCTTCAATATCTGCCAAATTAAAATAAATGAAATATGAAACACTGGACCTTTAACGTATTATCGTCCATCAAAAATGATTTGCCTTCTGAGATTAGGGCAGGAAAACCAGGACAGGTTCCGGGTTAAAGTCGATGGTATCGACGTGAGGACTCACCTGGATCTTCATCCCTCTGTAAAACAATAATGTGAAGAAGAAAAAGCGAATCCAGGTCAGAGGGAGAAGTGTCGAGCAGGGAGGAAAAAGAAGAAGAAGAAGAAGAAGAAGAAGAATCCCCAATGCCACTGAAGCCGATCATCAGAGCAGATGAACTGAGAGCTTCATTCCACACACTGATTGACATACTGTACTCGTCTCCGCAGCGGTGAATCTGCCTGTCTTGAGTGTCGGATTGCAATTTTAAAGAAGCCGAGTCTATTGAGCGGAACAACCGCTGGGGGAAACGGCTCAAAAATATGAATTTGTGAGTGTTGAAAAATCATTATTACCTCTGACAAGAAGGTTATGTTTTCATAGGCCTGGGTTTTTCTGTATCTTTGTGCTTCTGTTGGCAACTTCCTGTCTAAAATTTGGCCACGTTTCCATCCGGATCTGATCTCGATTACAGTTTTGGTGCCAAAATAAATTCTACGCGGTTCAGTCCCGTTGACATTTAACATTTAATCATTGAGCAGAAGCTTTGATCCAACGCTGGAAGGGTTAGAGGGTTAGGGTTAGGAGATCCTTCCAACCCTAATGGAGGGTTAGGGTTAGGATTTGGAAAGAACTCCACTCGATAGGAATGGTGATAGTGCAGATGTGGATCCAATTGCAGAAGGAGATCAGGGGGTAAGTGCTAGGACAGAAGATGTTCTTGGAAGAGCTGGGTCTTCAAGAGCTTCTTGAAGATGGACAGGGATGCCCCCCCCCCATTCTGGCAGCACTTAGTAGGTCGTTCCTCCAGCGTAGAACGACCCATGAAAAGAGCCTGGATCGTCACCGCCCCAACGACAATCCTTTGATGAGCGGAGCAGTCGGAGGGGTAACATAAGCCTTTCTGAGACCATGGGAGCAGACCCATGGAGCACTTTGTAGGCTAGCAAAAATGGCTTAGTGTAGCCAGTGGGGCGCAATGAACAGAGGGGTGACATGTGCCCTTTTAGGCTGATTGAAGACCAGGCGTGGGAGGCCTGTTAGCAGAGTGTTGCAGTTGTCGAGGTGGGAGATGACCAAAGTCTGTACTAGGAGCTGGGTCGGCTGTTTATCTCAGCGACATCTGAGCACATCAGGATACATTTCGTCATGTTTATATAAGAAGCTAATAGCTATGAGCAGGTAAAGTTATATACATTGGATTCTGTACGATCCAGTGGATCAAAATATAAACCTTGGTTTGAGCCTTAGCGGCCGTTTAAGAGGAATTCCGAAAACGAGACATGAGCACCCACTTAGTACATTTTTTTCTCTTTTCAGGACTAAATTGAATTCATCATAAATATTGTCGAGAAACATCACTGCGGGGAGAAAAACAAGCAAATTACATGCACACAAAACCAATTCCTTCTTTATTTTTGATCCAATATGAAGCGCTTAATCTTTTCTTCGCTAGCAAATTGGCTTTCTTCATCCTTTACGTTTATTTGTTGCATTATTACTGAACATGACTCCTCTGCTCAGAGAATCTCAACACTCCCCCCCCCCTCCATATTCAATTATAGGTAGCAGTGAAAAATAAGTTGTACGTTGGTGTTTTTTTTGTGTTTGAAATGGGTCAGTTCTGAGCTGGTAATGCACTGGGACTCGCCAAATCTCAGCGGGCGGCATTTTCCCTTTCCCCTCGCCGGTGCAGGACAGAGGAGTAATTGAGCACTGGATGACTCTACTCCTGGAGACGGTGGCAGCCATGGAAATGTCTCCTCGCAGACCAATAAAAATGTCCTCTCCTTCTTGCTGTAATTGGACGAGGGACAGTGGGGGTTGGGTTTCTGGCCCCGAGGAGACCACCTGTGGAAATGCTTTACTCAATACACCACTATTAACCTGATGAGACAGGGGACTTGCTGAGAGGGGGGGACAACAGAAAAAAAAAATCATGATAAAAAAGACTGATGCTGTTGAGGAGAAGAGAAGTGCAGCTCTCCGTGTCTCAAGCTTTCAAAACTTGCAAAGGTAGCAGACGTGTAATTGCTCCTGGCTTCCTCGCCACAATGGCCGCCGCTGCTCTTCAACACAACTTAAATTATGTGAGAAATTCGTTCGTGGAGTCTCGGAGTGAACGCCATTGATTTATTTGACTTGATAACACAGAGCGGGGGAGTGTGTGACATTAACAATTCAGACGTTCAGAGCGCATGAATCAAAAGTTAACACGGAACGTGGATGTCAGAGAGAGAGAGAGAGAGAGAGAGAGAGAGAGAGAGAGAGAGAGAGCGTTGCAGGCAGAAGTCTTGTTACTTTATAATAATAATAAAGACAGTTTAATCCACATAGTTTAACATCCGAGTGTGTTCGTGAATCTACTCCTTCACATTATTTTCCACATACTTCTGAGGAGGTAAAGCGTTTACTTGGAGCTACGTGGTCCGGTCACAGCACCAGTTAACCAAGTGAGTCTCTTTGTTGGGGGTAATAGACCTCTCACAGATAAGCTGAGTCCAAGGCACAAGCATTGCGGTTCCTGACAGATTCCTGGTAATTAGGTGAGTCCGGAGCTGTTTTTTTTTTTTAGAGCAATGAAAGGTACGTTGAATCATTGTCAAAAATGCTAACAGTTTATTGAACCATAATCTCTTATCCCTCTCATGCCTCATACCGCCGCTTTGTCACGTTCGCCTTACAGATGCACAAGTTCCCCTTCCCGGTGCTTTTAGACACTCAGAGCCTGAGCAGCAGTAAAGTAAAAGTCAGAGAACGAGGTTGGGATCATGATAAACACCCAGGTTAGGCTTCGTGGATGTTCACCTGGCTCACACACACTTAACTGTCTGGTTCACACGTTTCCTGACTCTGTGTTGAGTATTTTCATTATTCCTTTACCGCCATTTATTGGGCCCAAGTTGCAAGAGTGGTAGAAATTGTGCACAAATCAGTGGTCATCTCATCATCTAGGTCGTCTTTCTTAAACAGAAGCAGCACCACACTTGGTCAAACTCATTCACAAAAAGGAGACTCTCGCATTCTTGTTTCCCAACCCCTAAAATGCAAAATGAGTCGTGTGATAGTTCTCAGTTGGTTTGCCGCTAATGTATAAACAAAAAAAAATATTAACGAGCACAACTAAGCTGAGCTAAAATGGACTTTAAGAGGCAACAGCGTAACTCGTGTGTCCCTGGTTGTTGTGTCATAAAGACGCAACATTAACAAAGCCCCATTTACGACACAGATACTTTCCCTCAGAGTCGCTCTTGTCGTTGTTTAAAACATGGACTAATCCTGCTCCTCTGAGCCTTCCACATTGAGTCGTCGCAAGTCGTCGTCGTCGCGTTTCTATTAAAACCCGTGCCGCGCCCGGGAGAATAATACAGCGAAAGCAGGGCTTAAAGGGGACCAATATGAATGCAGACGGTGTCATTTTTACCAGAGTCGTAACGCTGTCGCGATACGTTTTAACGCCGCGATGACGAGGTTAAAAAGCAGAAGAAGTCGACCGTTTTTTCGGCTTTGAATTTAAAGTTGATAAGCAGTTTCGCAGCGAGTTTGATCCCGGCTCACCCCGAGCGAAACAGCACGATGCTTTTTTTTCAGAGAGAGAAAACACGCAGATCACAGACAGCAAGACAGACTGTATTCTTCACACGTACGCTTATTGAATTTGTGCGAGGACTGACTGAGATAACTGTAAGAGAGAGAGAGCGAGAGAGAGAGACAAGAGATAGTGGATAGAGAGAGAGAGGCTGGCAGCAGATGGAGTCCAAACATTTAAGGCATTCACACTTGAGCTCCATTCAGACATTCATCTGGCTTCTCTCTCCCGCCGCATTCATGCCGCACAGCCAATTCCGGGGCGATAAGTCAGCCGTGCGCTCCTCAAGGTAAGCGAGTGAATAGAGAGGTACAGTCTTTGGTTTCGCCGCCGAGTGTGAGGACGGGAGCCTACACACTGACCTTCCTCACACCCCGGCTTTACTTCGACGGGGGGGGGAAGGGAGGAGGAGAGTTTCATAAAGAGATTATTGTGCTCGCTCACCTTTGACCCGTCTGGCTGCCTTCTATAACAACTCGAGCTGCCTGTCAATCAGTCGGAGTGAGGCGCAGAAAAGAGAGGGGAGATAAGAAAAGGAGATGGTTCCAACCTGTGGGGAACGGATTAAAGCCGAGCGTTGCTTTTGCCGCGGGAAAGGGAAAATAGGTGTGAATTGGACACATGAGTTGTCAGCGATTGCAGCCACTGCTGCGTGACTCAGCAGGCCGGGGTAACGCCGAGGACGCCGAGTGACATTTTCCATCTGCTATTAGATAAAGATGTTCAGTGTGTTTCCACTTTATTGACAGTTATGATGTGTGAAGGAGGGCTGGTAAAGAGAAAGTCTACACACATACACCAGACATCCATCCGTCCACAGTATTTTCTATTTCATTTCCCCCTTTTACTGGAGAGGCGATAAACCACGGCTGCAACAATGAATAACAAAAGAAATCCTCAGTTTGAGAGCCTCATCATCATTATTTTGGGGGGCTGAGTTTGGGAAACACGCATCGTCAGTTTTCCGCCGTTTTATGGACCAAACGATTACCCCGAATTTGGAGGAAATAATCCACACATTAATCGATTGTGAAAATAATCAACTCCGCAGCGCGAGGCACCGAGGATGACTCATCCGTACTTCAGCGCGGCGTTATCGAACGCACTCCCAGGCTGACTCATCCAAACCTTCCGTGGATAATAATAATAATAATGACCTCAATTCAATCCAGGAACTGCGTCGAGCCACGGGGAGCAACCCGCTTTCTCTTTTTTTCTCCTAAAAGGGGGGAATAACCATGTGGTAAATGGTGTAAGAGAAGCACATTTGCTGTATGAGCGACTTTGAACCCTCAGAGTCCACCGCGCTGACCTTGACAGACAGTCGATGTTTTGGATGACGGCGAGCCCAGCGAGCTGTAAACACTCACTCACGAGCAGCGCTCTATCTCCCATAAGTCTCAAAGGAAAAGCACTCGGAGGGCAGAGACATCCAATTCCAGCAGTCATCCGCCGGAGCACACGGGACTGAAGGACGTGGGATTGAGAGGGCAAGAAAGCAAAGGCAATGGAGATGTTTGTGTCACACCTCCTGCTCGCAGATTTGTCACCGAAACGAACGCATGAAATATCGCAAGCAGAGCGAGAGTCGACGGGTGGAATTTTCTTCCTGCGAGACCTTCGGTGAAATGGGTTTTCACGGGTCAAACGCGGGCTCCACCCGTGCGAGCGGTGGTTACAACCTCCCATCCACACAAACCACAGTGACCAAAGGTTCAAGTGAGTTGCAGGGAAGAGGTAAACATTCATCCGCAGCTCAAACGGTATAGTGTATGCTAGGTATGACATGAGCTACAATAGGACTCTCCAACCTTTTTTCTTCTGAAAGCTACTTTGACGAAATGAAAGTGGTTGTTGTTTGTGCAATGATGGATCGTTGACCTGTCCAGGGTAAAGTTGACCAAGTTGCTTCCCTGTCTGTGAGAAAGTATTCACACTTTACACATCTTAGAAATGTGAAAAGTCTCGTCTGGTCAAGACGTTTTTGAGAGGGGTACTGAGACTGTGAGTGAATCAAAGAGGTCACGTAAGTTTGTCCTTCTGTGAGCAACATCCTGTCTACAGTTTTTATCAATCACGTTTTTTTGGGATGGGTAGGTGATAACCCAAGTATGTTTCCATTGAATTTTGATTCTGTCTCTTATAAATGGACAAAACTGCAAAAGACAGGGTCTCTTTTAACAGGGACAGGGACTTTTTAAGACTTTTTTAAGACCATGAATGATGAAAAAAAAATACAAAAAAATACAAAAGACATGAAGGAAAATTGGAGCCACAAATCGTTGAACTTGCAATTTGGCTTAGCTGTGGGCTTTCATTAAGTTTCTCCGCTGCTATGCTAAGCTGTAACACACCGCGATGCTTGCACAGCAACCTAGCTAGTGGTACTCGATAAATTCTTCAAAGCGAGACTGAAGTTTATGCATCTTTTAAATAAAAGTCACGTTAATAGATTTTTTAAGACCTTTCAAAATTGCATTTAACACTTTTTATGAGATTTTAGGAGAATTTAAGACATTTTAACGCCTTAAATTCAAATGATTGGATTTAAGACTTTTTAAGACCCTGCGGATACCCTGAAAAAATACTGCCATATCTCTGTCAAGACTCATCTGATTTTAACCACATTTGGTATGTGTGTGCAGGATCATACTCTCTAACATCAGACTGAAATTCTGCAAAATCTGGATCTGATTTGCTCCAGATTATGGATGTGACATTGTTCCGTCCCGTTGAAGATCTCAGTGACATCAGATCTGAATTAAATTTGTCATGTTTCTGTAAAATGGTAATAGTTATAAGCTACAAGAAAATGTCTATACAGATCTAGAAATAAACTTATTTTCTCAGTCTCCCATGTCTTAATATGGTACATTTCATACCTCACCAGTAGATCGGTGGTGGCATGTCATTGGTTAACCTGTTCACTCGCCGTCCATCCATTTTCTTTTTAATTCACCAGCAGGTAATAAATACTTCTGCTGAAGACATGTGGTGACGTCTGCTGAGCACTCGTCTCCTCTCACTCCTCAGCTCCTGAGATTCCCATCACACACACTCTTCCTCTTCCCGCCCTCTGGCGATGTAGTGCTTATTTACTCTGGCCTTTCCTCTGCCGGGTTGAATGCGGGGAGGGAAATGAGCTCTTAACTGGGCTTTCCATACATCACGTATACAGTGACACTGATGCATGTTGCCGTGGAACGGCTACATCCGATGTTGTTTTTTCTTAAAAATCAATTATTTACTGAGTATTTAAAGAGTCCTGCGATACATCACGGCGTGACTGCAGAGTGTCAGCCCCTGACATAATGAGTGTTTGCGACTCCGCGTAGAGTGAAATGGGGGGAAAGTGAGCCGGGGCTACTTAACTTTCATCAGCAGTCGGAGTGGATTTGCATACGTTTGCATCCACTTTTCTCTTCCCATCAATTCTGCATTCACATTTTTTTTTCCCCCACTGTTACTTCGGTTCGGCCCTGACCGTGATTTAAGACATATGACCAATGCAAGTTTACATTACAGTATATTTTAAATAAGGTATTGTTGTGGCAAAATCACGTCTACGGCACTCGCCTCAGCGCTTCAGTCATTACTGTGTTCAGAAGAACGAGGAGGTTGAAGAGAGCACTTGGTGATCAGGGCGACTTCCTCATCCTCTCATCCCACAGCAGTGTGTGTGAAGTGGGAGGAAAAAGAAGTGCCAGGTCTCCCCTTATCCATATGAAGCATGTATGTGTCTGTATTACTAAATATTAAACACTTAGCATACCATAAGATCAGTGCAGTCAAGCGTCAGCGCGTAAACGGCGTTTAACGGCGTCAAGGTTAACGCGTGATGCGTTTCCATGACGACTGACCGGAAAAAGACGCGTGTGACGTCGTGTTTTTACGTGACTCGGGATTGTTAGAATGAGTCCGTAAAGTAACGCTAAACTTAAAAAACAGAGGAACACAAGCGCAGTACACAGGTATGCTGATTATTCGTTAGCGCTGCTCTTTTCCTTTAATAAACAGACCGCTCCAGTTCGACTGTAGGCACGCTAACGGCGCTAAAAGGAGCTAATGCCGCTAACGGAGCTAACTGGTAAACGGTGCCTGGACTACGGTGTCGCGGCACGTAAACGTGACGCCACGCGCGTCTATTTCCAGTCAGTTGTCATGGAAACGTGTCATGCGTTAACGCGTGTTAACCTTTCGCACAGCACTACATAAGATTTAAGATAAGACATTAAAATAACTAAAAACTGGATTTTTTCCAAAGTGTATATTTAGATTATCTTTAACATTAACAAAAACACTTCTTCTCCTTGGCCTTCTATCTACATTTGACCATTTTACTATTATATTATGTCATTATTTTACTGTTTTACTTTTATGCTTTTATTGGTTTTATGTTGTGTACGTTTTACGTCGCTGGGCCTTTAACTCTGTAACTTTGGTCCAACCTTGTTTGTTTCTAAATGTGCTCTACCAATAGTTGACTTGACTTAACTTGACTTTTCAACAATTATTTAAACTTAACGCACGCAGTCCATTTTCTTTGTCGTCCCCCAGGACACAAACGTGGCAAGAAGTCAGTGAATATAACTGAACATTACTGAAAAACTTTCATAGATATTGTTGTTATTCTTCTTCCTCTTTCAGTTTCTCCCTTTAGGGGCCACACGGCTGCCTGATATACAGTATATGTTGTTCTTGTTTCACTATAAAAATAAAAACTATAGACACCAGAAACAAACACTAACAGGTGAACATCGCGTAGCGCAACCCTGAGAAATGATGATAGTGAATTGGACAGATAATCTTAACAGAATGCCCGGAAAATACAGCACAAATACAGTAAAATAGTACAATTTAAAAAGTGCCAAACAGTACCGGAACCCCAAACTTGGACCCTTTGACCCTTGGACTTGGATGTGTGCTCCACCAAAGGGTCCAAAACAAATCACTTCCTGTGTTTAACACTGGAATAAAGAGTGAGAGAGTCAAGTGAAAGTATACTATATATCCGCAGGGGTCTTAAAAAGTCTAAAATGCAATAATCTGGCCATAAAAAAACTTAAATACAGTTCTGCCAGGTCTTAAATAAAAAAAAAAAAAGAAGAAGAAAAAGAAGAGATGAACATTACTTTTATTGACTTATAAAGTTTAGTTGCCCTTGTTTCATCTCGGGGAACTAGTTTCGATTTATGTTGCGTTGTAATTCAACAACGGAGCAAACGCGACGGAGAGGCGATAAATACTAACGTCTACTGCAGAATCTATCGCCGGAGCAGCCAACACGAGCCAGTCTGGCAACGGGTGAGGTGAGGAGGATCGGATTAGATTGTGACAGGACACAAGGGGATTATCGTGAGTGGTTGAAGTCGGTGGAAAATACCAGGTCCAAGCTGCGATGTAAGAGGACGCTACAGTTTGGGAGGTTGTCGTAGAGACAAGAAGTCAACGCTCAATATCAGCCATTATTGTTCCATATCGGAAGCGGAATCCGCAAAGTCCTTCAGTCAGGCAACATTGTTACTCGCAGAGATCTGTATCGTTATGTTAATTGATAAATTCAAGTCAATTAAATATTGTTCGAGAGCAGAGAAACCCAACAATTCACACAATGAGCGAACACGAGGCATCAAAGATGTGCAGCCATCTGCCTAGACGGGTTGGGGTGAAAGGAAAAATCTGGATAATTCTGGGGGTTCCGATCTTCCTTGACCGGACATGAAAAAGGAGCTAAACCTTTAACACCTAAGACCTCAAAATGTCTGTCTGGACCTCTGTTTTTCTGCTTATTTTAACCATAAAAAGGCCAGAAAATTATACCGTGAGTAAGTGATTTTGGCAGTTATTTACAATATACTGCACGTTAAAGTAGTGGGTTAACCATTAAAAACGAAGAAGTAGTTGAAGTTGTACCAGATTTTGCGTGTTCAATTTGAAATGTGAACACATTTTTAAACATATTTGATTGTGTTTGTGCAAAAACAGGCCAAAAAAAATGGAAACTTACGTACAGGTGTGTTTCCACCTCCCTCCTCTATGGCGACAAAGACGCTGATTCGCCGGCTTCCTGGAACAGCGCGAGTGAAATTACCGTAATAACCACACATTTTCCCCGATAGCACAAATCGTCACGCAATGACGGCGATGTCTAAAACGGTCTAAATAAGTCTTAAATTTGACCTGAAACCTGTAAATACCCTGATATATACCCATACACGTACGTCTTTATGTACTGCATCATACATTTATACATCTATAATTCCCATGTGCTTCAGTGACTCTAATGTTTTAAGGTTTTGACGATAACGAGGCCCGCAGACATGACATGTCCTCTCCGAAGGAGAATAAGTGCCGCAAACATGCGGCAGAAACCTTAAAAAATGCATTCCAATGTCAGGGCCGTTTTTCACTCCACGGCACTCATTGCTAATAATTGATTATTACTCCCTCCACGTGACCTTCTCTGCTTATTATTTCATTCAGGCTGCAGAGGATTCGTGTCGATATCTTTGAGGGCAGATCGAAAAACAGGGAAACAGGAGGTTGGGGTTAATATGTGAAAAGGCTGTGGAGAGAGAGAGACCGAGAGAGAGAGGGGAGGCTGTAAAATTGGCAGCGAGAACAAGGTGAAGGATGGGAAGATGACGGCGGTGGAAGGGAGGGGAAGGCGGCAGCAAGAGATGGAGAGGCATGAGGGGAAGAGGGGGGGAGAGAGAGAGGTCTGATTGACAATTTACATCCTCTTCAGAGGGTATCAGGGGACATGATTGAATCCAGTCAGGCTGAACCCATTAGGGGGGAGAGCGCTGCTGTCAGAGGCCGAGCAGAAAGCCATTGACCGGCACCCGGTCCCTGCTCTTCACCGGGGCTGCATTTATATTCATGCCGGGTTGAGTTATTGAGCAAGAGAGAGAGAGGCAGGAAGAAGAGAGGAAGACGGACTGGAGTGAGCCTCGTCTCGCCGTCCATTTGCTATTTGTGAACCGTAAAGTTTTTCAGCGGCTGCCGAAGATCTGCTTCACTTAACCTGTATGTGACTGATCCCATTTGCATGCGATTTTCATGGGTCAACATGTCCATAAATTGGTTGCGAATTGCAGACGTCATAGTCCACTTAAAAGCATGTGGAACGACCATTTAAACACTCAGGGTGGAGGGTGACGGGGGTTAACATGTCGCATATCATCACTCTGCTCGACTCCAAATCAACGCCAAACGATGATCTTCTCAAGTCTTGTTTTGTCGACGAGCGAAAACGATTTCATTTTAAGGATTCCTTTGGTACGTGGAGCAGAGAAAGCCGAAAATATTCACATTTAAGAAGCTGGAAAATCAGGGAGCTTGTTTTAATCGTGAAGAACGTGACTCAAATGATCATTCATGATAATTTCTCAATCTATTTCAGCATAATACAACAAGAAAATATGTACACCTGGACACCCCATGACCTAGCAGAAAGGGAACTTACCTCATAATCGGAGGGTTGCCAGGTCGAATTCACAAAGGTCAAAGGTACAGGTGAGCAAGGTTGATTGGGTTATTTGTCCACTCTAAATTGACACCAGCCACATCCAGTGCACACAAATGTACTTGCCGGTCGGTGCCAAGCCCTGGATAAATGGGAGCGTTGCACCAGGAAAGTCGTCCAGTGTAAAATCCTCACCAAATCAAATACGTGGATCACTGAGCAGGTGACCCCGAGATAGAGAGAGAGGCCAGGGCTCCCACTGGTCCTTGAAATCCTGCCCTAAACAGACATGGGTCATTGAAAGTGCTTGAATTTTGTGCACGAAAGAAGTAAAGTTATATTGAGGTAAATGTCTTCACACCCTGCGTTGATTGATGTGATTACTAGCGGTGTTCGCTGTTTCTCTTTCGACCGTTGACGTGAGATTCCGTGCTGAACAGTGAGTGAGTAAAGTTGACAAATGTTGACGTGATGCCTGGGAAATTAAAATTCCAAGATCCGTCTCAGCAAAGACAAAGACAAAGACTGACTTTCCCTGAATTTCACTCAAATTTGAGTTTGAGGGAATTAGTCTTGCAAAAGGCCTTGAAAAGTCCTTGAATTTGGTGTCAACCAGAGGTGTGGGAACCCTGGAGAAGCCTGGTGAAGGAAACTTGCTAACATATAAAACCAAGCATGAGGGAAAGAGAGAGCCCAGGGCTCCCACTGGTCCTTGAAATCCTGTCAAGGCCCTTGAAAGGTTTTGGACAGGGATCGCTGAAAGTGCTTGAATTTTGTGCAAGAATGAAGATCAGTAGGACAAACGTAGAGTCGTAATTACTAGCTGTGTTGTTGGACTCTTGTCCACTGTCTCTCTCCGCCGCTGACGTGAGATTCCGTGCAGAACAATGAGCGAGTAAAGTCAAGCAAAGGGAGAGAAAATGACGACGTGATGTCCCAAAAAGGACAATTGTCACTTGTCCAGATGCAGAACGTTCTGCAAATCAATAAAAAACGGGCGCCATCATGGACGAAGACGCTCTTACAAAGTTGTCCTCCCATTTTAAACCGTGTTAGCACATTGGGTCCTTGAATTTGACGGAATTTGTTCCTGGAAAGTCCTTGAAAAGACCTTCACCATCGAAAAAAAAATCTCAGAATTCACATCAAATCTTGAATTTTGCATCACAAAGACCAACATCAAAGCCAGTGTTGTGTATGTGGTGAATTTTCTTGGAAGACATCTGCGTTCCAAATGTTTTGGCTGAATCGAGGCAATCATTTCACTGAATGTACCCCCCCCCAACCCCCCCCCCCCCCAGATCCCTGGGCGTGATGGTAGCAGCAGAGATATGACACACTTGAGGGCGTGATAAGCCACATTGGCAGCGAGAGAGAGAGAGTGAGGGCTGCTGGGAGCAGTCGTAGACATCCGTCCCCACCCCTCACGTCTCCATTCACATCAGCGAGACGTCAGCCGATCCAGAGCAGCCCGGAGAGTTTGACTAGGTGACAAAAGAGGGTGGAGTGTTGAGGAGGAGTCATTCACCATTGTCACCATTTATCTCGCAAACGCAGCACATGAGCCCGGAGCTACCATATTGCATCAGTCTTCTTTTTTTCGCTCTGTACCGGTTAGCTGTCAAGTGTGGAGGCGGCGTGAAGGGAAGGACCGACGTGACGGGAGTTCGTAGAGAGGATTTCGCACGGCGGTGTTTTGTGGAACTTTTGACCGGAGCGAGACCTGGGGCCAATTCCAACTCCTATCTTAACCCTCAAGCTCAACCCTTAATCTTAACTGGGCCTCAAAACCAAGTTGTTGAGGGTTATTTTGTCACTTAGAAATGGGACACCCCTTAAATGCAGATACGTCTTCAGACTGCGGGGGGCAGAATAACGCGAAAGCTGCGTCCAGTCTGTCAACTCCAAAAAAGAAGAAGAAGAAGAACGCATTTACGTCACCATCTGTTTGTCAGTCGAGTTATTAGGTTGTCAGTTAGTTATAAGATGATACTCGTACAAATACAACAACCACGGACATATTCAGCTGACAGTTACCACAGACCACGGCTTATTGAAAAGTAAACGATAGCAAACCATCGCGTGTGCGCACCGGCCGGCTATTGACAAAAGATCGTAAAATAAAAAATAAATGTTACGCAACAATGACGTCAGTAATCCATAATATGGGCCTAAACTAAGATAATACAATGGTTTTCATCATTTTTATATCTCTATTAACAAAGAAAATACTTCATTTGTAGCGTACTCGTTTCGCTGCTTTCGACGCCATCTTTCTTATGTAAAAACACGCAATGCATTCTGGGTAGCCCTTGCTCCCAAGGGTGGTCTCGGAAATTCTCAACATTGAGGGCGATACGGCCCTTAAACTTGCCCCTCAACTTAATTTTTCTGAGAATCGGGACAGCACTTGCACTAGAGGGAGCGCACATTTTTGAGATTGGGGGTTAAGCAAGGAATTGGAATTCACCCCTGGTATCAACATCCTTCCGGAGAGGTTGAGTCACATGCAGATCACGTGAAGTTCGAGTCTGAATTGTGTCATAGAAATCACATTCAGACATCAATCTATCCAAAGGATGGTTTTAGAAACCACTTCCTCAGGAGTCTCATGACTCAATACCCACCTCCACAATATCAACACAAAGCTCCATTTAATGCTACAGCAGGGTGAGTAGAGCCTTGATTCTCTGCTCACATCTGTACAGTCAAACCTCCCTTAAAAACACAATTTTCTTCTTGCAAATAGCCTTTGATTTGTATTTCATCAGCCGCAACTTGAGCTCTTGAAGTAACACCAGAGGAAACTTGCGTACCACTGGTGGTACACCTACCACAGTGTGAGAACCATGGTCTTAAGGGAGACAAATACCATACAGGATGTTAATACCACTTTATATTTCACAAGTTGCGTGTGCTGTAACTATTTACTTAGTCTTGGTACTTTAACCCTTTTAAGACTTCAATTTCATCTGTTTTTCTTTTCACTTTTATATTCTTCGTCTTATACATTTCATACTTTTCCGTGGATTGCATTTATTGGCTTTTTGAGTTCTTTCAGTGCCGTCTGTGTGTCGTGTCGCCTTGAATGTGCCTTTGTGTGTGAAAAGTGCTCCTTTGTTGTGTGTTTTTAATGTTCGATAGATGTCGATTCTGGTTTTTATATGTGCAAAGTGCGTGGTGAGGGGGGGAGCGTGTTCAAATGACACTTTTTACTGTTTCTATCGCATTATAATTCCAAAGTTTTAGAATGTTTAAATCCTGCGTTATAATTATTTTCCTGCCTTTGTAAAACACCTTGAATTGCCTCCTTGTTTGAATGCTGCTTCATAAATAAACTAAAAGAAAAGATGTTAATACAAATAAAGTCTGATTGGATTGGTTTGGTCGTTTAAACCTCATCTAAAATTGTAGTGACCTAAAATATTCACGGTTAAGAAGCGGAAAAAACCAGAGAGAACTTGTTTTAAAGGTGCATTATGTAATAAATCTAAATCAACTGGACCATAAAATCCTCCTAATATGTCACAGAGACTCAGGAATAATGTTCATATAACAAACTGAACTCACTAACAACAACAGTACAGACAAAATATTTGCATTAAAAAAAATATATTTTGCAGAATACAAATCGCGTTTATGTTTTGAAATCATGTTTTGGCGTCATGTGGCGCCACCTACCGCCGTCTACCAATCATTGCAGTCAGTAGAGTCTCAGCTGCCGCGCAACCACGGGTTGCCAGTTACGGCAGAAAACGAAACGTAAATGACCTCGGTATTTTGAATTTGAATGTAGTAACCGTTTTTGGCCACATTCTTACATATGGCGCCTTTAAATAAACATAAAAAAATCTAAATATCTGAATATGAACTGATTGATTGATTGATTTTTTATGAATGCAAATGAATAAAAGAAGAAGAACACATGTATCATGTATTTTATTCTCCACTCAGTGGACGCCGATTATTAGTCTGTTTACATAGAAGCTTCCTTGGCGCCACTAATTCAGCTTTTTCTCTTTGCTTTGATGAAATTATCAAAAATTTGATAATGAAGTCCATTCCGGGTACTTTAAAAGAATCCAGCCTTAAATATGTCGTTTGAAGGAGCAGTAATTAGATAGAGAGACGTTTCAGAGACACAGTCACTTCTCCCTTTACCGTTTACAGTCACAGAGGGATCATGTTCCAGTTATGGATGTCCCAATTAGCAGGAGGAACAGGGGAGAAAAAAGCATTTTGCAAGGCTATAGTTTTTATTTAGGCAGGCTTAATGCAGGCTATTGACGTCTCTACGAGGACCAGGATTAGGTCAAATGTACTTCACTCGCTAATGCATGCTTAATGGCTCCACTATAGATTAGCCATAAAAGGGGGGGGGGGATGATCGTAAATATCGCTGGATTTTTTAAAACATTTATGAGTGAAATCCAATGCCCCTTCAATGCTTCTCAATCTGTGAGTCACGGCGAAGCAGAGAAACACACAGAGAAGTGGATTACTGGGTTTTTTCTGAATTTACGAGATCATTTTCGAGTGCACCGTCGTCTCGTGTCCATGAAACATTTATTCCGCCGATCATTTGGAGGCGAAACATCTCAGTGTCCAGCAGAAATGCTGAAGTGCAAAATGTCCTGAGGAGCCAAAGTCCTGCAGAGTCCACAAACTACAGCCTGACTTTATTTTAAAAACGTGGGAGACCATTATTATTATTATGTAACCGATTATCAATGTTTTAATGCTTCTATCTTTGTGTTTTTAACATGGTTTTGGTAGGACACCCTGAAAACAGTTTGAAACAGACCACAGACACGCACTTTTCAGGGAGGAGGTTCCAGGGATAAAGTACAAGTTACGGTTCTACACAAAAGTACGCGACATCCGTTTCCCGGTTGACTCGCACTCATTGGTTATTGCGGAGGTTCTGCTCACGCTCCCGATCACAAAATCAGGAAGATGATGGCGCTGACGTTAAAAATCGCATCTGCTTATCCCTCACACCACAGGGAAGTTTGGTCAGATAATCCGTCCAATTCAGCCTAAAATCAGAAGACACCCAAGATTGCTGGAAGGACCGAAATCGGGCCAATAATTGTAATTAAAATAAACTGAACAACTAAGACATGTTTATTTCTGGCCAAGATGTTAAGAAGGGAGCAAAAGCTTCTCAAGTATCTCATGCATGGTCACTTCCTGGTTTTCAATAAATCAGCTCGACTGTTTCCAATAAGCTGTCGGCCAAAGACGCAGAGATGCTCTTCAGTCGGTGTCTGCAGAAGATACCGACAAATTTATTGAAGTGATCAGTGACCTTCTGTTTTCCTCTCACGACACTGGAATTTAAATGACCTTTTTTCATTTTAGGCCATTGTAGGTTCCCTCAGGACTTACTACAAAAACAACATTTTCAAACCCAAGTTTCTACTGAGCTCTGTTTATAGACTCAAAACACAGTTGATTTTTGGTTTCTCGGGAAAAAACAATCTTGTCACTTAAGAAGAAAGAAATTAAAATCATGGAAAATGATCTCTTTAGTCCATAAAAATGATGCAAAAAATGTCAGAGCCAAAACTTGTAACTCTGTATACTGTAAATATGGTTCCAGGTAAAAAGAAGTTGAAAAAAATCTTTAGATGTCACACAACTACATTGTGAACGTGTTCCAGTGTCACTGTTATGAGGTGAGTTATTGTTTTGACGTTTCCTCTCTGCAGCGGCTGGTGTTTCTGTTTCCACGGCAGAGGAACACAGGAGAACAGAGAGGAGCAGGACATGTTCAGGTTTGAAGAGCTGACACTCGCTCGTGCTGGATTACCATGGTTACACCTGTGTCTGAGCCACAGCTGCTGACAAGTTCCTGCTTCATCTGTCACAAGCTCATCTGCCTCCTTTGACCCCCACCACCACCATCACCATCACCAACTGACAGAAATGTACACAAATGATGCTGCTGAGCTCAAACTCCGGAATCCAGGACACAAAGAGAAATATATTGTTTTAAGTAAATAAGAACAATGTGGTTCGTCAAAAAACCGTCTCTGCTCGTGGTTTCGACGATCGTTCAGCCTTCAAATTGACTTAAATTCATCTGGAGGTGATGAACGCGTGGATCACGGTTTATAAATCTGACTTCACACGTCGCTGATGGTCTATCAACTCCCAACACTCTCTTAGTTTAGATTTCCCGTGACATTCCGCCGCCGCCGCACACAGGAAGTGATTATGTCGTTTGTCAAGTCGGTACGGACGCAGACGCTTTTCACGACACTTTATGAATTGAGCAAACAAAAATTAGCCTGAAAACACCCCGAAAAAATACACAAACAGACAGTGACTCTGAGTCTGTGTCTACTTCCGGTCGGTAGCCAATCAGCAGGCAGCTTCCTAAGCCCCGCCCCATGGTCAGAATTACAAACAAACAGCCAGGGAGTTTGGAGCGCATACAAGCTAGCTAAATTCCGATAGCAAACTAAAAGTGCATTTTCAAACAAATAAAATAATAATTTTGAATGATTACATTTTTATTGTTATTTGCAATTTGTGTGTGAAGCCAAAATGTGCGTTTGTTCAGGACCCCGCCCACCTGCCCATGCTCTGCTGCTGTATACACACAAACGTTCCCTCAGTCAGATCTAATTTGCATTTTAATTTTTTAAATGAAGGACGGAGCAAACCAATGATGCTACACATCGTTTTTGTTCAAGAAAACAGAGACAGAATAAAAAATTTAACAACAACAACAACAGAAAATCACGTACTACAGCTTTAACTCTGATGTTTTCAAACTTTAGAGCTTCTCAGTGAATTAATACAGTATTAATTATGACTAAACAAATATGGAACTGTTAAACGAATGAATCAATTGTGAGTATTTTGGGCTTTTTGTGAAAAAAAAAACCCCATTGTTTTGAGGTTTTGCTCCAAAACTGTTGCTTCCTAAGCCCCGCCCCTGGCCAGAATTTCAAACAAAAAGCCAGGGAGCGCAAAGGCAAAAGAGTCGGTACGAGCGTAATTCCGATCGACGCAATGCAAATCGATGCAAAAAAGTGTATTTTTACGATCATTTTAATAAAATCTAATTCCAAATTTCCAGTGCCACACAACCTTCAGTTACTCCTCACAGAAAAGGCTGATAACGTCATGCAACCTTCTCCACCGTCGCCACGTTATTCTTTCCTTTTCATAATTATCCGATTGTGTTTTCATGCCATGTCCTTATCTCCCTCTCTCTCTGCCTCTATTTTATCATTTCACATCCTGCTCTCCGAGCAATCGGCTCATTCCTTTCACCTGGTGATCCACTCACGCTCACCTGCAGCTCATTAGCTTCCCCCTGCATATATAGCCACTCACATTCGGCCGCCGCGACTCTGCCAGGTTCGTCCTGGATTGTTTGAAGTCTGCGTTTTTAAAACCGACCTGTTTTCTGACCCATTGAATTCGAGGCCTGCTGCTTTTAGACTTGGACCGACGACCCCGTGGTATTTTAACCCTGTTTTACTCTAGTGACCCAGTAAACTGCAACACTCCAGACTCTGCCATTGATGCATGAGAGGATGATTCACAAGAAAAAGAAGCAAAAATGAGCCTTTAATCCAACATTGGTGTGTTTTTCGTTTCTGGTACGTGACTCAAAAGTGTTTGATTATGTTATATTATAGTCAGGATTTGACTTCATGGACTAAAAGTCAACAATATTTGTTTCTTTTTAAGTGTGGAAGCAGCTTATGTTGTCGATGCTGGAGCTCTGCCGCTGCACAACATGGTTCCTCCACATAAGGTATCTATCTCCGCGTTTGCCGAGGAGAATTTAGACAAACGCATTACTTCTCCCTTTTATTTTTTTAATTTTTTTTTTTTATAAAACGGAATCGCTTCCACACAGCGCTGCCACCGCCGCGTCGAGTACACTCTATCTGCGTCACCTCTGACCTTTCCGCGCCGCATCCTGCACATTATCCGAGCAACGAAGTTCTCTTCTGTCTGTTTTTAGACGCACAAACAACAACCCACCGCTCGCGTATCGCCGACATAAAGGAACGGTTGGTTTTAAATGAGCTCCATTCTTCTGTTCCGACGCTGTCAGCGGGGTCGGCGGGGGGGGCAGGTCGGCAGCAGATAGTGTGTGTGTGTGTGTGTGTGTGAGTCCAATGGATCGCTGCTCGGGAGTCAATTAACTGAGGTCTGTGCAAATGAACAGAACAAGGGTCGTAATCAGCAACAATCTCCTGCTAAGTCCTGCCTCCTGACTCATCTATTAGCGCCTGCTGGTAAATTGACTGCTCTGGACTTTAATGGGATGAATCTTAAGTGGTGTTTGGTTGGAAACGGCCAGGAAACATGGTCCGGAATTTTGTTAGAAAATGGAAAGGGTAACAATGTGATGAGAAGAGATGTGGATGTTTGGGTCCAGATCTCGTCTTTCTGACAAATGGATATCTTCTGATTTTGAACAGATCATCTGGCCATGTGATCCTGTAGCGAGAGGGATTGACGGACGCCATTTTAACGCCATCGGACACGTCATCAGAGTCCTGCCGTTTTAAAATCGTAAGTGTTAAAACATGCCTCCATGTCTGTTTACGTTCTGAAATCGCGTTAAATCACGCAAGTTTCCGCAAGATCCCCGATCCCTGGAATCAACGCGTTTGATCAAACGCAAAGTGTACGGTCCTGCGTCTTGACCGGATTCTATTCTTACTCGGGATTAAAACCATGCGTATTTGGTCTCCCATGTTTTTAAAAAAAAAAAGGATTTAAAATCAATTCTCTACTGTGAGACGGACAAAAATCACTGTTGCTAAAGCCCATCAAGCTTTCGAAGAACACTGTCTCGTCTCATTTCTGGTAAATAAAAGCAGACAAAAGTGTCTTCAGTATGCATTCGAAGGCTGTTTTCAAGACGTCGTACTGACAAAATCACGTCAAAAAAACACAAAGATAGTAGCTAAAATCTACAGATTGCAGAGTAAACGTGAACCACAGCGCCACCTAGTGATTGAAACTGAGGACAATGACATTAAGCAGCAGCAGTGTTTGGGGTATAAATGAGTCAGTTTCTTTAAAACGTAAGAGACAGCCTATAGGTTACAACAGTAGTAGTTTAGTCGTACGTTAGCTAGCTGTAGCTAGCATTAGCTAATTTAAGGACAGTGTTTTAGTCTTGCTGCGCTTTATATAATCTAATCTAAAATTGCCGTTATTCGCTTAAGAGTCTCGATGTCTTGATCGAGTCCATTCTCCAACCACAATTAGCGTTGTCTTTGACAGCGTTTCACATCTTTTTGTGGGGGTTTTTTAGCCGAGCTAGCTACTTGTGTAGCATTATCTGTTAAATGTGGGCTTTTTTCCACTCTATTTAGTTTTCAGTCAAGGTATGTTGGTATATAAACCGCTCCATGTTCCGTGACCAGGCTAGCTAGCCAGTTAGCATAGATCTCAGCTCTCTGCCATGTGAAAGGCAAAATAATCATATGTGCTTACAGAAGCCTGGCTGGCCATTTTTGACTCAGGGTTTTGCAAAAAGTGAAATATTTATTTCATGGGGACATTAAAAGCCCTCGTTATGTGAATTTCAAGGGCAACGTCATATTTATTTCAAGGGCATTTTTGCCACGAGCTAATTTTCTAACCCCGGCTCAGACTCTTCAAACCTAATAAGATGAGTTTGTGCGGACGTGCTGCTCGGTGAACCTCGTCCTCCTCCTCCGCTACATCACTTCAGATTTGGTCTTTACAAGCTGTTTTAATGAATTAATTAATTACCTTTTCCGCGTCCACAAACACAGCTCACTCTGCTTCACCACCACCCCCCCACCCCTGAAACACTAATCCAGGAAAATCCATGCTGACATTCCCCTCAAGGCTGTCCTCCTCTTCCCTTACTGCTCATTTCCCCGCTGCACATTTTACCTGTGCAAAAGAAAAACAAAGCTGGTGACATTTCAGGTCACCGATGATTTCCCAAGTGTGAATTAGCTGACCCCTCCTTTACAAGCGAGCAGATCAATGAGTTTGAAAGGTTGAAACGTGGTCACTTCTTCTTCTTCTTCTTGCCATTTACGAACAAACTTGTGCATCTTTTCTTTCCTTTGTATAAATATATATATATATATATATATATACACATTTATGCATGGCTAACCTATACTGTGCTGTATATATAATGCAGAGCCCCTGGGCCAAGCTGCATATTCTCTCCAGCTCTTAGTGTGAGGTCTGAATATTTTTCTTAATATGCATAATGTGGCACGTCATTAGCAGCAACTTTGAAAGCGCTTTTCCCCCCCCGACCACTCTCACCTCCAGCACAGTCAGTGAATGCATCATAAATGTGCAACGTGAATTATCTCCGGGGTTTTCACAGGCTTTTACTGTGATAATTTACAACACACTGTGTGTGGGATTTTTTTGTGAAATGACTATAGGTGTGTGGCTATAAGAGGTCTGATCTGTACGGTTGAACGCGGTATTTATAGAAAAAGTACTGCTAAATCACACTCATATATGTATTAAATATAAGTACTGTGAAGTCACAGCAAAAACCTGTTATTATATATTATAATAATACAACAACATAACATGTATAAATACTGCGAAATTATAAAAGAAAATACTGCTAAGATAAGTACTGTGAAGTCACGGCGAACAAAAAACGTATTATCATAATATCCTGTATTTCATAGTATTGCAATGTCACAGGAAAAGCTGTTGTTATAATGGAAAATACTGCTAAATCACAGTAACATTCCGTATTATAGAAGTACTGTGAAGTTACAACAAAACACTGTTATAATAAATGAAAATACTACTAAATTATTAAAGGAAAATACTACTAATTCACAGTAATGTTCTTTATTATGCAAGTACAGTGAAGTCACAGCAAAAACCTGTTATTATAAAGGAAAATACTGCTAAATTATAAAAGAAAATACTGCTAAATAAGAATCAGAAATGTTATGTGTTACATAAGTACTGTGAAGTCACAGCACGTATTATCAAGGAAAATACTGCTAAATCATACTAATATCCTGTATTTCATAGTATTGCAAAGTCACAAAAAATTGTTATTATAATGGAAAATGCTGCTAATTTATAAAAGTAAAATACTGCTAAAGCACAGTAACATTCCGTATTATAGAAGTACTGTGAAGTTACAACAAAACACTGTTATAATAAATGAAAATACTACTAAATTATTAAAGGAAAATACTACTAATTCACAGTAATGTTCTTTATTATGCAAGTACAGTGAAGTCACAGCAAAAACCTGTTATTATAAAGGAAAATACTGCTAAATTATAAAAGAAAATACTGCTAAATAAGAATCAGAAATGTTCTGTGTTACATAAGTACTGTGAAGTCACAGCAAATAAAAAAAAACGTATTATCAAGGAAAATACTGCTAAATCATACTAATATCCTGTATTTCATAGTATTGCAAAGTCACAAAAAATTGTTATTATAATGGAAAATGCTGCTAATTTTATAAAAGTAAAATACTGCTAAAGCACAGTAATATTCCATACTATATGAGTACTGTGAAGTCAAAGCAAAAAATTATTATAAAGGAAAATACTGCTAAATATAAAAGGAAAATACTGCAAAATCACACTAATACCCTGTAATGCATAAGTACTGTAAAATTGCAGTCATAGAAAAACTGTATTTATAAAGGAAGCACATCAAAATCACAATAATAGGACATGATTATTTTTTTATATTTTATAAGAACGTATGGCTAAATTATAGTAAAGTACTGAACAATTTTGCAATTCTATTATTTAATTTTATCATTTTTCAAACTTTGTTAAGTACCGTGTAGTGCTATGTATATATAATATATTATTTTTGGTAAATACAGAGTACAAAAAGCACCAGTAACCACAGAGTACTACGGCACAACCGTGAAGTCACGGTAAAATGGCTCTCGACTTACAGTTTTATCGGATAAAATGATAGTGAACGTAAATATAGGACGCGGAAATTTACTGTAAATATATCATCGGAAGGATAATTGACCGTGAAGATAATGCAACTCGTCGCCTACAGTAATAATACAGTGTGAACGTGTGTGTGTGTGTGTCATCGTGTGTATCTTGTCTCGGATAAATCTATATCAGGGCTGGTTCTATTTCCTGCTCTGACAGAATTAGTATGTGGCCTTGGCGGTGTTTATTTTTCAGATAATTAATCTGGAGAGTGAAGCCGAGGACGGACGGACGTGGGGGGGGCTTTCATCCGTGTCCTCAAAAAATGTCAGACTGTCCCTTTAAGTGCGTTTAAAGTCTACACGAGAACGTATTTCACCGTCGCGAGCGGAACAAAGCTTTAAAAACTAAACTAATGTTAAGCCTGACCCCCCCCCCGCTCCGTGTACCGGCTGTGACCTCAGAGAAGCGGCTGAGAACTTTCGAATAAAATACGTCCCCGCCTCGTTCTTCCTGTATTTCATTTCGGCGCCGGTGTTCTGCTCAGCGAGCAGTGGCAATAAAAAAAAAAAAAAAGTTTGACTCATTTTTTAAAGGCCCCCGTAAATCGAATCTGTGGATTGGACACAATGGGGAAAAGGGGGAGGAGGTGGTGGAGGAGGAGGTGGGGGAGGAAAGGGCACAGTCATCAGCGCCGCGGCGGCGAGATATTAGACGCTTCTCTTCTCCGACGAAAGGCTCTGGGCTTCTGTCACTGTCAGCCAGAACAATGGAAGTGGATCTGGGGCCGGGGTTTATTTCGCCGTTATTTGGTTCAGTCGATGGTTTCTTATTCTTCACTCGCGTCCCCAAAGACGGTGGAGGCGCTGCGATGCCGTGTCCGCGACTAAATGGGTACAAGTTGACCCTGAAGTTGAGGTCTAAACTTTTGTTTTGTTGGTATTTTCTGCAGGTTTACCGATAGTTTAATACCTACCATCAGTGTGCTCTAAATCTGTGATCCTGAAGGTGTGGTACCGTGAACCACCAGTAGGGTTGGGTACCGTTATGATACCGGTATCTGTAAATTGGTACCGGTACCAAACCGTATGTTATTTCAGTACTTTTAAAATATTTTTCAGTAAATTAATGAATAATAAATAAATGCTAGTTAGCTGATAATTGGCTAACGTCAACGTTTCTAGCTTGACTGGCTAGAAGTGCCAGTAGGAGCACTGCTAGTACTGGTAGCTATTGGTAGCCTATGCAGCAGTCGTCACTTTCCATGAGTCAAAAATGGTACATTTTGTTCACAAATATTACGTTGATCGCTGTCTGCGTAACACAAAAATGGTGCTCTAAATCTGTGGTTCTGAGAGTGTGGTACCCAGAACCACCAGTAGGGTTGGGTACCGTTACGATACCGATATCTGCAATTTGGTACCGGTACGAAACGGTACATAAATTAATAAACATTATATAAATGTTAGTTAGCTGATAATTGGCTAACGTCAACGTTTCTAGCTTGACTGGCTTCAGTGGATGTTGCTACTAGCAGTGCTAGTAGTAGCTACTACTGAGACATGGATACTCAAGGAAAAACAAATTTTAGCCAATTAACAAAAGTCTTGTCGTATATAAAACCCATATCAGCTTAAGTCTGTGATATTTTAAGAATATTTTCTTTGCTTTATTTTGCTCTTAGACGGCCATTTTTAGCTGGAAACTGAAGTATGTAAACGACTTATTCACCGACACCAAAGTCCATAGACAAATATGAAAATTTTTACCTCACAGGGACAAAATAATACACTGGGACTTAGTGATGTGGGCAGCAGTGATTCAACAACTCCTGTGTGCCAGGACGTAAAATTGACGTTTTTATCTGTGGAGTTTGGTGCAGGGAGTGAGCAGTTTTAACTGTGGCAAAAAGCTAATGAGATGCTCTCGACTCAAGCTAGCAGAGGTTTTATCAGGTGAACCTTTTGATAAATCAGCTTTCCTTTTGTGTCCCCACTGGCAGCCATTTTTTTTTTTAGCCCCCGTTGCCATGGTAGCATAGTATCGGGGCTTCATTAGTGCGGTGGTGCTCACTCTTTGTCGCAGACTGAAGCTACTCTAAATACAGAGTCAAATGTGCTGGTTGGGAGCTCATGTAACGGCAAAATCGAGTCAGAGTTCAGTCCTGGAGTCCCCTCCGGTTCTGCTTTGCTTCACCCGACAACAATTCTGTGATATTCCACAAGTTATTCTTTCAATTTCACGTAAATTAAATGAAGCAGCTGCACGACTTGCTGCATGTTCTGTCTTATTTTCCGAGGAATTCTCTCATCAGAGCCACCCTGTGCTTCCACACAGCCGGATTACTTGCACCTGTTACTCGCTCCTCGTGCCTTTTTCCGTCGACTTTAAGCTCAGTTCACGTTTCAATTTCCTGCCAGATTGTTTTAGCGGCTTATCGCCGAGCGTTGCAGTTAATTCTCCCATGTTTTCACGTCTCGCGTGTGTGACTCAGCGTGGACGTTTTCCTCGCTCCACACTCAAAGCCAACCGATTTTGCTGTATTTGCCTGTCAAGCAAAACCCTGCACATGTCTGAGTAAACAAAGACATCTGACGGGAGAATTGTGCGAGGAGTGTTGCCTGCTATTGCAACGTTCGCCGGATTTGTGTTTTATTTTTGTTTGTTGTTGTTTTTGCTTCCCAGACAACTTTATTTTTTCATTTTCGTGAAGACATTTAAAGAAACAAACTCTGGACTTGAGCTTTAAGTCTTCCGATTCCCTTGGTTACGTCAATCAGCAGGTAATGATATATTGACTAACCACAAGGGGGCGACAAAAGGAAGTCTGAATTGGTTTGAATGGAAGTCCATGAGAAAATGAGCTTCTACTTCTCATTTGACTTATACTAATGTCGGTAAAAACTTTCCTGATGAGTTTATCGTCTCAAACACTAGCTTTTACGTTTCTTCAGTAGAACATGATGTCCGTGTTGTAAATATGCTCCCAATAAAAGGAAATTTGACAGTAAATGACAGCAAATATGAGTGGCAGCTGGTATCGTCCAATTGGAGCCTGGTTACCGGTGATGTCTCTGAACTGTTTGCAAAAATGTCAACATGACATCGGCCAAATCCCTAATTCTGCCACTAATACTTATCTGCAGACCGCAAGAGAGGGGGTGGAACTACAAGTCGATGGAATTATAAGCATGAGTGTACGACTTTAAGGTCACAGAAGTCAGAAGTAGCTAAATAAAAGAGAATAAAATTCCTGAATTCCTTTACAACTCGTAAACTCCGAGCAACTTCACCAACCACGACATGGGATTCCAGGATTCTGCCTCCATACGAACGGCTAGCTCACGATACGTTTGCATTTCCGACTTCTCAACTGGATCGCGCTGAACTTTGGGATGACGGGACTCAGAGTTCTTCGTTCCGATGTAAATGAAACACAGCACAAGCAGTCCGAACAATTTTTATTTACGCCCTCTTAACGCAAACTGCAAGAGAGGGAGGAGCGGAAGTACAAGTGGGTGGAACTCCGAAATTCTGAGATCCTGAACTCGGGTTTCCAACTTCACCAACCAGGACATAGGGTTTCAGGATGGCTGCCTCTATAAAAACACTAGCAATGGCTAGCTCGAGATACGTTTGCATTTCCAACTTCTCAAGTGGAACGCGGTGAACTTGGGGGTGACGTGACTTCTACTTCAGAGGACCTTTTTCGAACATCTACGCAACGGCTTCTATTCTATCTACAGCACTTCTATTTCCGGCGGATGTCGCAGCAGAGCCTCATAAATTCAGCATAAATTCAGCACGAGCGGGAGAAGGAAAGTAGGAAAATAGAACATCCCGTCTTGACTCGACACCACACTTAAAAACATCACAGAAAGAATCCTCGCAAGCCCAGCGTGCTCCCGTGTCTTCGGTCGGTAGAAATACTGCTCCGATTGTTGTTCACGACACATACAAGTAGTATTTCTGTGCAAGAAGTACCGCGAGAAAACCTTGTATCGCGTTTCTTCTACCTGCAGAAAAGCTTGCACCTACCGAGCTCCGTCTGTGCTTGCGCCGGTGTATAACGCGAAGCCCACAGGATCCATCCATCTGTTTTCTCCCCGCTCCCTCTCGAGCTGCCGCGTCTCCAACCCAATAAAAAACTCACGGCGAGGCCGTTGACAGCTCTGCGCTGCGGCGGGCTCTGATCAGAAAAGAGCTACAGCCACTCTAATGGCCACATCTCACTGCATTATATTTCACACAGTAAATATGACAGAGGCCCGGTGAAATTTAGGACACTGAAGCGACAGCCCCATTTTTTAAACCCAGGTTGGAGCTTTCCCCGCGCACACAACACAGGACAGAGTGATTGATTTTACGCTCACTTTGTGGAGAAAGTTTGAGGTGCTAAGCAGCGGGGTCAGGAAGTTTACGTCCCTTCATCGACTTCATTGTAAAGACGAGGCAGTTTTTATCTGTACGGCACTTTTCAAAGATAAGGTTTAGGAAGTAAGGAAGTAAATATAAATACAGTCCATAAGAAAATGTAGTAAATATTTAATTAAGTAACCGTAGAAGGGGGATTTTTGTTTAACCAGATTAAAATTTCCTTTTTTCCTGTTGTTTTATGACATTTTTATTTGCCTTACCTTGTCTTCTTCTTGCCAAAACATGGGTTGGGTCAAAATATCGATTTGGCGAAAGATCATCGTCAGTCTGTTTGGGAAACTCGGGTGGACGTTAACCTGGCCGAAGAAGAAAAGGGAGTTTACGGCAGGATAATGGTGGAGAAATCTCCATTCATGTTCAATACATTCTTTCTTCAGTGAGACAGATTGCTATCATTGACCGTATATCCAAAATTGCAGTGTTTTAAGTAACAGATACAGTGGACTTTTAAAATCTGTCTATACTTGGACATAAATAAGGGTTTTGAGCTGTTTGTACCTGCTGAATTTCAAGGAATTTATCTTTACATCCCGTGCAGCACCAATCTTAAACCGGCGCTTATATGACGACACTGAAATGTTTCTCCTATACTGTTTCTGCCTTCAGATTATCAAGGGTACAAACAGATCGACAGATAATCCCACTTCGTCGCACACACACAGTGTCCGAATGTCTTGAGGAGATTCAGAAAGAGCAGCCGTCCTTTTACCTTTTCATGGTCAGGACACAAAGACGACGACGTTCCTTTGAAGGAAACCTTGTGCGGGTCATTCTTATGCTATAGTGCATCGTAAATCATTCACGTTATAGGCATTTTTTTTCTCTCATTAGAAGTATCACAACACAAGGATGATGTTGTCCGTGTCACTGCAAAAATAGACTTTCAAAATTTTAATTTTTGCCTAAAAATTTAAATAATCTTGGTTTAGCCCTAGAGAAAGACATTTTTAAGAAAATGTATAACGATATTAGCTACTACTCTACATTTACAAGATAAAACTATGTGTAACATCCAGTAAATGATGGTAAATAGTTAATCTGATTTAATCTGATGTCCAACAACCAACATAAGAGCTAAACAATAATTTAATAAACAGAAAAGAAATGAAAAAAAAAACATAAGAATGTCCATAAATGTAGAAATAAATGTAAATATAGCAGGATATAGCAGCAAACTCAATCACTGTATAATAAGCTAGCAGGCAGCAAGCTAGCAAGTTCACAAAACTAGCCGATAAATGTATTTTTTCCAACAAACAACGTAAGAGCTAAACAATAATTTAATAAACAGAAAAGAAATGCAAAAAAAAAACCATAAGAATGTCCATAAATGTGGAAATAAATGTAAATATAGCAGGATATAGCAAACTCAATCACTGTATAAGCTAGCAGGCAGCAAGCTAGCAAGTTCACAAAACTAGCCTATAAATGTATTTTTTTCCAACAAACAACGTAAGAGCTAAACAATAATTTAACAAACAGAAAAGAAATGAAAAAAAAAACAAAAGAATGTCCATAAATGTGGAAATAAATGTAAATATAGCAGGATATAGCAAACTCAATCACTTTATAATAAGCTAGCAGGCAGCAAGCTAGCAAGTTCACAAAACTAGCCAATAAATGTATTGTTTCCAACAAACAACCTAAGAGCTAAACAATAATTTAATAAACAGAAAAGAAATGAAAATAAAAAAACATAAGAATGTCCATAAATGTGGAAATAAATGTAAATATAGCAGGATCGCAAACTAAATCACTGTATGATAAGCTAGCAGGCAGCAAGCTAGCACGTTCACAAAAATAGCCAATAAATGTATTAAAAAAAGGGAAATCCACACATTTTACCTCGTTTCCACTCGTGACTGGGGCTGATTCTGTTAAACGGTTGCGTTATCTTCTTAATCTTGTACAGTATTTATGGTCTTTGTCACCGTTTTTCCCCGTTAGCTTTGTTCCCCTCGTTCGCTGTTAAGTTGTAATCATTTACGTGGCGAACCCTTCCTTTCAAAATAAACTTCCGGTTAAACAGGAAACGATATGGAAACTGGTTTGTATGTTAATTAAAAGTGTTAAATACAGACGGAATATTGTTAATACGAGATAATCTAAGGTATTATGTATACTGTAGTCAGCTTAATAAAAAAAAGTGAGTGAATATTTCGTACAAGACAGTTTCTTTTGCTTGTGATTGTTGACGTTCTTATATTTTGGATGAGTATTTTTCTTAAAAAGTGAAAGTGACAATATTTACATTATATTTTTTTAAGTATTTTAGCTTTTTAAGCACGAAAATGACAGTCAGTGCAATTTTATTATTATATATTTATACTTTTCATTGTGTTCGAATAAAACGCAGACAGCTTAACTGAGCCTTGTGGGGCTGTTTATTTGAGATAATACTTTATTTAGTCACACAGTGGGGACGTTTTTACAAAATGACAGCAGAGTCTTTCTTCTCTTTAATACTAAATATGACAAGGATTCAAAAAAAATAAAAAATAAAAAATAAACTCCAATGCGGACCCTATTTGTCCTGTTTTTATTGTGACCTACGATGCAATAACACATCAGACAGAGCTGTGGGCGGCAGTGGAGTGAAATTTGATTTCATTACTCCCAGGGAAGAGGCGAGGATATGACCGGGGGGGTGAGGAGTCCCCACAGGGTTCTTCTGCCCACCGCTCCCCACCGCACACCTAATGGAATCTTCCAGTGGAGTTGAAAATGTCAGTGAGGAGCAACGTGGACGTCGGTGCCTCCTGACACCGGCGACTTCATTAAGGCTCCTGCACACAATCGTGCAGCGATAAGCCCGGAAAAGGAGACACAGCAGCGGGGGGTGATGATTGTTAGCGTTCATAGGCGTTACCAGAGGCGATTCTAGAGTCTGTAGGGGCCCTGGGCAAAAATAATTCCCAGGGGGCCCTTCCTTCCAACCAGTGTTCATGATCATTATGTTACAGATAATCTGACACCAACGAAAAATGTATGAGTTCAAAATAAAAAAATAAAAAAAATAACATGGAAAAACCTTGTAATTAAATTGTATGTGAAAATATAAATGTAAACAACAATAAAATACTGTAAATAGCTTTTAAAAAAAACCTATATAAACTTAGTATAAAAATACATGAATAAAAAATAGGATAAAAATACATTACACTAAAAAAAAACACATAAAACGTATAAATATATAGAACAATAAAATACTGTAAATAACTTTAAAAAGAACTATATAAACTTAGTATAAAAATACATTACACTGTAAAAAAACACATTGTAAAACAATATTTAAATATATAGAACAATAAAATACTGTAAATAGCTTTATAAAAACTATATAAACTTAGTATAAAAATACATTACACTGTAAAAAAAACCACATTATAAAACGTATAAATATATAGAACAATAAAATACTGTAAATAACTTTAAAAAAACTATATAAACTTAGTATAAAAATACATTACACTGTAAAAAAAACCCACTATAAAACAATACAAATATATAGAACAATAAAATACTGTAAATAACTGAAAAAAACATATATAAACTGAGTAAAAAAGATATGCGTTACACTGTAAAAAAAATCCTCTTCATTTTCCAACTTGCAGAACGATAACTTCACACAGGTTAAAGTGAGGTGGGGCCCCTTTAGGGGGGGGTTTCCTACTGAGATGTCATTGTTGTTTAAGGGGGACGGTGAGGCGGCTGCTCACTGCACATTTCACTAAAAACAGCCCTCAGGCTCCGAGTGTCGGGGGGGGGGGGCCCTATCGGCGTGGGGGCCCCAAGCAGTTGCCCGTTCCCAAGCTGCGCCTCTGGTCGTTACGGCGCATGTTATTCTCGCTCAAACCTACACTGTATTCATGAGATGAGATGAACCCACACGGTTGTAAGATGCTGAGAAAAGTTGGTATTTGAAAAGAAATAAACAAATCCACGAGCCGCTGCCACCACCGCCGTCGCCTCCTCCTCACGCCTGCTGCACACGACCTGGTTGTGGTTAATATTTTGGCCCAAGGCTCCAAAATATCATTTATTGACTCACTCACAGTGTGTGTGTGTGTGTGTGTGTGTGTGTGTGTGTGTGTGTGTGTGTGTGTGTGTGTGTGTGTGTGTGTGTGTGTGTGTGTGTGTGTGTGTGTGTGTGTGTGTGTGTGTGTGTGTGTGTGTGTGTGTGTGTGTGTGTGTGTGTGTGTGTGTCAAAGTAGGAGGCTACAGAAGAGAGAGAAAGGCTTTACTGTTAGATGTTGAACAGAAATCAAGCTCAGATATTATAATAAATCAGATAAGACTTCTCTTAATCAGATACGTCCGCGTTTATTTAAAGGTGCATTATGTAATAAATCTAAAGCAACTGGACCATAAAATCCTCCTAATATGTCACAGAGACTCAGGAATAATGTTCATATAACAAACTGAACTCACCAACAACAACAGTACAGACAAAATATTTGCATTTAAAAAAATATTTTGCAGACTGCAAATCATGTTTGGCATGTGGCGCCACCTACCGCCGTCTACCAATCATTGCAGTCGGTAGAGTCTCAGCTGCCGAGCGACCACGGGTTGCCAGTTACGTCGGAAAACGAAACCTAAAAGACCTCGGTGTTTTAAATTTGATTGCAGTAACCGTTTTTGGCCACATTGTTACATATGGCGCCTTTAATTTACTACATGTTTTACGGTAAGGCTGAGGCAGTGTTATAATGTAACAAATTATTAGTCACTTTATTTATACGTTTCCTCTAACTCTCTTTGTTAACTCGTTACTACCGAATAAAATCAGGAGAAGAAGACAGAGTTGATATTATTATTATCATGGTCTGTATTTGCTCAAGGGCGCATATTAGACGGGCAGAGCCAGGAATTGAACCCACAACCTTAAAAAAGTACATTTTGTATCAGAAAAATAACTTTTGATACTTAAGTACAGTAAATGTCATAAACCTTGAGACTTTAACTAAAGTAATATTTTAAAAAATGACTCCGCCGCCCTCCATCAGCAGAATAATGAGGGAAGTTTTTATTTATTTAAATTTTTTGCTTGAACTTTTAATCGCTACTTAGTGTTTGCGAAATTGACTTTTGCTACAAATGAGGAAATAAATAAATAAATAAATAAAAATAAATGTTTCAATTCAATCAAAGGGCACTGCAAAGCACAGCTGTTTTTTATTAATTTTTTTCCTCCTCCTCCCCCTCAACTCAAACTCACTCACTTGTGTTTTTTTTATGACTTCCTGATGTGGATCGAAGGATCCTCACGCAGGTCTGACCATTGATTAACAAGCCGGGGGTCGGGAGAGCTTCTCTGACACACGGGGGGTTTGAGTGGAAATAATAAATGCCGGCCACACCGAGGGTCATGTCCATTTATATACATGAAGGTCAGTCGATCGATAGTCGGTATTAAAACGGGGGGGAAACGCAAAGTGATGCTTCTTCAGATCAATCCATCGCTGTAATTCCACAAAGTTCTGACTTTTTTTTTTTTTTAACCGTTAAAGTCAGAATCTGCTCTTTTATTATTATTTTAAAAGTATTTTCAGTTACTGAACAAGTTCACAGCAGTCATTGTATTTAGAAGAAGAAAAAAAAACTAACAGAATGCATAAATATTTTGCCAGTCATATTCAACATACTTCAAGAAAAATTATTCAAATTTAAAAAACAACAAACTTGGGTCACAACGATTGAACATTCATTATTCATGAGTCTTGAATGAATGTGCTTTAAATCAGGGTTCACTCCACATGTCAGGGAAATGTTGCCTTTTAGCTGCCTGATGGTTCAGCACCATGGACAGATCCACACCCACTGTTATTCATGATGGAGCCTGTGTGCAGAACCATGGACAGATCCGCAACCACTGTTATTCATGATGGAGCCTGTGTTCAGCACCATGGACGGATCCACAACCACTGTTATTCATGATGGAGCCTGTGTGCAGAACCACGGACAGATCCGCAACCACTGTTATTCATGATGGAGCCTGTGTTCAGCACCATGGACAGAGCCACAACCACTGTTATTCATGATGGAGCCTGTGTTCAGGACCATGGACAGATCCGCACCCACTGTTATTCATGATGGAGCCTGTGTTCAGCACCATGGACAGATCCACAACCACTGTTATTCACGATGGAGCCTGTGTGCAGGACCATGGACAGATCCACAACCAGTGTTATTCATGATGGAGCCTGTGTTCAGCACCATGGACAGATCCTCAACGACTGTTTTTCATGATTCAATGATGGAGCCCATGTTCAGGACCATGGACAGATCCACAACCACTGCTATTCTTGATGGCACCTACGTACAGGACCAGGGACAGCTCTCGCTGCCAACTCTACCAGTTTACTCACTTTCTCAGACTTTTTATACCAAGAGTCACCTGAGTATTATATTATTTTATGGCTTTGGTGATTGAAATCCTTTATTTGAATTTACCTAAATGAGAAAAAAAAAACCTTACCAAACAAGTCGTAGTTGGTGTAAGACTTTAAGTCGTTCACACACTTCAGTTTCCAGGTAGAAATGGCTGTCTAACAGTGAAATAAAGCAGGAAATATATTTTTAAGATATCATAGACTTATGCTGATGTGGGTTTTATAAGACGAGGCTTTTGTTAAGTGGCTATAATTTGTTTTTCTTGAGTGTCTATGAGTTGAGTCCATTGAGTGTCTCAGGCTGCTGGTTCTCAGGCACTGATTCACACAGTGCAGGCAAACCTCTGACTATGAATAATCCCTTTTAAATTTGGTAACAGTCATTTACAGCATGTGTAAGGGGGCAGAAATAGCACCTGAGAAAACACTGAGCTCTCAGTAACAACATTATCACCAACGTTAAAATACAGTGGTGCAAAGTCAGCTACAGACTTTCCACAGGAGGCAGATTACCAATAAAAGAATTTAATCCTCACATACTTCACACACTGGTGTAGTGACATTAGCGTCACCTGATCTCTCGCTCCATCGTAATCTAATTAATATTATTTAACAACCCTTTAACACCTAAGCCTCAAAATGTCTTCATTTTAACCATAAAAAAGGAACCAGAAAATGTTTATTTATTTATACAGTAGAACAATATTTTTGATTTTTAAATCAGGGTTCACTCCACATGTCAGGGAAATGTTGCCTTTTAGCTGCCTGATGGTTCAGCACCATGGACAGATCCGCACCCACTGTTATTCATGATGGAGCCTGTGTTCAGCACCACGGACAGATCCACAACCACTGTTATTCATGATGGAGCCTGTGTTCAGCACCATGGATATTAGAGAATTAATTCATTTATCATTTTCTGTCATTTGTTATAATATTCCATGCACTCTTAGATCACATTAGCGGTCACATACCTCGTTTTATTTTTACAGTAGAACAATATTTATGATTTTCCTTCAAGTGCCATCAGAAGAAGCTTGCGTACCACACTTTGAGAACCATGGCTGTGGACCATGAATGCCTATGGGGACCCAAAATAAAAAAAAATTGAATGTCTGGTGTGAATCGTGTTCCAGAATTTCAAGTTCTTTTAGTAAAAAGTTAAAAAAAAAAAGTTTTTTATTCCGTGAAAAGAGAAAGTAAAGCATTAATAACATTTCTAATAAGTAGAAACTTATTTGATGAAACGAGTATCTTTTAGAACAGTGGACATTCTCACAATGAATGCTCAAAAGAATAAAACTAAAGGAGACTTTGTCCACTTCCCCCCCAGAGGATCTGAGGCAGTGGAGGAAATACATTTTCTGCAGAAAACTTCCTTTGTGACCTTTACATTTCTGCTTACATCCGATCTAAACGTGGAACAGTCTGGCCTTGGCCGCGGTTTTGGCTAATCTTTTTTGCTTCTCTCTGCCTCTGACCCTCCCTCTGTGGATGTCGCATCTGTACGACGGGGCTGCAGCTGAACCTCCTGAACCCTCCTGAACGTGGAAGACGCTAAATCACTGCCTCGTCAGATTATTTGAGAGTTTTCTACCTTTAAGAAAAAAAAACCCTCTGTGTGTGTCCCTGTGTGAGCTGATCACTCGTCTGTGAACTCGTCTTCTTCACGTCCCTCAGGGTTTTTTGTCTGAATCTGATTCATAGACGAGCTCTATGCAAGCTCAGAAAATGTGACTAATTTAGTCAAATTTGGGACCAAAAACTTTTTTTCCCAAAAATTTTTCAAATTAGGGACGACATAGTATAGTATGACGTTTTTGTCAAAATTTGGACCAAGCTTTTTTTTTAAAAAATTAGTCAAATTTGGGACCAAAAACTTTTCTCCCAAAAAATTGTCAAATTAGGGACGACATAGTATAGTATGACGTTTTTGTCAAATTTTGGAACAAAAACTTTTTCCCAAAAATTTTTCACATTTTGACCGACATAGTAGTATGTCATTGTTGTCAAATTTTGGACCAAGCTTTTTTTTTGAAAAAAAATTGTCAAATTTGGGACCAAAAACTTTTTCCCCAAAAATTGTCACATTTTGACCGACATAGTAGTATGTAACTTTTGTCAAATTTTGGACCAAGCTTTTTTTTGAAAAAAAAGAGTCAAATTTTGGACCAAAAACCTTTTTCCCAAAAAATTGTCAAATAAGGGACGACATAGTATAGTATGACATTTTTGTCAAATTTTGGACCAAAAACTTTTTCCCAAAAATTTTTCACATTTTGACCGACATAGTAGTATGTCATTGTTGTCAAATTTTGGACCAAGCTTTTTTTTTGAAAAAAAATTGTCAAATTTGGGACCAAAAACTTTTTACCCAAAAATTGTCACATTTTGACCGACTTATTAGTATGTCATTTTTGTCAAATTTTGGACCAAGCTTTTTTTTTGAAAAAAAATTGTCAAATTTGGGACCAAAAACTTTTTCCCCAAAAATTGTCACATTTTGACCGACATAGTAGTATGTAACTTTTGTCAAATTTTGGACCAAGCTTTTTTTTGAAAAAAAAGAGTCAAATTTTGGACCAAAAACCTTTTTCCCAAAAAATTGTCAAATAAGGGACGACATAGTATAGTATGACATTTTTGTAAAATTTTGGACCAAAAACTTTTTCCCCAAAAATTGTCACATTTTGACCGACATAGTAGTATGTCATTTTTGTCAAATTTTGGACCAAGCTTTTTTTTGAAAAAAAATTGTCAAAATTGGGACCGCAAACTTTTTCCCCAAAAAATTTTCAAATTAGGGACGAAATAGTATAGTATGAAGTTTTTGTCAAATTTTGGACCAAAAACTTTTTCCCCAAAAATTGTCACATTTTGACCGACAT
The DNA here is from genome assembly GCF_963457635.1 of Microchirus variegatus. Taxonomy (NCBI): domain Eukaryota; kingdom Metazoa; phylum Chordata; class Actinopteri; order Pleuronectiformes; family Soleidae; genus Microchirus; species Microchirus variegatus. The sequence continues at coordinate 17,724,802 of NC_139822.1, forward strand.
AGTAGTATGTCATTTTTGTCAAATTTTGGACCGAGCTTTTTTTTTGAAAAAAATAAGTCAAATTTGGGACCAAAAACCTTTTTCCCAAAAAATTGTCAAATTAGGGACGCTAAGTATAGTATGACGTTTTTGGAAAATTTTGGACCAAAAACTTTTTCCCCAAAAATTGTCACATTTTGACCGACATAGTAGTATGTCATTTTTGTCAAAATTTGGACCAAGCTTTTTTTTAAAAAAATTAGTCAAATTTGGGACCAAAAACTTTTTTCCCAAAAAATTGTCAAATTAGGGACGACATAGTGTAGTATGACGTTTTTGTCAAATTTTGGACCAAAAACTTTTTCCCAAAAAATTTTCACATTTTGACCGACATACTAGTAAGTCATTTTTGTCAAATTTTGGACCAAATTTTTTTTGAAAAAAATTAGTCAAATTTGGGACCAAAATCTTTTTTTTCCCAAAAAATTGTCAAATTAGGGACGACATAGTATAGTATGACGTTTTTGTCAAATTTTGGACAAAAAACTTTTTCCCCAAAAATTGTCACATTTTGACCGACATACTAGTGTCATTTTTGTCAAATTTTGGTCCAAATTTTTTTTGAAAAAAATTAGTCAAATTTGGGACCAAAAACTTTTTCCCCCAAAAAATTGTCAAATTAGGGACGACATAGTATAGCATGACGTTTTTGTCAAATTTTGGACCAAGCTTTTTTCTAAAAAAAATTTGTCAAATATGGGACCAAAAACTTTTTTCCCAAAAAAATTTCAAATTAGGGACGACATAGTATAGTATGACATTTTTGGCAAATTTTGGACCAAGCTTTTTTCTAAAAAAAATTTGTCAAATATGGGACCAAAAACTTTTTTCCCAAAAAAATTTCAAATTAGGGACGACATAGTATAGTATGACATTTTTGTCAAATTTTGGACCAAATTAATTTTTTTTTTTTTTAATTGTCAAATTTTGGACAACATAGTTATTATGTTTTTTTTTTTTCTTTAGCGGCCCTCAGTCCAATGTTGGGTTCCTAAATTGGCCCTCGGGTATCAAAACTTTGAGAACCCCTGTTGTAAAAGCTCAGGTGTGATTTCTGCCGCACAGATAAGGCCCTCGATTTCACCCACGACTGCAGCGAGCTAAAAAATTGACTGGCACAATCTGAGCCAGTGGCGATTATCTGCCGCGCCAGAGGCTTCGACGCCGCAAAGACTAATTAGTTTCATTAACTCGCTCTCCAGATAAAAAACAATTGCTTTCATGTAATTGAATTGCTGATTTTCCTATCCCTCAGCCGACCCCTCCCTCCTCCTCTCTACGTTTATATATCTGAACCCAAACTCACCCTGGATCTCACCATCGCCTCCCCCCACCCACCATTTACCCCCTTTTTTGCTAATGAATTTTCCTTGTTAAAAGACAGAAAGAAAGAAAACTCCGTCATCTGCGAGCGAAAAACCGAGGTCTTATTTTTAGAGGCGTCACTTTCCAGCTGGTGACTTTTGACAGGTTCACAAACTCAAACTGTTGATTGTGTGTGAAGAAAAACCTCCTTCATGCTATGAAAATCACTCAGATTTATTCATATGGAAAGAAAAAAGACATCTAAAATAAATCCTACAAATGAATCAGAAGGAAAATAATGAGCAGAATTAAAAGATACAAAGCTTAAGTTTCACTCTATGTTGAAAAATTTAGCCGAAATTATTTGACTTTGAGAGGAAAATAACTGTAATATGTGAAAGATAGAATAATTATACCTTATTTTATTGGTGTACACGTGTATTGAGTCCACAATAGAAACATCTTTTCAGTTTTTATTCAAAAGTCGACCTGGCGAACGTTTTTTGAAAGGTTTAAAAATACAAAACACAATAAATCCTGATTGAAGTCTCGTAGGATTCTGTCTGGTTAAAAATGTGAACGACGGACTAAATAAGCGTTTGATTTTATTTTCATTTATTTGATTTAAATTAATTTGGGCAGATTTAATTTGGCAGCTACACAAAAAAGGCTCGATTGTTGCCGAGGTTTTAAACACATTTATAAAAGCATCTGCAACATGGACGGCCCACGGCCAAGAGGGAAAGAGGATGAGAGGACGATGCTCTGTGTACAATAATAACACATTTTAATTCTAATTATTAGACCCCAGTGCTTTAAAAGCTTGGTATAGTCCAGTTTTAGTACAGTTCTGGAACGGTAAAGCCCTCGGTCAGGCTTGTGTTGAAAACATACTTTTACATAGTGGGCGGGGTTTGGACTGCGTAGCACGACATCATATTTTTGGTGACAATTAGCTACCTAGCAACAGGAACTATATACTGTACTTTGTGTTTTAAAAGAGGAATTAAACCAATCGGAGTTCAACAGGTGTTCCACAAGGTTCAGTCCTGGGCCCGGTCCTCTTCACTTTTTTATAGCAACAATTTAATGTCATTCCTGGACATCCGTCATATGCTATGATATAGTAAATATAGTAAATATATGTAGCATGACGTCGTACTTCACGCGGGATATTTAAAATCAGCTGACTTTTGTGGGCGGAGCCACTATACTGTACCATTTTACTTGTAGTGTTTTGACTGAGAGACACCTAGCAACAGGACCTAAAACCTGTACTGTGTGTTTTAAATGAGGAATTTGACCAATCGGAGTTCAACAGGTGTTCCACAAGGTTCAGTCCTGGGCCCGGTCCCCTTCGCACTTTTATAGCAACAATTTAATGTCATTCCCGGACATCTGTCATATGCTATGATATAGTAAATATACTGTATGTATCATGACGTCGTACTTCGCGCGGGATATTTAAAATCAGCTGACTTTTGTGGGCGGAGCCACTGGTACCGTACCATTTTACTTGTTGTGTTTTGCGGCGTTCCACAAGGTTCAGTCCTGGGCCCGGTCCCCTTAGCACTTTCATAGCAACAATTTAATGCCGTCCCTGGACATCTTTCATATACTTTTATATAGCATATATATATATATGGAGAATGATGTCTTAATTTCTACAGGATATTTACACCAATCGCAAAGGAGTGACTGTTGTGGGTGGAGCCACTGTATCGTACCGTTGAACTCTGGTACCCCCAAGGGAAGGGTGCCAAAGAATGGACTCAGCTGTCCACCTACATCTGAAGGACAAGGACTAGAGTGTTTTGGCCAAGGAAGGAAGACGTCTATGTTTGAGTCTGGAGAAACCATCACTCAACAGAGGAGGTGTGGACTAAGACACCAACGATCAGCCACCTACAGTGCTGTCCTGAGCGTTCTTCCAAGGACTCTTGGAGGTTTAAATACCTGGTTTTCAGAACTTGAAGAAGCCTCACAGCCAACGACTGTAAAAACACGGCTCATCTTCACCGATAAACGCACCGTCTCTTTAACGGCTGGCACCAAGCGGCTCGTCACTTCTTCTTCTGCTGCTGCTTTTTCGTCCACTTTCTCTGGAGAACGATTGTTTACGATGGAAAACGAGATCAAACGAACAAAAAAAAAAACACCCCTCCAGCTTTTGCATAAAATTGACCGCTCTCCGCTCTCCGCTCTCTGGCGCCCGTGAGTAGACGACGGATGACGCCAGTGTCGTATTGTTTGGGAAAAGGGGAACACGCACCGGGGGGTTCGACTGAGCGGCACAGCAGGGACCGGATCCAGAGCCCGGTGAACACGTATCGGCGTTTTCGACCGCAGGGGGCGGGGGGGGTGTGGTGGTGGGGTAGGGGGGGTCCGTAGCCGACATTAAAGATCCTTTCGCACACATTGCGTTGCCAGAGTCTGAGTAGCCCAGGGCTGCTTTGTTCTCTGAAGTGTCTGGAGCCGCATGAATCAAAGATTTAAAGATTTTGATATCTCGCCTTTCAACACCTAAACGGAGCTGACAGGCGGACGCATGGATCGGGGGGGGAGGGAAAAAAAAAAAAAGAGCCGCTGTGCTCTTTTCTGAGGCCGAGCATGTGTAATTTTTTTTTGCCAGGAGCGACAAACAAAACATAAAAATAAATACTGTATATAAACAGATTTTTTTTTTTTTTTTTCAGTGCGAAGCAGTGAGTGAGTCATTATTTGTAAGCAGCTGCAGGTTTTTTTATAGTCGACGTTAAACGTCTTTAATAGCGCGTTTTGAACGTTTATGGTTTTTTTTTAGGCTGCTCTTTGTTATCGCGGACGTAAAGGAAATCTCTCAAAGTGTAGTTTTATCGATCGGGACGGTTGTGCTAATGGGTTCATCGGAGCGTTGCATGCGTCGATGCATTAGCAAACACTGGCTGCGGCGTTGGACGCTCGCTCTCGCTGAAAACATGGTAAAAGTGACAAATGTAAATGGTCAACTAATAACCATTTCTTACCACAATATATATATATATTTTTTTTTAATTAGACCCTACAATATTTCAGATACAGTCCTCTACCAAACGGTTGAGACGTCTGTTCATAATAAAAGTACAACATTAAAGGTGCCATATGTAAGATTGTGGCCAAAAACCGTTACTACATCCAAATTCAAAACACCGACGTCTTTTTAGGTTTCGTTTTCCTGACGTAACTGGCAACCCGTGGTCGCTCGGCAGCTGAGACTCTACCGACTGCAATGACTGGTAGACGGCGGTAGGTGGCGCCACATGACGCCAAAACATTATATTATGCAATTTCTTGATCAATAGTAATCATTTTAACAACACTAATAATTTTTTTCTCCCTAATTTTTACCAACATTAGCTAGCATTAGCTAGTCAACCGTTTGGTAGAGCATGTTTTGAAAAACATATTTGACCCTTTTAAGACTTATTTTTGTTGAATTAAGTTGCATAATTCCGTACAACAACTCCTCCGAAACGATAATATGTCAACAAAATAGACGAGTGAATGTTCGTTGTGCGACCAAATAGTTGAGTAGCACCTTAAAGGGCTAAAGTCAGCGCTGCTGTGAGAATGTTTTTCTGTTTTTTCAGATGGAAATGGAGGTTTTTGTAACCCCCTTACTCCCCCCGCACCAAATCCAATACAGAAAATAACATCACAGCACAAACAGTTAAGTTGCTGATCCACTAAAACCTCCATGTCTAAGTTCAACTGTGTTGTTTTGTGACTTTTCTGTGTTTGAAATCCCTCGTATACGTTTACCTAATTGACACAAACGTGCCAAACATGGCAGCTCCTGTGTCTCCACTGAATAAAACAAAAACACTGATTTTCTCTATGGGCTTTGGTGTAGGAGGAAAGACTGAGAGAGAGAGAGAGAGAGGCTGATAGTTTACAGCCAGAAAAAGAATGACTAATGATAAAGATAAAAGTGGCAAACGTGGACTCGAAGAGGCACAAATGTAAATCGGTTGTAACACGTTATCGTTGGCATTTCTGCCATTTTCAGGGGGTTTAATTTCGAGACAGAATCGGGAAACATGCAGCTCCTCCTGTGTGGCGTGAGCGTGATTATGTGCCATGTACGATTATGGCTTAATGCGGACAGAAAGTGACAGTAATAACGCAGCAGACGGTCTGACGAGCGGCGCTTCCTTCCCTTTGACACATTACTTCCTGAATTTCCATTTCAGTCTGCAGCCGCCCTCCTGGGACGGCCCCCGGGCCCCTGAGCCTGGGTAGGCGGAGTCGATCCCACTCATTGACAGACAGCGGCGGTTAGCGTCGGTAGCAGCGGTGTAGGCTGATGTCTCTGTGAGGAATCACAGGGAGTTTGTGTGCAGCAGTTCTCGCTGCGTCCTTCTCGCCTTATCTCCCACGTATCGCTATCTTCCTTCCCCCCACCTTCCGCTCGGCTTCCACACCTCGCTATCTTTGAGCACACGGCTCGATAACGCTGACCTTCCCCTTCTCGCCCCCCCCCGACACAAAGAAGTTAAAAGTCTTACTAAACAGCCGCGTTCGCTTTCTCGTCGTCGTCGTCATCGTCGTCGCCAAATACTGTGGGAAATGATTAAACGCCTCAAACTACAAGGACTGCTTGGAAGATTCTTGTCTGCCCTGCAGGCCTGTTTCCCCCCTCAGCTCCGCGGTATGTGTGTGTGTGTGTGTGATTTCATCCTTGATTTAATTCCAGCACTATACCTTTCATACAGACACGAGAGGGAAGACACCGAGAGTTCATATTTTGTTTAGCTGTAATATTAAAAAGGGGTTCCACAAGGTTCAGTCCTGGGCCCGGTCATCCTCACGATTTAAGTAAATTGCAAATACATAGCAAATCAATCATTATTATCATAATCATCATCTTGTTTTGCCCAGCAACAGAAACTACATACTGTCTATTTTTTTTTTTAAAAGGTGACAAAAGGTGTTCCACAAGGTTCAACCCTGGGCCCAGTCATCTTCACTGTTTATTATCCTGCATAATGCAGTAAAAATAACATTTCTGCATTCCTGTAAAGGACAAACATCAATTCCCATGATCCCACACTCCTTCCTAGCATCAATACATCATCTTGTTTTGTTGTTTTTTAAAAAACTGACAGACCCCCTAGCAACAGACTGTGATAAAAGGTGTTCCACAAGGCTCAATCCTAGGCCCAGTCACGTTCACGATTTAAGTAAAGGGCAAACGCATAACAAGACAATCGTTATCATCATTATTATCATAATCATCATCTTGTTTTACCCAGCAACATAAACTACATACTGTCTATTTTTTTAAAAAGGTGACAAAAGGTGTTCCACAAGGTTCAATCCTGGGCCCGGTCATCTTCAAGATTTAATTAAAAGGCAAAAGCATAACAAGACAGTCATTACATCATCTTGTTTTGGTGTTTTGACTGAGAGATGCCCAGCAACAGAAACTACATACTGTCTATCTAAAAAAGAAAAAGTGACAAAGGGTGTTCCACAAGGTTCAACCCTGGGCCCGGTCATCTTCACTGTTTATTATCTTGCATAATGCAGTAAAAAGAACATTTCTGCATTCCTGTGAAGAACAAGAAATCAATTCCCACGATCGCACACTCCTTCCTAGCATCAATACATCATCTTGTTTTGTTGTTTTTTTTAACTGAGAGATCCTTAGCAACAGACTGTGATAAAAGGTGTTCCACAAGGTTCAACCCTGGGCCCAGTCATCTTCACAATTTAAGTAAAGGACAAACGCATAACAAGACAATCATTACATCTTGTTTTGCTATTTTGACTGAGAGATGCCCAGCAACAGAAACTAAATACTGGTGACAAACGGCGTTCCACAGGGTTCAACCCTGGGCCCAGTCACGTTCACAATTTAAGTAAAGGACAAACGCATAACAAGACAACAATTCCCATGAGTCCACACTACTCCGAAGCATCGTTACATCACTGTTTTGAATGAGAAACCCCAAGCAACAAAAAATACATACTGTCTATTTTTAAAAAAGGTGTTCCACAAGGTTCAACCCTGGGCCCAGTCATCTTCACTATTTATATGAAATTCATCCCTGGCTAACTGTCATTTGTGTGTTTATATGCAGATGACACACATCTCTTATATTGTTTTTTTTTGCTAATTCTGCACAGCTAGCAGTTGGATGTTTGGAATATTCTTTTTTTTACATCTCGTTGACTGTAGTAAAAGAACATTTCTGCATTAAGACAAACGCATAGCAAGAGAACAATTCCCACGATCCCACACTCCTTCCAAGCATCATTACATCAACTTGGTTTGGTGTTTTGACTGAGAGACGCCGAGAAACAGAAACTACATACTGGGAATTCACCAATCGGAGTTTGGAAGGTGTCCCACAAGGTTCAGTCCTGGGCCCAGTCCCCTTAACTATTTTTAAACAATTAAATATAATTCCTGGGTATTTGTCATATTCCTTGTATATGCAGATGATGCCATCTTATATTATGTCACTTTTACATGTATGCCAAATGATTATTATGGCTAAATTATGGATGATTTAATATGTTAGACGTGGAAAAGGCCTGGTTTTAAGATTTGTTCAGTAATTTTCTGCCTCTGATTCTAATCATATTTATAGAAAAACTGGTTCATGATGCGTTGAGAGTTAACCAAGGTCGGTTTTTGTAGCATTAAATTGTCAATTTAAAGTTCGACAATGGCTGCTGAAAAATAATGTTGAAAGGTCATTTTTAGGGTTTTTCTTTTTAATTTGGAATTTTGGAAATGCTGTTTTCTGCTCTTAGCACGCATGACTCATAGACACAATTAATTATTCATCAACTTTTCCCCTTTGGACACTTAAAAAAAGATGATGTTAAACCATCCAACTTCTGTTTGCAACAGTTTTATAGAACTGTACTCTATCTTTTATGGTTTTACATCACGTATTAATGTCATATTTTACATTCCGGTCACTGGGATCCGCCAAAGTTGTTGTAATCCAACAGTTTATAATTTATGGATTTCACTTAAATGCCTTTTGTTTGTCTATGTTGTTGCTTTTTAAATCTCAGTGATTTCTAATGTATAAATAAAGGTCGCAGTGTATTTAAGCGATTCCTCGTGTCTTGGAAGTGGGAGAATCTATTTAGGTGTGTGTAATCTCGCCCTGTAATCCAGGTTAAAAAGGCGACCGCGGCTCTCTCTCCAAACACAGTACAGCTGTTTCCTCTCATAAGAGTCGAAAAGAAGCGCTTTTTTCTGTCTGTAAAGTGGGATGCGCTGATGCTCGCTGACATAAATAGGTCCTGCATATTTGGTAACACGTCGGCAGGGATATATTTGGATGGTGTTGTAAATAAAACCTCTGTTCTCGCTCTGGCTCTCGTTCTCCGTCTCTGTGTGTTTTTTTATAGAGAGTCTGTCACAAAGACGACGTGTTTCATCTCCATGTGCAAATAAATTGCCAGACTCTTGGGCCTCGTTTGGACTGAGAATCACATTTTTAAGCATATCAAGATTCTATCTCGTTTCATTGAAACCTGAAATTCTCAGTCGCTCAGATGGGTTTTTTCAGAAGCGTCTTCCTCTTCCTTCCTCTTTTAGACGATCCGTTGGTTTCCACCGACTTTGCTGTTTTCGCAAATGTTCTATTTTTTGCCGGAAGACACGGAACACGGCGATTCAATTTAGCAGAATTCGGCGCGAGCGGTACAGGAAGTCAAACGTCGACACAACGTTAATAAAGCCTTTGCCACCGTTTAGCGGTTAGCTCCGTTAGCTGCATTAGCCGTTAGCACGCCTACAGTCGAACTGGATCGGTCTGTTTATTAAAGCAAAAGAGCAGCGCTATAAATAACTAGCGTACCTGTGTACTGCGTATGTGTGCGTATCTGTTTTTAAAGTTTAGCGTTACTTTAGAGACTCATTTTAACAATCGGGAGTCACGTAAACATGACGTCACGTGCGTCTTTTTCCGTTAAACGCCGTTGCCGCGTTAGCGTTTGACAGCACTATGTTATTATAAAACATATTTAAAATAATGTTTAGTTTGAGTCTTTGTCACAATGTCCAAAAAACAGGCCAAAACCGGACAAATACGATGATTCCGATTAGTGTCGTAACCGCGCGTTACTGCTTTCAGAAACCGTTTGACGCTTAATTTAGCAATCAATTAATAATCGCTTGCTCAGCTGTGTGTTTGTGTGTAAAAGGCCCTAAAATGCGAACAAAAAGCTTTTGCACACAAATAAAAAGTCTATTTTTTGCCGGATGACGGAACACGCCGCTTCAATTTAGATATAGAAGTCGTCAACTACTTTAGGAAAGTTTCACACATTTATCCGAAACAATTATTTTTATTTTAATGTGCAAACATTTCGGAGAACTTAGTAGTAGTTGACGTAGTAGTAAACTATGATCCAAGTCTTTTATGGTTGAGTAGTAAATAAAAGTCTACGTGTTCAGGATTGTGGTCTTATTTTGAGATTAAAGTCAGTTACATTACATGGTACAGCTGAAACCCCGATAATGGTATAGTCTGGCCTAGGCTAATTTATACTCCGGGGTTAAAGCGGCCTATGCTAGCCCCTAAATGATATATATTATGGCCTATAGGGTTTATTCTGGACTGGAGGTATTACACCGGTAATGTTATCCTATGTAGCCTAAAGCTGTCCCTTGTAGTTACACATGTTAACCACTAGATGGGACACCGTGTTGTTTCGCAGTTTACAGAATAAGAGTATAAACAAAACAAAAAGCTGATGATTCATGTTTTTTTTGTGTGTGTTAAAATACATTAACGACGTTGGATCGCGAACATCGAAATAAGACGGGGTTTAAGGCACGAACGGTTTAAAAATAACGTACGTGAAGGAGAATACGCAGAAATAGCGTCTCTGTGAATACATGAGATGATGGAGCTGCAGTCGGTGCGTCCACGCACGAGGAGAACATTACCTCTGAGCTCCGTCAGGCTGCCTTTTTTTTTTTTACGGCTGGAGATTAAGGTTATTTTCTAAATGTCAGAGAGACGGATGTTTGTATTGACGCTCACATTATATGGGGTTATTTTTATTTGCTGCAGGAGCTCAGCGCGGCTCCGGCGAAAAGCCGCCGATCTTTCAAACTCGATATGAACTCGACAGCACGAGCAGTAGTTGCGTGGATTCTTTAGCCGTCGTCGTCATCATCATCTTTTATTTAGAAAAACGGGAAAGTCACTTTTCAAGGACTGTTTTCCATTTTTGCTCATTGGAGTTCTCGTGCAGGTCTCAGAGAACAGCATCAAAACACGAGTTCTATCAGATTATAATAGAAACGCACACATATTGGGGTTTATGAAATACTGTTCTGTGCCGCTCTTAACCCATGTAGCCGTCTAAAATACCCAAAATAATCTGAACTCCTCTTGAATCCTCACAGTTTGAAGCCTTAAATTGAAGTTTTGCAACGAGAAGTTCAGAGACATCCACAGTAAAATGTAATTTTCCCTGTAAATGGAAACATAATTTACCTCCTATTCTGTTGCACACGACCCAAAACGAGTTATTTAGATTATGTGTGTTTATACATATACACACATATATATATTATATATATATATACACACGTGTATACGTTTATATATATATATATATATATATATGTGTATATATATATATATATATATATATACGTGCGTATGTGTATATATACATGTGTATATAAATATATGCGTGTATATGTGCATATATGCGTATATATGTATGTATATATATGTGCATATATGCGTATATATATATATATGTGCATGTATGTATATATATGTGCATATGTGCGTCTATATGTGCATATGTGCGTCTATATGTGCATATATGCGTATATATGTGCATATATGTGCATATTTGCGTATATATGTGCATATTTGCGTATGTATATATATGTGCATATATATGTATATATGTGCATATATGCGTATGTATGTATATATATGTAAATATATGTGCATATATGTGTGCATATATGCATATATGTGTGCATATATGCATATATATGTGTGCATATATGCATATATATGTGTGCATATATGCATATATGCGTATATATGTATGAATATATGTGCATATATGCGTATGTATATATATGTGCATATATGCACATATATATATATACATATATGCAAATATATGTATGTGTATATGTATATATATACACGTATGTATATATGTATACGAGTGTGTTTTTATATTATATATATATGTCTATGTTAATATAATAAACTGTATAAAAAAAGAAAAAGAACGAGCATATTGAAGTTTGGTCGTGTCAAATTTAGAGCAATCTGTAATGTAACGCTGTTTTGTGTGATTTACCCTTAAGTACATTTATTTATTTTTATTACCATTTATTAGCAGAAATGTATTTATTTCTGCAAATTTGTTTGCTTGCAATGTCCCAGTCTCGCCCATGGGGCCCCAAAAAGCGTAGGTCCGGCCCTGGAAACGTGCGTTTACTGTCGTGAGTGAAGTTAATATTTTAACAGAAGGAAACTCGTTATCATTCCGCGTTGCTGTCACATGGAGTTCACTGTGTTTCTGTTTCTCTGTGAATGTAACAGGGAGTTTTCAAAACACGCTGACGAGACACTATTTCATCTGGAGACGTCTCCAGAGAACACGTGGCTTTTTGGTGTTTATTTTATTCTTCTTTTTTTTTTTTTTAAATCAACCCAGCGAAGTGTTTGAAGTGTAAATACACTTCTTTTTTTTTCCCTCCTCCGATGTTCCTCGTCTTCGCCTCGTCTCTAACGTACGTGACGAGAAAGAACCTGGGCGAGTTGTCGCCCCGAGGCAGAGCCGAGTCTGCCTTTGTTTGAGAGGTTTAATACGTTTTACTGTACGCGCTCGCGCTCATGCGCGGCTCCTTTGAAACGGTTTCATCCCGCTCAAAGTGATCGTGTACGATGTGAACGAGACGAAAAACAAAGATTGTGAAGCAACAAACAACCGGGAATGTATTTAATCTTTAACTCCTTTAAAGCCTTTGCTTATTTTGACCATAAAAGGGCCAGAAAATGTCAATATTTCAATATCTGGCAGTTATTTACAACTTCATCCACTGTTTTAACATGCACTAACCATTTAAAATGAAGAAAAACACTGTAGTTGTACACGAAAACCAGATTCCAGGTGTTAAATTTTAAGTTTGAACAGTGTAAATCTAGCTGCATTAGCTCCTTTTAGCGCCGTTAGCGCGCCTACAGTCGAACTGGAGCGGTCTGTTTATGAAATGAAAAGAGCAGCGCTAACAAATAACTAGCGTACCTGTGTGCTGCGTATGTGTGTGTATCTGTTTTTAAAGTTTAGCGTGACTTTAGAGACTAATTTTAACAATCGGGAGCGGGGCCGTTTCTAGCTGTTTGGAGGCCCTATGCGAGAGACTATTTGGGGGGCCCCTATTTTCTCAAACTCGAGGTAGAGATTCCTAACTTTTCCTGATTACCCCCCGCAAACACTTACATGCTTTGCAAATATATGCATAATGAATGCATCCAATACATGCAGATAAAGACGGGTACTTTTAATTCTCAAAAATATAAATAAATATGAGTTTGGGGGCCCCCTGGTGGCTGTGGGGCCCTATGCAGCTGCGTAGTCCGCATATAGCAAGAAACGGCTCTGATCGGGAGTCACGTAAACATGACGTCACGCGCGGTCAGTTGCCATGGAAACGCGTTGTGCGTTAACGTTGACGAGTTAACGTTTGACAGCACTATATAAAACATATTTAAAATAACATTTAGTTTGAGTCTTTGTCACAATGTCCAAAAAAACAGGCCAAAACCGGACAACTACGCCGATTCCGATTAGCGTCGTAACCGCGCGTTACTGCTTTCAGAAACCGTTGACGCTTAATTTAGCAATTGATTAAAAATCGCTTGCTCAGCTGTGTGTTTGTGTGTGAGTGTTTCTGTGTAAAAGCAAAAAAACAGGCCAAAACCGGACAAATACGCTGATTCCGATTAGCGTCGTAACCACGCGTTACTGCTTTCAGAAACCGTTGATGCTTAATTTAGCAATCAATTAATAATCGCTTGCTCAGCTGTGCGTTTGTGTGTAAAAGGCCTTAAAATGTGAATTAAAAAGCTTGCGCAAACAAATAAAAAGTATATTTTTTGAGAGAATAGACTCCAAATAGAGGTTGATGATAACGTTGGTGGGGACCTAAATGTGTTTACACACTCACATTACGGGGACTGGTCTTCCTTACGGGGACAAAAAGCAAGTCCCATTACATTTTAAGGCGAAGAAGTATTTTAAGGTTCAGTTGAGGTTAAGGTTACGACAGAGTATGTGAATGTAAGTCAATGCAATGTCCCCTGAAGTCATGGAAACCGTGTGTGTGTTCGTGTGTGATAGAACAAGATTAAAAACACACACACACGTGTGTCTCGTTTCCTTGTATCATTTCAAAGCTCTAAAAAACACACACCAAAAAACAACAACCCTCAGCCTTCAGAAACAGCCGAGCTCCCATTGTGCGAAATGAAAGCCATGTAAAGGTCACAGTCAGTGGAGCGTCCGTCCGTCTGTCCCTCCCTGCAGAGTCAGAGTCACCGCTGCTGTTTTCCACCACCGCTGTTTACTCTTTACTCCATTTTACACACACACACACACAACTACTAAACAAACAAACAAAAATCCACATTTGTTCATTTCATTTGAGGCGTTGAGATGAACTCAAAAATGTCCCGGAGACATTCTGATGTCTGATCTTAGCGTGAACTCATTAAAGAAACATCACATCATGCGCCTCTGCTTTGTTTATCTTTGTTTATCTGCGTCTCAAATGTGCAAATGTGATGCAATTAAAATAAAGAAAAGAAAAAAGTTGCGATCAACATGACTAATTCCACCGCCTCGGGCACCGTTTACATACAGACGCTATTGATGTTAACTCGTCAGGACACAGAAGCAGCATCGCTATGATCTGTGTGAACATGAACTTTATTTATGAACGTAGGAATGTATTTACAGCAGCGTGACTTCAGCGTTTCGAGAAAACAAAAAGTATCTCGGAATGACTCGAAATTCACCACCGTGATAGTCGGCATCGCCCTGAACAAGGATCTTTTGAAAATATTTGCAAAACTCTTAAGGAATAATTTTCATGAATTTTTGAAATTTAGGAAATTATCCTTTTCCCCTGATGCACTTTGACTCTGAGCTGACTTTCTTCAAAAAAAATAAAAGTATCTCAGAATTACTTGAAATTTACCATCATAATAGTCGGCGTCGCCCTGAAAGAGGATCAGTTGAAAATATTTGCAAAACTTAAGGAATAATTTTCATGAATTTTTGAAATTCAGGAAATTATCCATTTGCCCTGATGCACTTTGACAGTGAGCTGACTTTCTTCTCAAAAACAAAAAGTATCTCGGAGTGACTTGAAATTTTCTATAATAATAGTCGGCATCGCCCTGAACAAGGATCTGTTGAAAATATTTTCAAACCTCTTAAGGAATAATTTTAATGAATTTTTGAAATTCAAGAAATTATCCATTTGCTCTGATGCACTTTGACAGTGAGCTGACTTTCTTCAAAAAAAAATAAAAGTATCTCGGAATGACTTGAAATTCACCATCGTAATAGTCGGCATCGCCCTGAACAAGGATCTGATGAAAATATTTGCATTTTGCATATTCATTTTTTAAAATTCAGGAAATGATCCATTTGCCCTGATGCACATCGACATCGAGTTATTTTGAGCAGAATTTTAGAATTTATGCCTCAAAATGTCTTATTTGTACACAAACACCAATCTGCGGTAGTGAATTGCAGTGAAAATCCATTTCTTACCCTAATAAAAGTTAAATGAAGACAACTTGCTCACTAATTAATTTGGGTGTTATTAAAGTTTTGTTTTTAAAATGTGTAAACCATTTAATTAAAAACAGGAGCAGTTAATATTTCATCTTAACCTTTATCTTATTATGACATTATGATATTTTTACTTTTTAATGAGATAATTTTTTCGACTGCATAACAGTCAAACACTCTTCATCTGTGTCTTTTTTTATTCTTGTTTTTAAGAATGAATTAGCCAATAATATTAAGAGACTGTTTTCAACGGCTGGGTCGTTTTATGGACTCGCGGAGAGATTAAATCCACATTTAGAGAATTTAACTCTAATCATGCGCGGATAAATGACTAAAGCTCTGCAGTTCCATTAACTGCGGCGCGGAAATGGATTCTGAAGCAGAAAATGACACGGATCCATTTCTCTCAGGGAAAATGTTGCTTTGCTTGTTTTACACATGCAACAATTAGCTTTAAATAGAGGAGACGTTAAGTTAAGATCTGCTGGAGTTTAAGCTCCGCCTTCACATCACTCAGTCAGTCTGTGTGTGTGTGTGTGTGTGTGTGTGTGTGTGTGTGTGTGTGTGTGTGTGTGTGTGTGTGTGTGTGTGTGTGTGTGTGTGTGTGTGTGTGTGTGTGTGTGTGTGTGTGTGTGTGTGTGTGTGTGTGTGTGTGTGTGTGTGTGTGTGAGAGAGAGACACAGACAGACAGAGGTGGAGTTGGAGAGTCAAGTTTCAGTATTGGCAGATTTCACTCAGCAGGCACCAAAGTGTCTGAAGACTTTAAAGAAGCTTCTGTCTTTCACCATCAGACTCATACATGTAATCAAAAAGTCTATTAAATATATATATATATGTGTGTATATATATATATTTTTGTGTGTGTATATGTATATGTATATATATTTATATATATATATGTGTGTATACATGCATATGTATGTGTGTATATATGTGTACATATGTATAGATATATATTTATGTATATATGTGTATGTATTTGTGCATGTATGTGTATATATATGTATATATGTGTGTATATGTATTTATGTTTACGTATATGTGTATATGTATATATATTTATGTATATATGTGCATGTATGTGTATATATATTTATGTATATATGTGCATGTATGTGTGTATATATGTATGTGTATGTGTGTATATATGTATGTTTATATGTGCATGTATGTGTATATATATTTGTGTATATGTACATATTTTTATGTATATATGTGCATGTATGTGTGTATATATATATTTATGTATATATGTGCATGTATGTGTATATATATTTATGTATATATGTGCATGTATGTGTATATATATTTATGTATGCATGTGTGGATATGTTTATATATTTATGTATATATTTAAGTATATATGTATATGTGTATATATATATATGTATATGTATATATATGCATGTATGTGTATATATATTTATGTATATATGTGTGGATATGTTTATATATATTTATGTATATATTTAAGTATATATTTATGTATATCTGTATGTATATATGTCTAGGTTTATATATATTGTGATGTGAACACCTTAGTCCGACTAAAGTTGAGCTCCTCTTAGTCAGACTAACGTACCATAATAATGTGATTCATAGTCCGATTATTCCTGCGTGTAAACGCTCAGTCGAATGTTTTCACGTGATTATAAATCACATTATAGTCCGTAAGACGTCACAATAACGTGATTAAAAAATCTCGTTATTACGTGAAACTGTATTTTTCTCCTTCGTTTCTATCACACAGATCAAATACTGAGGGATGAATAAAACAATGAAGGGCAGGGAACTCTTTCCATTTCCTTTGTGCTCCTGCTTCTATAATAAATGACCCGCGATCAAGGACCATCACAGCTGAGCGCGACAGACTCACTGCACTCGCTGCAGCTCGCAAATCCACACTGATTTATATTTCAGGAGTTATCCGGCGTAGGGCCAAAGCTCTTTTTCCACGACGACTTATCAAAGATTCCTTTTTGTTTTTTCCCCCTCCGTACTTTGTTAATCTTAGCTTTAAGTGCCTCGTCAATCTTTAATGCGGCCGGGTCTTCCTGTCTTTGCTGTGACGGCTTTGACGTTAGGTTGCACTTTCACCCCCCCCTCACTCTCTGCCACCTGAACCCCATGTATTTTTCATTTCCTTCTCTGAAAAGAAGCAACTGCACACACAATGCACATCTGCATCGTCTAAAAGTCCTCGTTTATGACAATAAAACACTGAACGTGTGAGTTTCTGTTAATGAGGAAGTGAAATAAATCAATTATGACTCCTTTAAAAAGTGGAATATAGCATATCATTTGGTATTTCGCTCCCTCACTTGTTCTTCACGCTCCCCCATTTGTTTTTTTGCACTTCCCACTTTGTTCATTGCGCTCCTCACTTGTTCTTTGCACTCATTTGTTCTTTACGCTCCCTCATTTGTTATTTGCACTCCCATATTTGTTCTTCACGCTCCCTCACTTGTTCTTGACGCTCCCTCACTTGTTCTTGACGCTCCCTCACTTGTTCTTTATGCTCCCTAATTTGTTCTTTTTACTCTCTCACTTGTTCTTTGCGTCCCCTCTTTTGTTCTTTACGCTCCCTCATTTGTTCTTTATGCTCCCTCACTAGATCTTCACACTCCCTCACTTGTTCTTTACGCTCCTTCACTTGTTCTTTGCACGCCCTGATTTATTCTTTGCGCTCCCTCACTTGTACTTTACGCTCCCTCACTTGTTCTCGACGCTCCCTCACTTGTTCTTCACTCTCCCTCATTTGTTCTTCACTCTCCCTCATTTGTTCTTAACGCTCCCTCACTTGTTCTTTACGCTCCCTCACTTGTTCTCGACGCTCCCTCACTTCTTTGCGTTCCCGGACTTGTTCTTTAAGCTCCCTCACTTGTTCTTGATGCTCCCTCACTTGTTCTTGACGCTCCCTCACTTGTTCTTCACGCTCCCTCACTTGTTCTTCACGCTCCCTCACTTGTTCTTCACACTCCCTCACTTGTTCTTTGCACTCCTTTGTTTGTTCTTTGAACTCCCTCATTTGTTCTTTGCGCTCCCTCATTTGTTCTTTGCACTCCTTCACTTGTTCTTAATGCTCCCTCACTTGTTTTTTGCACTCCCCGATTTGTTCTTCACACTCCCTCATTTGTTCTTTACACTCCCTCATTTGTTCTTTACTCTCCCTCATTTGTTCTTTACTCTCCCTCATTTGTTCTTTGCACTCCGCAATTTGTTTGTTGCGCTCCTCACTTGTTCTTTGCGCTCCCATACTTGTTCTTTACGCTCCCTCACTTGTTCTTGATGCTCCCTCACTTGTTCTTTGCACTCCCCAATTTGTTCGTTGCGCTCCCATATTTGTTCTTCACGCTCCCTCACTTGTTCTTTACGCTCCCGAATATGTTCCTTAAGTTCCCTCACTTGTTCTTTACACCAGGTTTTTTTGTTTTGTACGTTTTTTGTACGTTTTAAATACCCTACACTCCTTGTTACCAGGTAAAGTAATAACATAACAGTAACATATCACTAACACTGCTGCAAATAGAGAATGAAAACACTAAAACACTCAGATAAATCAGCTAAATCCAGGTCAGAAAGCTCCACTTTTAACTGCACTCGCTAATTACAGTAAAGAGCAATTTTCCCCAGCATGTTCCACGCTTTACACCCTGAAAGTTTTGATGGCTTATTTGCGAACATGAAGCAGCGTTCGCGCCGCGAGTAACAGGCAAACATCGCGACCCCCCGTAAATCGTACTTCATTTGTTCCGTTTCTCCAATGCGCCGAGCTTCCTCCAGCTCGAGCCTGCGCGGCGTTTTTCCCGGGGCTGATCCGCGCCGGGGTCGCGGTCATTAATTAAAGCCGTGTGCTCGGCGGAGAGAGAGAGGGAGAGAGAGAGAGAGCGAGAGCGCAATAAAACAATTTTATAGGCCTCAGCTGCCCACGTTCTTTTTCTCCACTTTTCATCTCTTTGACAAAAATGGCCTCTCCCTGATCAGAGCATAACTCCGCGGCCGCTGACAGCTCCCGGGATTACGAGTGTGGGGAAGAGGAGAGTGGGGAAAAACCGCCCGGCCTCCTCAAAGTCATCATCGTAGCAGCCGCAGATTACTTATCGTATCCTCTTTTGTGCATGCCGATCAGCTGCAGGGGCGGAGACGGGGGCGGGGGGAGGTCGGGGAGGATCGTATGGGGGGCTCCGGGGGAGGAGAAGCCGCCTGATGAGGCTCCGGTTGCAGCCCCGGGCGTCTCTGGGCTGAGTGATACGACTGCAGCCTCCTCCGCGGAGGTTCCATCAACACTCCGCGAGTCTGTGTTCACACCTTCGGCTGCTCATGTCTGGCTGTTTCCTCGTCTTATTCTGGGATGCACGGCAGCGCTCGCGCATGTCGTCCTGCTGCCCTGTAATCAAACGCATGCATTATGGGTATGTTTCTTGTCAGGAGGGGGGTTGTTTTTGTTCACTTTTGGTACCGTTTTTACTTCCTGTCCCTGCTGCTGTCACCAGGTCAACCTGCGCAGTCACGGTGCGGTTCCAACTGACCGTGAACGACACAGCTTTGGGTATTTAAGTATTGACCGTGATGCTAGCAACTCGCTGAGAATTAGCGCCCGTTAATCCGCTCATTCAGCAACACACCGACGCGTCCTCACGACACCACAGAGCCGCTCTTTATTTGATATTCGACATATAAATCTACCATTTTTCGGGTCAGTCGTCATGGAGACGTGCTAATATGCGTTAATGTGCGCTAACGTCGGCGCCGTTAACCGCCGCTAACGTGCCCAGCCCTAGTTAAAACTTGAACTTAGACGAGAAATATTTTGAGTTCTGTTATTATTTCACGTGAGATCACTTACAGATAATTCCGTCTCTTGTTATAAAGTTGTACCGTATCTCATAATAAACGTGAAAATATCTCAATACAACATGAAAAATATGCACGTAGTTTTTAAATGACAGCAAAAACATTCAGTCCATTTTGTTTCATTTAAAATCAACCGTGTATTTAAATCACGGCGTCTGCGTTCAACGTTTCACATGAAATTACAAATCTGCCATTTTTTTTTTTAAATGAATAAATAAAAGCAGTTTGTCTGAGCGCTCGCAGGTGAATTTCATACTTTGCTGATATTTTTTTCGTGGCAGCGCTGTCGACTTTCATGACTGTCATTTACAGCAGAGGCTGATTTTTTTGTTTTTTTCTTCCTTTGGTTCTAACATCCCACGTCGTCAGGCTGCTCTTTACATCGCATCTGAGTGGAAGATAAGAAAATCAAAAGTCTTTTTCAGCTGCGGTGGTTGGAATATTCCATCTGTCTCCATCTGTCCCCTCATTTTGAACCACTTTCCCGTCCTCTCGTCCCCTCCGGAACTCGCCTGTCCTCGTCCGCGTCCCAGAAGCATTAACATATATTACGCATTTCACGGCGACTCCGTAATAAAAGACCGAATTCGTCTTTCCTTTTTTTTTTTCGCGAGAGCCGAAAACCAGTATGCACATCCTTTCCAAGGTCAGGACAGACCTGAATAGCCCACAATAATTCACTTTGTAGGGGGGGGGGGAGTGCCAGCGCTTTGGCACGCCGTCTGTTTTGCATCGCCCGAGCGGCCCAGGTGTTGCTTTTAGATTACACTGTGTCCCCGCGCAGGCCTGTAATCATGTTAGGAGAATAAAGAGCCACAGCTTCTCGCCCCTCTTCATAAAATTACAGTCATTGTCAGAAGTGTTCGGAACTGTTTATCCGCGAGAAAAACACAGGAAGCCGCGTCTGTGTAGACGCCGCGGAGCTGCAGCCGGAGGTCAAAAGCAGAGAAAGGCAGAGGCGACGCGGGTCGATCGCGCACCGCCGGTGGTGCACGCGCCGCGGTTTGAGAACCGCGGCCACAGAAGGCTTAAAAAAAGTGTGATTGTTGTCTACAGTTATTTGACGTAAGTGGGAATTTCCAAGTTCATCGTTGGGAGTTTGAACAGGTCAAATTTCCAACACTGAAACTTGTAGCAACAATCTTTTGTTGTTGTTTTTGTGAAGCCGAGGGGGGGAAAAAACAATATATTCCAATATAAATGGACGACACCATGTTTGTTGGCTGGCGACAACCCATGAGAATGAGATTACGGTGTATTTAATAGCCACCAGGGGGAGACGCCACTGTTTGTGAAATGAAGTGAATTTGAATGGAAGTCGATGGGAAAGTTATTTACTACTACTCTATTTATAAGGTCAGGTAGGGAGGTAGGTAGGTAGAGAGGTTGCTAAGTAAGTTGCTAAGGTAGGTAGATAGGTTTGGGGTTAGGTAGGTAGGTAGGTAGGTAGGTTGCTAAGTAGGTAGGTGGGTTAGGTAGGGTAATGGTTGGGGTTAGGTATGTTGTTAGGTAGGTGTAGGTGGGTTAGGTTGGTAGGTAAGTAAGTAGATAGGTTGCTTAGTAGGTGGGTTAGATAGTCAGGTAGCTAAGTAGGTATGTTGCTAGCTAGGTAGTTAGTAGGGTATGGGTTGGCGTAGAGTAGATAGATAGGGTAGGGGGTAGGTAGATAGGAAGGTAGGTAGGGTAATGATTGGGGTTAGGTAGGTAGGTAGGTAGGTAGGTAGGTAGGTAGGTAGGTAGGTAGGTAGGTAGGTAGGTAGGTAGGTAGGTGGGTTAGGTAGGTTGCTAAGTAGGTATGTTGCTAGGTAGGTGGGTTGGTTGCTAGGTAGGTAGGTTGCTAAGTAGGTATGTTGCTAGCTAGGTAGGTAGTAAGGTAAGGGTTGGGGTTAGGCAAGTAGATAGATAGGGTAGGGGGTAGGAAGTAAGGGTAATGGTTGGGGTTAGTTAGGTAAGTCGATTGCTAAGCAGGTAGGTGGGTTAGGTAGGTTGCTAAGTAGGTATGTTGGTTGGTTGCTAGGTAGGTAGGTTGCTAAGTAGGTATGTTGCTAGCCAGGTAGGTAGTAGGGTAAGGGTTGGGGTTAGGTAGTTCGGTCGGTCGGTCGGTCGGTCGGTCGGTCGGTACTGTAGGTAAGTAGGTAGTTAGGTTGGTAGGGTTAGGGTTACAGTTAAGGTTAGTAGGTAGATGGTACTTTATTGATCCAAATTCTGGGACATTTTGTTTTATACCTTCATGTAAATGTAGTATTATTATTATTATCATTATTAATAATGATAATAATCTTTTCACCACTCAACGACGGCAAACAATAATGTTATAAATAACCTGTCAAAGACCTTTTCCATCACAGACCAAACGTCAACATTCACTCATATCCGACTAAAACATGATCTCCCTCATCACAGTTTAATCCGTCTGCTTTATTGCTACAGTGATGCTCGGGCACATGTACGTACTGTATATAACACACTCTCATCACTGCCTGTCTCTTTATTTAGTGAAATCACTCACACAAACTGGAGCGGTGTCAACTGGCACCGTGACCTCGCCACCCACGCTCTAAAAAATAATTAATGGTGCAGCAGGGAAGGCCAGACGAACATCATTAACTTTAATCACACTGAAAAGTAAACAATCGATGAGAAGTGCCACGTAAAAACCAGACCTGAGGACAATATTATGTGGAAACACACACACACACATGACTGTCGCAGCATGGGAGAAAGCTGGGAATTGGAATAATTGATGATAGCCCTGAGCTCGTACTTGCCATTCAAAAAATATACTGAAAAATGAATTAAAATGTGTATATTTAAAAGAAGAAGCAGATGAATAAACATGTGGGAGGTACTGTACGTGGTCTCTGATGACCCAGATGATGAGGAGCAAACTCTAATCACTCGTTTTGCTGCGTTTTCTTTCATTTTCTATGGAGTTTTTCAGTCCACAAACCAAACATTTCATCCGTTCTGTATCTTGTTTCAAAACATTGCGCGTGTTCCTCAGGTTTACTTTCCATAATTTTGAGTCAAATCAGCATGCCCTGCAGTGAAGTTTAAAAAAAAAAAAACACATTTAAAAGGTTCCACCTGCTATGAAATTCACTTTTGGCAACTTGGATTTGTTAATATTAACGATGTTTAGCAAAACTTTATTGGAAAACATGTTTTTTTCAAGGATTCAAAGCCTACACAGTGTCATGACCCAATGGTTACTCCAGGCACATTCACTGTTTGGACTTTTTTTCAGTTTTTTTAAACATTCGGTTTTTTCTTTAACTTTTTCAGTTTCCCGTTTTATTTTGAAATTACCCTTAAATTAACCCTTTTTATAGGGTGTATATCTAGATATGGCAAACGGTCTCGGAGGAGTAGTAGTAGTAGCAGTACGCATGCCAAATCCTGCATGATAACAGAAAGGCTAAGCTAACACCCCATTCCCACGAGTCCAAAAACAGTTTAAACCTTGTTTTAAATGGGTTTTTCACCATTGACTAGCATTCACGCAAGATTTAATCAGCTTTAGCTTCTTAGCTACACTAACACCATTAGCATAGCCGTTAGCCATGACTGCTTTTAGCTAACCCTACTTTTTGTAACTTGGGCCATTGCTCAATGGCTTTTTTTTATATATCTTACTTAATGTTATCAGCAACTTCAGCAGTCATTCACTCACCGTTGAGTTTGAACAGGTGAACCTGAGTAAAAGATTTAAAATAGTCGCTTTTTTAAGATTAACTCTGAACTTTAGAGTTTCGTCGTCGTTGTTCTTTCTCCCACTCTTTGCAACCGTGACACACAGCCTTTATTTTAAAGTGATTATAAGTGGTTGGGGTTAGGTAGGTAGGTAGGTAGGTAGGTAGGTAGGTAGGTAGGTAGGTAGGTAGGTAGGTAGGTAGGTAGGTAGGTAGGTAGGTAGGTAGGTAGGTAGGTGGGTTAGGTAGGTAGGTAGATATGTAGGTAGGTAGGTAGGTAGGTAGGTGTGTTAGGTAGGTAGGTAGGTAAGTAGGTATGTTGTTAGGTAGGTGGGTTATGGTTGGTTAGGTAGGTATGTTGCTAAGTAGGTATGTAGGTGGGTTAGGGTTAGGTAAGTAAGTAGGTAGGTTGCTAAGTAAGTAAGTGGGGTAGGTAGATAGGTAAGTAGGTAGGTTGCCAAGTAGGTAGGTGGGGTAGGTAGGTAGATAGGTTGCTAAGTAGGTAGGTACATACGTAGGTTGCTAAGTAGGTATGTTGTTAGGTAGGTAGGTAGGTTGCTAAGTAGGTATGAAGTGGGTAACACAGCCTTCATTTTAAAGCGATTATACACTTGTAATGTTTTGATTTGTGTCAAAGTTTTCTAAATGTCGCACACTTGACCTTCAAAGGCCACAGAAACAGAAACTCTCACTGAACAACGACATTAAAGAGTTCTTTAAGAAACGACTGGCCTCTAATAAAGTGAACCACTTAGCAAACCAGACCAGAGATCAGCTTAGTCATTGTTTTTTTTTGTTTTTTTATGAGATAAAACTTTTTCCCACTAAGTATTTTCCCCCTGTGTGAGAACCCAAAGTTATCAATGACAACCAGACTGGAGCAGAGGATTTAAGACGCAAATCAGCTTAGTCCCAACAATAATAATAATAATGATAATAACACAAAAGGTCCGGCTTGGATGGATGAAGAGAGCGAGAGAGCGATGCGATGTCAGCACTTAGCGAGAGGCGTCGGGGGAGGAAACGAGCTCCGGCGACGGCGTAAATCATAGATCAGTTCATTAGCAAAAAAAAAAAAATGGCACTGATGGATTTACAATGGGGTCAGAACTTTAGCAAAGTGCCTGCAGGAGCACGACTCTCTTCAACAACCTTGTGTAATGTTCCGGGCGCTCGTGTCCCCCCTGTTTTTGCTGAACATTTAAAATTCTGTGTTCCACTCCTGCGGGCACAAGAAGAGGAGATTTATGCATATTTCAAAAAAAAAAAAAAAAGAATGGAAAAAGAAAAGAAAGAAAAGCATGAAAGTATCTGTTCTCCGCGTTCAAAGTGTGTCACGCCCATTAGCATATCGAGCGGCGATATATTTGCATCCGTCACATCGTTTTTACACATTAAAACCTCGTAAAAAAAATCCTGTCGGCGACAAAACGATAAGCCTGAACATGCATGAGTTTTAAATATATATCGCGTGAGCAGCACAACAATGAACGGACCGGATTTTAGGGTCATGAATTCGCTCCGGTGCAGCGGCTGAGTGGGCAGCGCTGCGTCCCTGCATTTATGAATCAACAAGTGTGAATATCAATGTGAATATGTGCTTCTTCTTCTTCTTCTTCTTCTTCTTCTTCTTCTTCTTCTTCTTCTTCTTCTTCTTCTTTCTGCCTCTTGGCGAAGGCTTGAAATGAAAAGCCCAGCATTGATCATTGGATCAGTGGCACAACAGCATCATGATGCAATTATGAGACGTGAAATTTTGATTTGTGCCCCAATAAAATGAAATAATCAAATACATTTTAAGCATTTAAGTCATTAAGTTGCCTAGAATACGTGTGCTAAGTTTGGCGGGGCTAGCTCAAACGTGCTACGAGGAGTTACTACAAATGGTCAGTTTTTTTAGTTTTTCCAAAATGGCCGACTTCTGGGTGGGCGGAGCTAATGGAAGTGCATTAGAAATGTGTTTGGAATCATGAGAGCAACGACTGTGCCAAGTTAGGTTCAAATTGGAACAACTATGTGCGACTTAGACACAAAAGAAAAAAAATGAAAATTTGGTCCCGATCGGACTGCGTTTTGTCTGATCCTAACCCACCCTCTGGGGGGCGCTGTCGAGCCCTGGGGCTAGGCACGGGTTAGGGCCCTATGCCACTATCGCATTGTTTGCCTACCCGACCTCCATGCCAAATTTCAAGAGTTTTTTATGCATGTTAACCCCCTCGTTTTGTGCCTCAGATTGTTTGACGACGGGGGTAAAAATTGGATTTTTATATATATATATATATTTTTTTTTTTTTTTAAAGGTTCCTGTCTTTTCTTTTCAGGCGTGACTGACTCTTGCCCGGAGCCTCGCTCTCCCTCTTCTGAAGGTTAAAAAAGGGCAGCCGTGTGATGTGAAGAAGGATCTCTACAAAAGAATGACATTTCTGCTGTGAAAGAACCCGCCGGCCACTTTATTAGGTACACCCCCCAACTTCCTCTTCGTTATTTTCCCTGCAGAATTTAAATGGTAATTTCAAGTTCTCTTAGGTGAATTCCATTTTTTTTGTAATGACTGGATTGAAAAGATAGTAAAAACCTGTGTAAAACATCAACATAAGTGATTATAAGTCAGAAAGTGGTCAGTGATTGACCTGCAGTTTTATTTACGGCACAGTGAACACTGATAACGCTTCGTTAAGGCTGTCCACAGGAATGGAAGTCAAAGCAGTGTCCTCACAAAACCATTCAGACCTAAACCTGTGTGTGTGTGTGAGGACATTTTTTGTCAGGTCCCCACAACTTTAAAGGGCTTTTTTTTCTGGGTTAAGACCTGGTTTTAGGGTTAGGCACTTGTTGTGATAGTTAAAGTTAGGGTAAGGGACTAGGGAATGAATTATGTCTTGTTGCCTTTTCTTGTATTTATATCTTTATAAGGACATTTTGACCTTGTGGTGACATCTTGTCTGGTTCTCACAACTTTAAATGGCCTTTAAAGGCTAAAGACCATGGTTTTAGGGTTAGTATTGGGTATAGCTTAGGATTAGGGTAAAGTTAAAGGTTAGGCACTTAGTTGTGATGGTTAGGGTATAAGGGACTAGGGAATGGGTTATGACCTTTAAACCAACTTTAAATGGCCTTTTAATGCGTAAGACCATGGTTTTATAGTTAGGCTTAGAATTGGGTTTAGGTTAGGGTTAAGGCGAGGCACTTAGTTGTGATGGGTTACGGTAAGGGACTAGGGAATCCATTATGACTTGTTGTCTTTGCTTGTATTTATATCTTTATGAGGACATGTTGACCTTGTGAGGACATTTTTGTCTGATCCTCACAACTTTAAAGGGCGTTTTAAGGCTAAAGACCATGGTTTTAGGGTTATTATTGGGTTTAGCTTAGGATTAGGGTAAGGGTTAAGGTTAGGCACTTAGTTGTGATGGGTTAGGGTAAGGGACTAGGGAATGCATTGTGTCTTGTTGTCTTGTATTTACATCTTTATGAGGACATTTTGACCTTGTGGGGACATTTTGTCTGCTCCCCATGAGGTTAAAGGGCTTTTTTTTCAGGATTAAGACCCTGGTTTTAGGGTTAGGGGTAGAATTGGGGCGAGGGTTAAGACGAGGCACTTCATTGGGATGCTTAGGGTAAGGGACGAGAGAATGTCTTGTTGTCTTGTTTTTCTATCTTTATGAGGACATTTTGTCTGGTCCCCATGAGTTTAAAGGGCTTTTTAGGGTTAAAACCTGGTTTTAGGGTATAAGGGACTAGGGAATCCATTATGACTTGTTGTCTTTGCTTGTATTTATATCTTCATGTGGTCCCCACAAGTTTAAAGGGCATTTTTTTCAGGGGGTTAAGACCTGGTTTTAGGGTTAGCCACTTAGTTGTAGGGTAAGGAACTCGGGAATGCATTATATCTTGTTGTCTTGTCTTGTATTTCTGTCTTCATGAGGACATTTTTGACCTAGTGGTGACATCTTGTCTGGTCCTCACAACTTTAAATGGCTTTTCAAGGCCATGGTTTTAGGGTTAGTATTGGGTTTAGCTTAGGGTACGGGTAAGGGTTTATATCTTTATGAGGACATTTTGTCCTGTTGGGTTAGGGTTAGTCACTAAATGGTGGTCACAAAAATATCAAAACAAGTTTGTGTGTGTGTGTGTTTGGGAGGATATTTTGTCTGGTTCTCACAACTTTAAAGGGATTTTAAGGCTAAAGACCCCAGTTTTAGGGTTAGGGTTAGTGTAAGGATTATGGTTAGGCACTTAGTGGTGATGGTTATGGTAAAAAGTCAATAGTGTGACCTCACTAAGACATAAAAACAAGTGTGTGTGTGTGTGTCACAGCTCTCAGTGTGTGTTTATATTCGCAGTGTCAGAACTCCATTGTTGAGATAAAAAAAAAAAGCAGAAGAAGTTAGTTGAGAGAAGGTCAAGTAAAGGTGAGGCTGAGTCTCCTCGGCCCTGGCGTTCAGTCCGCCCGTCGACTGGGTGTGAAGTGCTCTGTGGGCTCGGCTCTCGCTCTCCACTGGACTAGAATGAGCGTCTTCTCCCCCGAGACGATCCGTCGTGGACAACACGACGACGTGCTTGCGCGATCGGTGAGGGCTTTTAATTAGAGAGGGTTATCCGAGAAAGAGAGAGAGAGTGTTTGTTAAATCCTGCAGCAGGTGTTTCATGAGACATTTACAGGAATCACAATTACACAAGCGGAGGATTCTGCGGCGGTCGGCGGCAATCGGTAAACACGATTAGACGACATTAAGCGCGAGGATCGTCTCCTGTGGATCGGTTGCGTTGTGATCGCTAAGTGGCATTAAAATGTGACAAATGTGACCTCGGAGGGGATTATTATTACCGCAGCTCAACTCATCAAATCAATTTGACATCATTAGTTTAGACTCTGAGGTTTGCGCGGCGTCGCCCCGGCGTCGCGGTGGATCAGAGGTAGAGCGAGTTGTCTTTCGACTGGAAAGGTTGTGGGTTTGATTCCCAGGTGTGGTAGTCGTCTTTTCCCAATATACACTTAGCCCTAAGTTGACCCGACAGCGTGTAAATGGATTTGAAAGGTGTGACAACTCGTGTGAATAGGTGTGAATAGCAAAACTTTGTTGACCGTTCTTTTATTATTGTGTATTAAAGGTACATGTGTGTAACACATAGTTGTGTTTAATGGCAGAAATATAAAATACTACTATCATATTTTATTTAAGACGATAACTGCTTTACCGAAGCCAGTGTCTTACGTCGCCATGTTTTCTACAGCAGCCAAAAAGCCACAAGGGGGCGCACTGATGCTTTTGAGAGAAAACAAGCGTCCAATCGATGCAGCGTTCACGTTGGCTGCGTAAATTGCAACTTCATTTTTTGGCCGATTTTCTCGCGCTTCCTTTTCCGACAGATTCACCGCTAGCCTATCAGAACGAGTGTTGTTGGTGACTTATTAAACGTAAAGTAAAGTATGAAAAACCATAAAATGATCACAAGACTTTGCATCGAGCTCGATGTGCCGCGGGAGGGTGCGTCGTAAATTTGCAGCCAAATTATCTGTTAGGCTAGGCTAGGCTAGGCTAGGCTAGTTTATTTGTATAGGGTTAGGGTTAGCACGAGCGGATAGCACCATTCTTACACAAGAACATTCATGGTGCTTTACAGGCAAGGAAATACATCGGACAATCAATTAAAAAAATCAATTATAGAAATTAAAACAATTCAAAACATTAAACCGTTTAAAATCAACAATCAACAATTTAAAACATTAATCACGCAGAAATTAATGAAATTTAAAATCATTATTTTAATATCATTAAAATCATTAAAAAGGAAAGTTAAAGTGGTTAAAATTGAATCAAAGCGTAGATTAAAGTTAAAAAGACTTAAAAGTCACGCAAAAACACGCGTTAATCTCCAACATTTAGCAAAGGAAATGTCTAAAATATCAATATTTAACACGGGAGTCTGGTGTAATTAGAGCTAGCACGGCACGACCCGTTCAGTTGTATTTCAGGTCAGCGATGTGCGTGCAGGAAGTACTGAACGATTCTGCTAACAAATCTTTTTTTTAAATCGACCGATTCTATTGATTCAGTTACACAATAAAAAAACAACTGCTTTACAAGTCACCAGTTTGTGCGTTTGTGTCGCGGCAGTTTCATGCAGCCGCGCTGCGACGACCCCGCCCACTTCAAGGAGGAGCTATGAAGTCATGGAAAAGGATACCGAACCGAGTTGAGCCGTGCCGGGACTGTACACTGGAAAAGCTTCATTACTACGGCAGTGCCGATTTTGCCGTTGTACGGATGAGAAATGCAGGAACAGGAAGTGAACTTGTTGTGATTTGGTTTTATGCCATTTTTATCTGTTGCTAGTTCGTTCCTTGTTTGATATTTCATTGTGTTTTTTGGGGGGGGCTGGAAGAGTTGAGTTGACCTCGAGTTCCCTGAAAGGCGCCTCTTAAATAATACAACATGTTGTTGAGCGTGCTCATGAAACCGAATCATGCTCGAAATATTTGTTTCCTGGCGTCTTGTGAGGCTGAATATCGCATATTGGAGTATACTTTTAAAAGCCACTGCTGCACACGGTGCTGTTGTGAAAAATCACAGTGGAGAAAAGTGTCAGAAAATCTCTTTATATATAAAAGTAGGGGGTAGGAATAAGACATTACTGCGCCCCCTCTGAGCACAGAGCTCTTAAAGGCAGGTGGAGTGCAGTGTTTGAGTTATCAGCTGCTCTCATCATGAAGTAATGGCTTCCAGGCTTCTTCTTCTTTCTTTCATTTTTTTTCTTTTTCATGCTGAACATCGCAATTGCACAATAACAGGCCGGGGGAAACCGCGCGCGCGCGCTTGCCAGGTCATTCCTTTTCCGCTGCTGGAGAGGATTTGTTTCTTAGAAGGCGGGGAAAACATTAAGCGGAGCGCACGCTGGCTGCGAGCAGACTTCAGCGACGCGGCGCCGATAAACACCTGTGGCGCGGTGACTCGCGCAACTTTGCCTCCTCGTGCTAATCTGGACGGCTCTTTGACGGAGCTGCAGACTGTCTGCTCCTTCACTGACTGCTTTGTGTGCAAGTGAGCAAGGCGGTGGGAAAATGCACTGTGATGGGGGGGGGGGGGGAGTTTGCCTGGTCTCTGAAAAGACCGAAATGATGAGGAGCAAACTCCGATCATCTTGCACTCAAACTAGTTGCACTTTGATCATAATTTGGAGTCTTGTTTTTCTCAGTTTTTTTTTCCTTTTTCAGTCCACAAACCAAATATTGTATCTGTTTCGAAACATTAAGCCTGATCCTGAGGTTTACTTTCCATATTTTTGAGTCAAATCAAATCAGCATGCCCTGCAGTGCTCGGTAAAAAAAACACTTTCCACCTGCTATGAAATTCATTTTGCCAATTTGTAGTTGTTAATATTAACAATATTTAGCAAATCTTTATTCTAAAAAACATTTTTAGCTGTAATATCTGATGTCCAATCTCTTTGAAAGTCTGTTGATGAATGTACAGAATGACTCACTATTTGGCAGTAAGTGTGTTTGTCCGTGTAAATAATAGCTCACTATTTGGTAGTCTGTTGTTGAATGTACAGAATGACTCACTATTTGGCAGTCAGTCTGGGCATTTGTGGAACAGCTCACTATTCTGCAGTCAGTCTGTTTGTGCATGTAAATAATAGCTCGCTATTTGGTAGTCTGTTATTGAATGTACAGAATGACTCACTATTTGGCATTCAGTCTGGGCATTTGTGGAACAGCTCACTATTCGGCAGTCAGTCTGTGTGTGCATGTAAATAATAGCTCACTATTTGGCAGTCCATCTGTTGTTGGATGTACAGAAAGACTCACTATTTGGCATTCAGTCTGGGCATGTGTGGAACAGCTCACTATTCTGCAGTCAGTCTTTGTGTGCATGTTAATAATAGCTCAATTTTGGCAGTCAATCTGATGTTGTTTGTACAGAATTACTCACTATTTGGCAGTCAGTCTGTGCATTTGTGGAACATCTCACTATTTGGCTGTCAGTGTGTATGTGCATGTAAATAATGGCTCACTGTTTGGCAGTCAGTCTGTGCATTTGTGGAAAGGCTCACTATTTGGCTGTCAGTCTGTTTGTATATGTAAATAATAGCACACTATTTGGCAGTCAGTCTGTGCATTTGTGGAACAGCTCACTACTTGGCAGTCAGTTTGTTGTTGGATGTACAGAATTACTCACTATTTGGCAGTCAGTCTGTGCATTTGTGGAACAGCTCACTCGCCAGCAGTCAGTCTGTTTGTACATGTAAATAACAGCTCACTATTTGGCAGTCAGTCTGTTTTTGGATGTATGGAGCAGCTCACTATTTGCCAGCCAATGTCTTGGTGGATGTGCAGAACAGTTGGTAGACATTTAGAATGGTTCACTATTTGGCAGTCACTCTGTGCGAATTAACTGACTTATGTCTCGTCTACTATATATATACTTCTCTATAGACATGAACAGGGTCATATACCAGTCACATTTGACTGCAAATACTGAAATAGTGGAGGCGATCGAGGGCCGAGGATTACCGAAGAACCGTCATTGGTATGCGGCGCTATCCGTGACACGCTTTGGTGCCGTTTCAAAGGTGTTCGCCCCTTTGAAGAAGGTGTTTCAGAAACAGGAGAAAGAGGGAGGCAGAAATCAATGCGGCTCCGCTGTGCAGGCATGAAAAGTGCGAGGCTTTTGTGGGCGGACACACGCACGCAGTACGCGTGGGCAGTTAATGGTCAGAAGAAGCGAAGGAAAACATTCTCCTGCAGAGTTTCTGCAGAGTTTCTGCAGTGAATCTGTAGAAACAGTAAAGTGGCATCACTTCGTTTCCTGGTCATTCAGTAAAAGTTTGGGCTGTTTTTGTGTCATTGCCACGGTGTGAAATACGACAGATGCTAGCCGAGCTGTTTTGTAAGACAGTTGCAGAGAGTGAAGGACAACAGATGCACGGACGCCGTCTTCAAGGCCGGTTGCCACAAAAGAACTGCTCAAACTTCTTCTTCTTCAAACTTCTTCTTTTTTTTGTTAACTCGACGCGTATCCCGCACGGATACGCCCCCCGAACTTCAACTTCCTCCGGTCGAGAAATAATTGGTATATGTTGCGAAGACAAGTCTGTCTGTCTGTCTGCTGAAGAAAAAAAACAAATGGTCCAAAGCCAAGAGGAAAAAAAACCAGTGTTGTGGGCCAAAAAAAAATATTCAGCAGAAAGAAACAGCGTTTGTTTACCTGCTCACAGCTGCACCAGCAGAATCGCGGCGCTGCCAAATGAGCGGTTTTTTCTCTATTTCCCACGTTATTTACATACGTGTTTACCGCTCTGCTGCAGGAAATTGCCTCGCTTCTAGATTCCCGTGAGGCCTTGACCCTTGTGCCGTTAAGGCAATCGCGGATGATAATGAACGTTATGGTTCGCTGTTACACAACCGACACTGAACTGAATCCGGTTGAATAGAATATCGAGAGAGAAAGCGCTGCCGAGCGTGACATAAGATCTTCACACTGCAGACGAATCAATGCAAGAACCTTGTGGTCCAAACAGACGAAGAGGTCTTTTTTAAAAGTCAGACGCTCAAGATTAAAAAAAAAAAGAAAAAAAAGCTCAATTTGTTCCTTCATCTTACATAACATTAAGCAATTCTACCTCTTCACTTTATTCTTTTGTTCACCTTCCCATGAACTTTGTCTTTGTTTGTCTTTGTATATTTTACGTGCACGGTATGTTCCAACCTTGTTTTGCCACTTTGACAACCTTATTCCCCTGGAAACTGAAGAGCACAGAGTGCTCACTCTTAACACAGTTCGTACCCACTCTGTTTGTATGTATGTATAGAGCGGCTCATTATTTGGCAGTAAGTTTGTCAGTTTAGAACGTCTAACTATTTAAACTCAGTCTGTTAGTGTTTGTATACAACGGTTCATTGTTGACGGCCATTCGCTTAGTGGATATGTAGAATGACTCACTATTTGGCAATCAGTCTGGTGGTTGATGTGTGGAACGTCTCATTATTTGGCAGTCGGTGTTTTTTTGGATGTATGGAACATCATTTTTGGCAGTCACTCTGTTGGTGAAAATATAGAATGACTCACTATTTGGCAGTCAGTCTGTTGTTGGATGTACAGAATTGCTCACTATTCGGCAGTCGGTCCGTTTTGTGCATGTAAGAAATAGCTCACTATTTTGCAGTCAGTTTGTTGGTGGATGTATGGAACTGCTCACAAACTTGCCAGCCAGTTTCTTGGTGGATGTGCAGAACACCTTTGTTTTGCAGAAATATAGAATGGCTCACTATTTGGCAGTCCGTCAGTTGGTGGATGCGTGGAACATCTCATTATTTGGCAGTCAGTCTGTTGTTGGATGTACAGAATTGCTCACTATCCTGCAGTCAGTCCGTTTTGTGCATGTAAAGAATAGCTCACTATTTTGCAGTCAGTTTGTTGGTGGATGTATGGAACTGCTCACAAACTTGCCAGCCAGTCTCTTAGTGGATGTGCAAAACACGTTTTTTTTTGCAGAAATGGAGAATGGCTCACTATTTGGCAGTCCGTCAGTTGGTGGATGCGTGGAACATCTCATTATTTGGCAGTCAGTCTTTTTTTTGGATGTATGGAACATCAATTTTGGCAGTCACTCTGTTGGTGGAAATATAGAATGACTCACTATTTGGCAGTCAGTCTGTTTGTGGATGAATAGAAAAGCTCACTATTTGCAGGCAGTCTGTTGTTGGATGTACAGAATTGCTCACTATTCGGCAGTCTGTCTGTTTTGTGCATGTAAAAAATAGCTCACTATTTTGCAGTCAGTTTGTTGGTGGATGCATTGAACTGCTCACAATTTGCCAGCCAGTTTCTTGTTGGATATGCAGAACGCATTTTTCTTTGCAGAAATAGCGAATGGCTCACTATTTGGCAGTCCGTCAGTTGTTGGATGTACAGAATTGCTCACTATTTTGCAGTCAGTTTGTTGGTGGATGTATGGAACTGCTCACAATTTGCCAACCAGTCTCTTGGCAGATGTGCAGAACATCTTTTTTTTTTTTTTTTTCTGCAGAAATATAGAAAAGCTCAATATCTGGCACTCCGTCAGTTGGTGGATGTATGGAACAGCTCATTATTTTGCAGTCATAGTGCAGTATTTGTGTGTGGATTTGCACATTCAGTATTCTGTACACGTGTGCAAGACTGAGACCTCTCTCTTTGAAAGGTGAAGTCAGTTTTCATCATGTTTGACTTGTTCAGGTGATGACCCCACTCATGACCGACCTTCAGGCTCTGTCACTTGAAAAAGACTGAATCTTTCACTCTGCTTCTCCGTGCTGTGGGCTGTAGATAAAGCCCCACATGCACATACTTTTACTCAATATATGTGTGTGTATGTGGGAGAGCTGAAGCCGAAATAATTAAATGCCATACATTGTATGTATGGATTATCATTATTACTATATATACGACTCACTAATAACAAACCGTTCCTTACAAATAGAGACATTATTGTACAAATAGCAGCTCTGCCAACTATATACAGTAATGTATAGTAAGCCAGACGACCCTGGGAGCAGGCATCAGATTAGAGTGTTATGTATGAAGCATGATTTATTTTTTTTGAAGGTTAAATAGTTTCCACAGTCCCTAATATCAACTGCTAGTTTATTCCATGAATATGAGCCTCTAATCGACCACAACCTTCTGACTTAATTCAGTCCAGCGTCTCGGTGCATTACAGCCTCCCCTCGCTAACGCGCTCTTATTTACGCTAGTTATTAATTCCTTTGCTGAATTTAATCGTTGATGGGTGGTGGTGGTGGCGGAAAGTCATTTTAAAAAAAAGCTTTAATAAAACCAGACAAACATCCAAAAGAACGCGTTTTACTGTTGCAGTAATGGAAATGCATGACATTTTGATTGATGGGCTTCAAAGTGTCGCTAGTGCACTTGCATTCTAACCAGGTTGTGTAACAGTAAGTTATGTAAGAAAGTAATCATCTAACTAAGATTGCACACAGTCATGATGGGGTCTACTACAAAGAAGTGTATTTATTTACGCTGGTACAACAAACCATATAGAATAGTGCACTATTTCGCAGTCAGTTTGTTGGTCGATGTAAGGAACAGCTCATTATTTGACATTAAGTCTGCTTTTTGATGAATCATTTTCTCACTATTTGGCAGTCGGTCTGTTTTTGGATGTATGGAACAGCTCATTATTGACAGTCAGTCTCTTGGTGGATATATAGAATGGCTCACTATTTGGCAGTCAGTGTATTTTCGAATGTATGGCACAGCTCATTATTGACAGCCAGTCTCTTGGTGGATATATAGAATGGCTCACTATTTGGCAGTCAGTCTATTTTGGATGTATGGAACAGCTCATTATGGGTATATGGAATGGCTCACTATTTGGCATTCAGTCTGTATTTGGATCGATGGAACAGCTCATTATTGACAGTCAGTCGCTTGATGAATATATAGAATGGCTCACTCTTTGGCAGTCAGTCTATTTTCGAATGTATGGCACAGCTCATTATTGACAGCCAGTCTCTTGGTGGATATATAGAATGGCTCACAATTTGGCAGTCAGTCTGTATTTGGTTGTATGGAGCAGCTCATTATTGACAGTCAGTCTCTTGGTGGATATACTGTGTAGAATGGCTCACTATTTGGCAGTCAGTCTGTTTTTGGATGTATGGAACAGCTCATTATTGACAGCCAGTCTCTTGGTGGATATATAGAACGGCTCACTATTTGGCAATCAGTCTGCTAGTATAGAACATGACAAATTCATGCCTTTTCGGGCCCTAAATAAACCATTATTTTTGTGTAATTATCGTTAAACAGTTAACTGAACTGAAGTGCATGTGTGATTCATGATGATATCTACACTGATGTTTACATTACGCTGCTGCTGCTGCTGCTGTGTTTTACGGTCACGACGGGGATAAATCGTCAAAAGCGTGTTTGCTGTTGTTTTACGACGAGTGCCGGCAGATTTCTCCTTGACGTTTTGGTCACACTTTATTGGGCAAGTGACCTATGAAGGCAAACCAAATAAATAAGAACATGAACGGGGGGGGGGGAGGGGGAGGCCGTCGTGGTTATGGGCTGCTTTTAATTTCACACACACACCAGGTCGTGTTATGTCACTGTGAGTTGGGAGGGAAAATGACAGCGCTCCTCTGAAACCAAAACGCTTAGTGACCAAATAAAACAATGCCATTTATTAGGCGTAGCAGATCAAGGCATTAAGGCTGTGACTGATTTCCTCTAATCCATTGATTTCTGGAGCGTTCGCTGCTAAGTCTGAAAATGAGTTTACGTGAATGAGTTTTACTCAACAACAATGTGATTCAAATTGCTTTTCATAAAACACAGAAGGCATTAGGAGCCCGAAAAACACGAGGCGATATTAAGAACTAATTTGAAAAGGATTTAAGAGGATGTCATAAATAGAGGCAGGAATTGTGCAAAGATGCCTTTTTATGTTGATGAGCCTGGTGCTGATTCCATTTTTGGTCCCTTTACGACCAATTTTCCCGAATGCGATACAGCAGTTAAATTGTATTCAGCCTCCTCTTCGCTTCCATTACAGACCTAAATGCCAGTATCTTCTTCACTTTCACCTTTGAAGGTCGGCGATTATTTATGGCCGAGGAACCGTCCAGAGCTTCTGAGGATTGATTGGGAATAATACGACGGGGACTCTCGACAGTGGAAGTGCCGTGCCGGAGTATGCCGACGATCTCCCGGTGGCCCTTAAACTATCGCCGTTCTCCATTTGACCGAGCGTGACTTGCTAAGCTTCAGTTTTGTCGGCCAAAGGTTGAATATCAAGGGTGGTTCCAGTGTCGATGCCACCTCCTCTCGAGTCGCCAACATCCTACCCCGTTGCGTGTGCGAGTGTTGTAGTCGGAATCTGGAATATCCCATTTCAGGGTGCCGTCCTTCAGCTGGAATGCACCCTTGAAATGAGATTTCCAACAAGGAAAGTCGGAGCAACCTCGCAAACCCCCCGATTTCAAGATGGAACATCTGTCTTGTGTAGGGATGTGACGACACGCTCGACTCGCGACTCGGTTACGGTTGCAACTTGCACGGTCGTCTTAAACAAACGTAAACTTGTTTGAACTGCGTAACCACGGCGACCCCTCGAGCCTTCGTATTTCGCCGTCGTGGTGACGGACACGCGCTGCAATTTCCCGACCCCGATCAGTAGGGGTCGATACGCTAGGTTGTTGTGCTTTTGGCTACAAGAGAGAAAGACTGTTGTTGTTGTTGTTGTTGTTGAAACAGTGGCCGTTTCTCACTTTTCTGTGTCGCGGAACGCAGTTTTAAGATCATTTGAGGCGAGAAATCGGCCATTTAGAGTCTAAACGTGTGCTGTGCGTGTGTTAAGATACGACGTATTTGTAGTTTGGCAGCTCACGTTACTTTGCTTCTCACTGCGGTGGCGGCTAATATGCTGCTGCACGTTGCTCGTGTTGCCGCTATATGTTAGCAGTCTCTTGCGATATTTACACGTGTCCGTCCAATTCTCACCGGTTGTATTTGTGTATTATAGGGAATCCAAAATGCCGCCACACAGTCACGTAGTGACGTTAAGTCGCCAACCAGTGACTTTTTTTAAGATAACGTAACCTATTTCTAAAAAGTAGAAAAATTACATATCCTACTTCTCTCACCGTGACGCGATTTGCATCGTCACATCCCTAGTCTTGTGCGGTGTTCACACTTCGGCCTTCTCAAAGACATGACACGGCGTATGATGTTTGCGGCGCGGTAAGCGGGCATTTCTTTTCTTCACCGTCAACCAAAGCGCTTGTCGCAGAAACGTCTGCGGAGAAGAAACCGTCGTCTTGCGTAGTTACCCCCAAGGGAAGGGTACAGAAAAACCCCCAATGTTGTCACTTTGGTCCACTGATGATGTTAAAGGGCATCTTCACCAGAGCAAAAGCTAAAAACCTCGATATTCATATAAATGGACTCCGGGTAATGAACAACCATGTTAGACTTGTCACCAGATCAGAGATTTTTACGGCCAAAGCATGCAATTTCTTCCATAACAATGCAGCGAGGGTGAAATGGATGCTGATGTGAGCCCACAGAATCTCATCAGACTCGCTTTCCCCCACCTCGGTTCTGCTCGACGCTGCTTTTTGCGTCGCACCCTGATTGCGGCGCTAAATTGGATTGCAGTGTGATTCTATCATTTTTATGTTGTTTTGCGGTTTCCTTGTACACAACCCCCTCCGCCCCCCCCCTACCCCTCGTGTCCGTGTCTCACCTCGTACTCCGTTCGCCTTAAATGATCGGCTTCTCTTGTTTTTTTGCAAACTCAGCTCCGGTTACAGTGTGGAGTTTCCGAGACGTTCAGGTGATTTGACAACAGAATAGATTATCTACCATTTTGTGTAATTACGGAGGGAACATTTTCCTTTTCTTTCTTTCTTGCGGCTCCGTGGAGGCAGCGAGTCCATTATGTTCACAACACACTATGTGGCTATGAAAATTAGTTCATTAAAGGCTCTCTGTGGTACGACGGCCTCTCATAACCTCACAAATCTGATCTACAAAGTCTGTCAAGTCCACTGAACGAGGCTTGAGGTGCAGATGCTGTTTTAGCGCGTTCTGTTTACACCAGAAGTCAGAACTGGGAGTGACGTCAAAACATCGTTCTATTTATCTTGGTGGATAAATAGAATGTCTCACTATTTGGCAATCAGTATGTTGGTGGATGTATGGAACAGCTCATGATTGACAGTGAGTCTCTTAGTGGATATATAGAATGGCTCACTATTTGGCAATCAATCTGTTGGTGGATGTGTGGATTAGCTCGTTATTGACAGTCAGTCTCTTGGTGGATATATAGAATGGCTCACTATTTGGCAATCAGTCTGTTGGTGGATGTGTAGAACAGCTGGTTATTGGCAGTCAGTCTCTTGGTGGATATATAGAATGGCTCACTATTTGGCAGTCAGTCTGCCTTTGGATGTATGGAACAGCTTGTTATTGACAGTCCGTCTCTTGGTGGATATATAGAATGGCTCACAATGTGGCACTTAGTCTGTATTTGGATGTATGGAACAGCTCATGATTGACAGTGAGTCTCTTGGTGGATATATAAAATACCTCACTATTTGGCACTTAGTCTGTTGCTGGATGTGTAGAACAGCTGGTTATTGGCAGTCAGTCTCTTGGTGGATATATAGAATGGCTCACTATTTGCCAGTCAGTCTGTTGGTGGATGTGTGGATTAGCTCGTTATTGACAGTCAGTCTCTTGGTGGATATATAGAATGGCTCACTATTTAGCAATCAGTCTGTTGGTGGATGTATGGAACAGCTCATTATTGACTCCATCTCTTGGTAGACTTATAGAATACCTCACTATTTGGCACTTAGTCTGTTGCTGGATATGTAGAACAGCTGGTTATTGGCAGTCAGTCTCTTGGTGGATATATAGAATGGCTCACTATTTGGCAGTCAGTCTGCTTTTGGATGTGTGGAACATCTGGTTATTGACAGTCCATCTCTTGGTGGATATATAGAATGGCTCACTATTTGGCAATCAGTCTGTTGGTGGATGTACGGAACAACTCATTATTGACTCCATCTCTTGGTGGACTTATAGAATACCTCACTATTTGGCACTTAGTCTGTTGCTAGATGTGTGGAACAGCTCATTATTGAGTCAGTCTCTCGGTGGGCAACCCTAATACAACCCTAATGAGACCCACATGGACATACCGGCTGGGTCTATGTCCAACACATATTTTCAAAATCTTCTGTTTCACACAGAAATGTGTGTTGGCGGTGTTAAAAAAAAATGGACAAATTTAACTTTTACAGTTTCCTTTTCCTTGCCTTGGGCAGTGTTAAGGCAGTAGATGCTCGTGTGTCGACAGCAGTCAGCGGGGGCCTCTGTCTCTGCAACAAGGTCGCGATCCCACTGACTTCCCCCGCTGACTTACTGCGTTTGAGGAGCTCATGCCATAAAAAAAAAAAACTGCTGTTGCGACACGACGCAGAGACAGAGAATCTCTGCCGAGTGGACGAGTGATTTGTTCACCTGAACCACAAACCACAAGCTGCGTGCGACTGAGTTACGACCACGGGTCGACCTTTAGTTACACAATATCAACGTCGGACAATCAAAGTGACTCCGTGCACGAGCGGTGGATCGTAGGAAAATTCATCCTTGGCTTATTTACGACCTCGTGTGAAGCTGCTGTGATGCCTTTATGAAAATTATATACTTTTCAGGATTGAAATACTACTCCACGCTTCTACATTTAGGTTCGTACCATTGGATTTTCCCCTTTGGAGTTTGGCGTGTTTGCATTTAAAACAGATTTCTACTGTAGTTTAATGTGTTTTCGCCTAGTGTCACAAGCCACAGTTCTTCTTAAAGGCGCCATATGTAAGAATGTGGCCAAAAACGGTTACTACATTCAAATTCAAAACACCGAGGTCTTTTTAGGTTTCGTTTTCTGACGTAACTGGCAACCCGTGGTTGCTCGGCAGCTGAGACTCTACTGACTGCAATGACTGGTAGACGGCGGTAGGTGGCGCCGCATGACGCCAAAACATGATTTCAAAACGTAAACATGATTTGCAGTCTGCAAAATATTTTTTTTAATGCAAATATTTTTTTTATCTGAAGCCGTCTCTGTGAAGCAAAACTATCAGACCTGACTGGGGGAGCATTTGTGTGTATACAGCAGCAGAGCAGGGAAACGACGATCCCGTAACTGCTAAACAAATTTTTTTTTTTTTGAGCAGTAGATTTTACTTCATATACTTGTTGCGTATACTTTGTATTTTCTGTCCTGATGTAAAAAAACAACAACAAATCACTTCCTGTGTGCAGCGCAGGAATGTCACTAGCTAACACAAGGTCAAAACACTGCAATACTAATAAAAAAATTATATGAAGTATTCCTAAGACATTGTGTTGAATGTAACAGACGTGCGTTTACATTTAAAAACAGTTACGCAGTTTTCTATTTTAAGCGTCTTTCCCGTGAGGAAAGGTTGCCGGACAGAGTTTGGTCAGAGTTTTTGAGAAACTGCTGATCTACTGAGTTTTTCAACAACACACACACACACACATCCCTAGAGTTTTCAGAGAAAATATCCAGCGAGCTGCACAACAACAAAAAACATCCTTGTTGACGCCAGAGGTCAGAGGATAAAAAGTTACTCAAATAACCAGCAGTGTCCTGTGTACCTAATAAAGTGGCCGGCGAGAGCAGTCCATTATTTTTCTCCCTCTTTGCCACAACGGGGTCATGTGAGAGTTGTCCCGGCTGTTTTAATAGTGTTGTTAAAGCTCTGAGCTTGCGTGTCCTCACCTCGGTAAACACTTTTTTCCTTGTTAATGTTCTTGTAAGTGTCTTTCAACTCTCCCGGAGCCACGTCATATTTTTCAGAGCGCAGGTTTTTGCGAGTTCATAATCGCCTCTGCGTCACGCCGGCGGCCCGTTCGTCCTCTCGCTCGTCTGATTTATGTCGCGCCGATCTGCGTTTCGTGGGTTTGTGTAGAGCTGTAGAGGCTGACCTGGATCTCTGAGAGCGTTATAAAGCACTGCAGGGGGGGAGTCTGTCTGCAGCCTGTGAGGACGGCAGGGGGAAGCGCGCCCGCGAGCGTACGCTCTGCTAATGCGGCGCGCGCTCCGTGGGCTCGCCTCCACGGGGCAATGAGAGGGAGGCCGTGGCCGTTTCACGTTCTCTTTTGGTGCTCTCAGCGTTTCCAAACCTGTGTTCACGCCTCCTCCCTACGTCCATCAATGGCGGTTATCGTTGCAACGTACCAGTTTCAACACTGTGGAACACGGCGTTAGCGTCATTAACCTGGAAGTCCTTGAATTGGATCTGAAAAGTCCCTGAAATTGATCTGGAAAGTCCTTGAATTTTACGTGGAAAGTTCTTAAATTTGACCTGAAAAGCCCCTGAATTGGAAAGTCCTTGAATTTGATCTGAAAAGTCCCTGAATTTGATCTGGAAAGTCCTTGAATTTTACGTGGAAAGTTCTTAAATTTGACCTGAAAAGCCCCTGAATTGGAAAGTCCTTGAATTTGAGGGAACTGGACCTGGAAAGTCCTTGAATTTGACCAGGAAAGTCCTGGAAAGGTCATTGAATTTGACCTGGAAAGTCCTTGAAAGGTCCTTGAATTTGAGGGATCTGGACCTGGAAAGTCCTTGAATTTGACCCGGAAAGTCCTGGAAAGGTCATTGAATTTGACTTGGAAAGTCCTTGAAAGGTCCTTGAATTTGAGGGATCTGGACCTGGAAAGTCATTAAATTTGACCAGGAAAGTCCTTGAAAGGTCGTTTAATTTGAAGGAACTGGACCTCGAAAGTCCTTGAAAGGTCATTGAATTCGAACTGGAAAGTCTTTGAATTTGATCTAGAAAGTTCTTGAATTTTACCTGGAAAATCCTTGAATGGCCCATTAATTTGACCTGGAAAGTCCTTGTAAGGTCGTTTAATTTGAAGGAACTGGGCCTGGAAAGTCCTTGAAAGGTCATTGAATTTGAACTGGAAAGTCCTTGAGTTTGACCTGGAAAGTCCTTGAAAGGTCCTTGAATTTGAGGGAACTGGATGTGCCTCTGTTTTTAAAGTTTAGCGTGACTTCAGAGACTCATTTTAACAATCGGGGGGAGTCACGCGAAACATGACGTCACGCGCGTCTTTTTCCGGTCAGTCGTCACGGAAACGCACCATGCGC
The DNA here is from genome assembly GCF_963457635.1 of Microchirus variegatus. Taxonomy (NCBI): domain Eukaryota; kingdom Metazoa; phylum Chordata; class Actinopteri; order Pleuronectiformes; family Soleidae; genus Microchirus; species Microchirus variegatus. The sequence goes on from NC_139822.1 coordinate 17,768,239, forward strand.
TAACGTGGGCGGAGTTAACGTTATCAACCGCGTCATGTTCACGTGCCACGGCACCGGAGTCCAGGCACCATTTACCAGTTAGCGCCGTTATCTGCGTTAGCTCCTTTAGCACCGGTTAGCGTGCCTGCAGTCAAACTGGAGCAGTAACGTTGACGCCGCTAACGTGCTCAGCGCTAGTTAATTCCGAAAGTCGTCTTGATTCCTCTATGTTCTTGGTCTCCTTCACCATTCTCACATGTATGATGTGTGTTTCGCAAGGAAAACTCAAGTATTTTGGGGGTCAAAACTCGGTTCCAAACCAATTAATATTGAGATTTAAAGTTTAAAAACATTAGTTCTGGAACTGGAACGGTGTTTGACCTGCATCGGTGTGAAAGCTCAAGTCTTTTTCTTACCATAAAACAGTCGTTTCCTACATGAAACTAACATTTGTGACGCGCTCACTCTCCTGCACCAAACCCCATAGATAAATTCAGTGTTTGTAGCTCACGCGGACACAGGAGCTGCTGGTTTCCTGCTGCCTAGTTTGTTAAGTGTGAGCCACTTACTTGAATCCACATGAAGGATTTCGAACACCAAAAGTCACAAAATGACAGATTTGGACCCGTTGACGTCGGCAGCCGTGGATCGACGACTCCTGCGTGATGCGATGTTAAAAATCGCTGATTTTCTCTGTGGACTTTGGTGCAGGAAACGGCGGCTTAATGTGGAGACAGAGCAGGCAAATGTATTCTTAAGATATCACACACTCGAGCAGGCGCTGGTTTTTTATCAGACGAGTCCACACTTCATTAAAACTTAACAGGTTTTTCTCATCTTTTACATTATCTCTCGTTTCTGTCGTCGGGTCGACGCCAGCTGCTTTTTTACAGGTTAAGGTTTTTATGCTGAATTGGACTAAAGTCGGTTGCTGTGCGGAGGTTTGTTTTTTTGGGGGGAGTTTTTTTTTTCCCCATCTTGGCTTTAATTTGCACATCAGGAGGCAAAATTCCAGCTGTGATAAAAGGAAACCGATTCATAATTCATGGAGTTGTAAATGCGGGGTGTGCAACAGGCTAATGGGGCTGTGTGCGGTTATGAAATGAGGCGGCCGGCGTAATGAAATTTAGCAATACTCTGTGACCCCCCAAACCCCCAAACCCACTTCTAATGAAATTGAAAGTTATTGCCGTAAGTGTCCAGTTCATTTAATATCTCCGCTACTTCCCTGTTTCGAAAGGTGAAGTAATTAAGAGTAATATATGTATCTCGCCGTCCCGGAAATGGAAAATAATTGACGTGGATCTCGCCTTGCGAAAGCGACACGCCGCACTCTGCCGGAGCAACGGGTCATTGCGCTCTCGCAAAAAAAGAGCGAATCATTAAAAAACCCGGGAGAGAAGAGATGGAGGAGGACGACGGATCACAGGGAGACGGCGATAAACACAAAAAGGGCGGGAAAACGAAGACGGTTGGCTTCCTTTGTTCTCCCGGAAAAAGGCCACATCGGCGACGACGGCTGTGAAGTGAGAAAGCGGAGCGTAAGAGATTCTGGGAGTCTTTGCGGGGGAAATACAAAGAGCATTATGCATGAGGGGTCCAGAAGGTCCCTGAACACACCGCGCCGCCACCGCCGCCGCCGCCGCCGCCGCCCTCCATACAAAACCACTGCTCCTGCAGCAGGAAGTCGCCGCCGCACGGCAACATCATCAAAATATGTCAGGATCAATGAGGGAGGTGAAGAGGTGATCGTTTCTTACAGCGCTCAGCCTTTGACCACTGCCTCGGCTCAAGTGTGACATTTTCTCGTGAACGCTGACTTTGTAAAAAAACATTTTTCAGATGCATCGTCGTCTCTTGTTCTATTTTAGGGACCGTACGCGCGAGGACAATCTGAAAAAAAAAAAGGTTTCTGCAAATGGAAGTGGAAGCGTCGCTTTTTTTATTTTGGGAAAATAGGTCCCCGAGTGAAATATTATTTCTTTCGTTTTCGTTGTGTTTGTTGGGTTTGCCAGGGATTCCCAAACACTGGACCAGGACCCACAGATGGGTCATGATTTCAAACTTTTACCATAATTGTTCACTGTTATTAAGTTAATCCCATAAAATATTACTTTACCTTTTACTTCACACTGAAACTGGTTAACAAGGTAAAGGAAAACTTCTTTTTGTCTTAAAATGAACCAAAAAGATAAATATTATGTTTTACTGACTATCTATCTATCTATCTATCTATCTATCTATCTATCTATCTATCTATCTATCTATCTATCTATCTATCTATCTATCTATCTATCTATCTATCTATCTATCTATCATTTTAGCTAGCAATCATTCTAGCTAGCAATCATTCTAGCTAGCAATTGTTCTATCTATCTATCTATCTATCTATCTATCTATCTATCTATCTATCTATCTATCTATCTATCTATTTATCTATCTATCTATTAGCTAGCAAGCTATCGTTTTATCTAGCAATTGTTTTAGCAAACAAACATTCTATCTAGCAATTCATCTATCTATCTAGGTATCTATCGATTAGCTAGAAGGCTATCGCTTTAGCTTGCAGACTGTCGTTTTAGCTAGTAATCGTTCGAGCTAGCAATTGTTCACAGAGTCACAACTGGTTTTTGCATCGCGATTCGCACCCTTCAGTCCACTCCTGAGACGCACCACACTTTAGCATAATAATATGATACTTATCCATTTTATGTTAACTAACAAGCTATCACTTTAGCTAGCAATCGTTCTAGCTAGCAATTGTTCCATCTATTAGCTAGCAAGCTATGGTTTTAGCTAGCAATCATTTTAGCTAGCAATTGTTCTATCTATCTATCTATCTATCTATCTATCTATCTATCTATCTATCTATCTATCTATCTATCTATCTATCTATCTATCTATCTATCTATCTATCTATTTGCTATCATTTTAGCAAGAAATAAATTTAGCTAGCAATCATTTTAAGCTAGAAATTGTTTTAGCTTGCAATTGTCCTACTATCTTTCTATTAGCTAGCAAGCTATCGTTTAAGCTAGCAATCGTCCTAGCTAGCGATTGTTCTATCTATCCATCTATCTATCTTCATTGAATTAAGTGTAACATCGAACTAAATCTAACGTTGTTAAGTTAGTTTAGTTAATAATAAAATGTAGGCTACCATCTTTTCACGTGTTGGAATTGAACGCTCACTTTATCGCTCTCGGGTCGTATTTTTAAATTTTTTCACGTAACGACCGCGGCTTTCTGTAAAAGAGTTTCATGTTTTGTTTGTTTGTTTGTTTTCAAAAATGTAAATTTGTCTCAAGCTTTTTTTTAGTAGTAGAGTATTTTCCGCCTCAAAATCTTCTCAAAATCGGTATAATTTTGCGACCGACTCCTGAAACTGAAACTTAGTAGACCAGGGCCGGCCCAAGGCATAAGCAAGCTAAGCCCCTGCTCGGGGCCCCCTAGGGCAATTAACTTTGTAGTTTATTTAGAATTTTTGACCTAAGCTTTTTTCACAGTTTTTACATCGTTGTCAGATTATTGATCTTAATATTTTATTTATAAACCATTTGGTTTTATGTAATGATTCTTTGTGTCACCAGTAGGGGGAGTTGCTGATTTTGCTCAATATTAATTGAAAGATTTTTCTCTAAGTTTGCAAATCTGGTGTCAGAACAAAAAGTTGTGGGACACCAGGTCACCTTACATGTCATTATGTCCCGATAAATGGAGCAATATTAAATTACGACGACTCGCACTAATCCCAGCTAATCCCAAACATGTCGAGCAGTTGTGAGATAAAGCAAAAGCAAAGACATGAAAAGTTAAGTTAGGTTTCTGTGTTTTTGCGTCTGCTTCGTCTGTATTCACGAACATGACTCAACATTTCTTTTTTTTTTCCTCACTCTGCTGGAGGAGACGACTTTAAATTCCCGGCATGACGCCGTCTCGACTCATCGAATCATTTATTCATATGTGCTCTTCGCCCCTTTTTTTCATCTGCAATTAATAAACTTGTAAGAAGAAGAAGAAGAAGACGAACGGGGGGGGGGGGTGAGAGATGACTCTCAGCGCGAGGTGAGAGTTTACCTTTAAACACCTTCAGTACATTTTGTTCTGTGAAAAAGAAAGAACACGTTATTGTTGCCTTTCATTGATTCTGTGATGTTACTCAGAATGTGCACGAATACTTTGTTACTGTACTTTGGTACAAAATCCACGTCTCTGTACTTTACTTTGTTTATTTATTTACTTCTAGTAACTTTTACTTTTACGACATTTCCTGTAACTGTCTTTGTTTCTCGTTACTACCAAATAAAATGGTTTTAATCATGAGAGTTAAAGGTGCATTATGTAATAAATCTAAATCAAACTAATATTTGCTTTAAAACAAATATTTTGCAGACTGCAAATCATGTTTATGTTTTGAAATCACGTTTTGCCGTCATGTGGCACCACCTACCGCCGTCGTCTACCAATCATTGCAGTCAGTAGAGTCTCAGCTGCCGAGCAACCACGGGTTGCCAGTTACGTCAGAAAACGAAACCTAAAAAGACCTCGGTGTTTTGAATTTGAATGTAGTAACCGTTTTTGGCCACATTCTTACATATGGCGCCTTTAAGTACATTTAAGTATATATACTTTAAGACTTTTACTTAAGTAAGATTATTACTTAATATTGGCCAAAAAAATCTTGATTTTTTTTAAAAATTATTATTAATTAAGTCAATATCTCAAAGTGTACCATTCAAAAAATGTTTTTTAATTTTAAAGTTATAAGTCCTTAATTGTTGCTTACAGATATCAACATACACAATATTAAAGGAAACAACTCTTATTTATTGTCTTTAAACTTAAGGATTAATTGAGTAAAGACAAAAACGAAGTAAACTATTAAGACTTTGGCTCCGTCCCAACACCTCCCCCTAAAAATTTCCCCTTGGTTTTGAGTGCCCTCAACCGTGGTATTGGGGACACCACGACATGCAAATCAGCGCAGTGAACGTAGCGAACGTGCTAACCTACGTCACATGTTGACAATTGTACCGGTGGAGCGTGCTACTGTTTTCATTCAGGAAAAATGCCAGTGGATCAGCTGGGGTTTTTTTTTTCATACATACTATCGAAGCACTCTGCAAAATAGCGTCTAGCTAGTTAGCTAGCTGCTACATTAGTGTTCAAAGCTCAACTGTCCTTTGGATGTATTTCAAACCAACATATTCCAACACAATACGACATTGTAACATGCTTATTTACACAAATATATTACAACGACAGATTTGGCCGCCATCTTTGTTGGGAAATATCAGCCGACTCTAGGTTTTTCTTTGTTGTTTTTTTGCCACAAGACTCTGTGCTTGACTTTTCATCATGGTCCCAGTGTGGCTTAGTTTATCCGTCCCACAGCAGAGATGAGGATTAAATAAATTCTGTGCATAGACCCTGATTCTGAGGCTTTAAGTCGTCACCATTAACCAAACAGAGATTTAAATCAAAGGGACGTTCTGTTCCCAACAGACTCCGTTTGCAGAAAATGTCATTTACATAAAGCCACGTTTGGGTTTTTGTGCACATTAGTCCGTGCGGTGAAAGATGCGTCGGTTTATTTTGGGTGAAAGGTTTTCAAATGTAGGAAGTGGCGCTCACATCTTAACGCTAAATGTTGTTAAATTTGTTTCCCGATCCGTGAGCGTGAGTTAATAATAAATGAGCAAAGTAAGTAAGTGCTTTTTAAAAAGCTGCTGCTTAATTTTCAGACTACGGTGAACGACATGTAACAGATAAACTCACAACAGTAACAACAACGTGGTTATATTGTGTTTTTGTGTAATTTTGAACAGCAGGGAAGTCATATAAAATTAATACAGTAATATAATCTAATACGACTCCCATATTAATATCCTGGATATATTTGGTAACATGTTGTTATCTGTTGAGTAATTACCAAGTTACATCTTGGTTATAGCCATACAAAATGTTTGCGGGACAGATTTCATCTGGGTAATATGATAATTATCAATTTTCTATTTGGTAGCAAGCTATCATTTTAGCAAGCAATCGTCTTACCTAGCAATTGTATTATCTATCTATTAGCTAGCAAGCTATCCTTTTAGCTAGCAATTGTTCTATCTATCTATCTATCTATCTATCTATCTATCTATCTATCTATCTATCTATCTATCTATCTATCTATCTATCTATCTATCTATCTATCTATCTATCTATCTATCTATCCAGCAAGTGATCGTTTTGGCTAGCAATCATTTTAGCTAGCCATCGTTTTAGCTAGCAATTGTTTTATCTATCTATTAGCTAGCAAGCTATCGTTCTAGTTAACAATTTATCTATCTATCGTTTTAGCTAGCAGTTTTTCTAGCTAGCAATTGTTCTATCTATCTTCATTGAATTAAGTGTCATGCAAAGAAAAAAAACTAAACTAACTAAATCCAACTTTTGTTGAGAGGGTTAAATTAATGTTACTAATAGTAAAAATGTAGGCTACCATTGGAAAATTGGAAAAAAAACCTCCCTACCAATTTAGATGTATGATGTATGACGTATAATTAAATATTGGACCTTCTTCCATGTTTTCATTGATATTTGCACACAATTTATTTAAAATTTAACTTTCTTTATCTTAAATGACGAAAACCGTTGAATGTGTACAGTAAATGTTGCCTGGTATTGCAGATTACTTTTTCGAGTAAATATGAAGTTCAGAATTAGATTTATATTTTTTAAATTTTGGCTGGATCTCAGTATTGGACTCAAGAAAAAGTGGTATGTCCCATCCCTAATGCACAACAGTACTGAACATCACTTATCTGCAATAGAGGACTTGAGTGCCTTGCTCATTTCTTTTCCTCTTGGCCATGAGCTGCCATTAAAGATGTTCACAACAGGAGCTGCCATTGAAAAAAAAAAAATGCTGCGTCATGATTGAGCCGATCTTAGAATCCAGCCCCATCACCGGCAAATATTGGTTTTGTGTCAAAAAGCTACTTGAAGGTTGGATGTGATAATCTTCCTGTTAATGGCCTGGCAAAGGCCTTCCTCCTCCTTATTATTCCGACCCTGGCCTCCTCGTCCTCCTCCTCCTTCTGAGGGTGTCTCCACAAGGTTAATTAGTGGAGTGTCCCCCGAGGTTCCCCATGAGATGTAGGCTCAGGATAGCGGAGGTGCCTTCGACATAAACAAGGTTAATGGAGCCTCAGATTCCCACTTCCACGGCGGCTCCGTGGTACGAGCGTTGCTGATGTTATTCATCAGTCTTTAAGGAATGGAGCGGCGCGGCGGCCCTGGGAGTTTGAAGTGTACGTATTAGCTATTGAGATCCACGTCCGCCCGCGGTCGTTGCATTATTTAAGTCATACTTCAGCCGGCAATGGGAAAAAAAACCCCATGTGGGCAAACAAACCTACTTCTATTTCCCGCTGTATTGCGTACGCTACGAAAGGCGTGAGGTTTAATCATCGCGGGAAAAAAAAACATTTTCGTCGCTAATGAATGCTAGGATATCATTTCGCCGGGGAGAAAAAAGACATTTTCGGGGGAACGACTGTCATCCGTCATTGATCGTGCGGCGCAAACGGCTTTTCTGATGCCGGCGATAATACGTGTGCTATTGAGCTAATACTGAGCGAGCGCATGTATTTGACGTATGTATTTCCTGAGAGAGAGGAAGTAACAACCAGGCTTGAATTTAAAGATATATCACACACAGAGAGGAAGTCGTAGGTCACAGAGTCACATCTGGTTTTTGCATCACGAGTCGAACCCTTCAGTCCACTCCTGAGACGCACAACACTATTAGCAAGCTATCGTTTTAGCTAGCAATTGTTTTAGCAAACAAACATTCTATCTAGCAATTGATCTATCTATCTAGGTATCTATCGATTAGCTAGAAGGCTATCGTTTTTGGCTATCAGACTATCGTTTTAGCTAGCAATCATTTTAGCTAGCAATCGTTCTAGCTAGCAATTGTTCACAGAGTCACAGCTGGTTTTTGCATCGCGAATCGCACCCTTCAGTTCACTACTGAGACGCACCACACTTTAGCATAATAATATGATACTTATCCATTTTATGTTTACTAACAAGCTATCACATTAGCTAGCAATCATTTTAGCTAGCAATCGTTCTAGCTAGCAATTGTTCCATCTATCTCTTAGCTAGCAAGCTATGGTTTTAGCTAGCAATCATTTTAGCTAGCAAGTGTTCTATCTATCTATCTATCTATCTATCTATCTATCTATCTATCTATCTATCTATCTATCTATCTATCTATCTGTTTTTCTATTAGCTAGCAACCATTTGTTTTAGCTAGCAATCATTCTGGATAGCAATTGTTCTATCTATCTATCTATTAGCTAGCAAGCTATTGTTTCAGCTAGCAATCATTTTAGCTAGCAAGTGTTCTATCTATCTATCTTCATTGAAGTACTTTCTTAAATCTCAAAGTTTTCGTGATCATACAGCGCATCGGCTTTTCTGATGTGGGCAACAATACGTGTGCTATTGAGCTACTACTGAACGAGCGCATGTGTTTGTCTTCATTTCCTGTGAAAGAATGAGTAGCTTGAATATAAAGAAATATCACACACACAGAGAGGAAGTGTCGTAGGTCAAAGAGTCACAACTGTTTTTTTTAACATCGCGAGTCGCACCCTTCAGTCCACTCCTGAGACGCACCACACTTTAGCATTCACACTCCATCCCTGTGACCTCCATCAGGAGCAGCATGATTTATCACACCAATATCCCCTTCAGCGCCGTCCTGATTGCTTTGATTTCTCTATTGACATTTCCTGTCATCCCACCGTACATGCATTTTGTCTTTTCACCAGGACGGAGGAACATGCGCCGAGAGACGGCGGTCGTGAAAACACACGTCGTCGATATCAGTCCAATGTTGGATCAAAAAAAAAATCACTAGATTTGATATTTTATATATATACATATATATATATATACATATAAAGAGGGAAAAAATAAAATATTTTATGACCTGAAGATTCAAGATAGTTATTTCTAACACGATGTTGTACATGGTCGGTGATATTAAAACATTTCGACTATCTATCATATTAGCTAGCAATCCTTTAGCTATCTATCTATCTATCTATCTATCTATCTATCTATCTATCTATCTATCTATCTATCTATCTATCTATCTATCTATCTATCTATCTATCTATCTATCTATCTATCTATCTAGCAAGTGATCGTTTTGGCTAGCAATCATTTTTAGCTAGCCATCGTTCTAGCTAGCAATTGTTTTATCTATCTATTAGCTAGCAAGCAATCGTTTTAGCTAGCCTATCTATCTGAGACAGTGTCTTCTGACTCTGGGTCAAAGTCGTAAAAAGGGACGGCGGCGGGGAGTCGTGGCGAAACTATTTTTTTAAACATTTGTTAAAACAATGTTTTGATAATGAGTCGCAGTGCATCCACCGCTCCAGAGGGGGGCGCTGCGCTTCTGAGAGTGTGTGGGTGTGCTGATTACGTCAATTCCGGGTATTGGCCAATCACAAGACAGTCTGTCTTCTGGGGGTTAGATTTCAGTCTGAAACAGCACGTCTGAGGAGAGCTTCAGTAAGGAGAGATTTCTATCGGCTCGTTTACAGCAACTAGGAGGTTTTTGACCATAAAAACAAGTGAATGTATGTAAATAGACCTCCGTAACTCACATATATGTGCGATAGGACCACTCTATGTGAGCTTTAAGGCACTTAAAGTCCAAAAAAAATAATGTTTTCATGTGCGATTAGAGTTGCGTCCCCGCTGCGTGTTTGGGGGTCACTCGTTGCAGATGTTGCTGCAGGTCTGTGAACGAGGATGAAAGGCAGCAGAGGAGCAGCTAAAAAAGTTTTTTTAAAGCGTGACCCGGCGCCTCTGTGGAGGCGAAGGTGGCTCAGCATGAGGCCAGAGGCTTGTGAAGGATCTCTCTCTCTCTCTCATATGCACATCTAAGCAGTTTTTCCTCTGCCGTCCTCGCCGCTGCGTTTGAGAGTGTTTTTGTTTGCGCGTTTGTGGGCGACCGTGTGTGTGTGTGTGTGTGTGTGTTTATCAGGTGCAGTGTTTGGTTGTTGTTTTTCCTTGTGAATATCAGGCTCTCTCCGGTGCGCTGAGCCACGCTGTGTGATACTGAAGCCTGAAATGAAAACAGGGCGATCCAATTGAAGCCAGTATTTCATTGTCACCTCTCCGCGCTGTTGAAGTTTGTCAGCGTTGTTAGTTTTGTGGGAATACGAGACTTTCTCCCCGTGTCTGTCTGCAGTGCAGCAAAAACTTTAGATGCAAAATGCCTCTTTTTGCCCGAGTCTGTAAGAACAAGTGAGAACAAGTCGGCAAAAGCTTTGTATCTAGCACGACTTGGCTCGACTCTACTTTTTTTTGCTTTTCCATCAGCGATAGTACCTGGTACCTGACGAGGTTCCAAGCGAGCTGCTAAAATGTGACTTCCGCAGATTGCCGGCCACTGATTGGTCGGTTAAACTGTAGATCAGTTAAAAAGACTTAAAAACATCACATTTTTAGCGGTATTTCAGTTCAGTGATCGTTGTCAGGACGTACCGAACGATTCTGTAAACGAATCCTTTTCAATCGACTGATTCAAATGATTCAGTTACACCCAAAACAACTGTGCTTGTACAAGTTTGTGCCAGTTTCATGCAGCCGTGCTGTGACGACTCCGCCCACATTGAGGAGGAGCTATGAAGTCATGGTAAACGGCGGGACTGATACTAAACCGAGTAGAGCTAGAGCTGTATAATGGAAAAGCACCAATATAGGCTTTTTATCGAACCAATGTTATGGAAAAGCCTTTAGGAAAACAATAATGACATAAAGCCTTTACCCCGCTAGCTGCTAGATGCTTCCTTTTCCATTTTTGGTGTATTTCTGTGCTTACAATGCCACACACAGGCCTGTGTGTGACATTTCTGTGTTTATGAACTTTTTAAGAACAGAAAATGAACAATAAATGCTAATGCTAATGTTGCTAGAGCGGGAAGGTGAACTCTCACCGACAAAAACACGGTGAATGGTCTTGTGCGAGAGCTCCAAATGGATTATGTGATATTCAAAAGACGCTAGTTACCTCATGTTTACGTGACTCTCGATCGTTAAAATGAGTCTCTAAAGTAACGCGGTTTTTCGTGCCGCGGCACCCGAGTCCAGGCACCATTTACCAGTTAGCTCCGTTAGCTGCGCTAGCTCCTTTGGCGCCGTATGTGCCAGCGTATATAACCAGCGTATGTGCGCCTCTATTTTTTTTAGTTTTGTGTTACTATAGAGACTCATTTTAACATTCGGGAGTCACGTAAACATGACGTTAGCGTGTCTTTTTCGGCTCGTTGGCAGCCGTTAGCGCTGCTAACCACCGTTAACACTGTAAAAAAAAATGTCTTAACGTTGAAAATGGACATTCAAAGCAACGCTAAGATCACTTAATATAATGAAATGAACCAAGAGAAATGTATTTGTAAAGAAGTAAAGAATCACTCTTAAACGTGACTTAATCGTCTGGGCGCGGTAACTTCTCAAGTCAAGCAGCAGACCCAGAATGCAGTGCGGCGATGCTCCACACACACCTCCACCGCACACATACATGCATACATACATACATACATACATATATACATAGGATGAGGAGCCCAGGGATCCATGTATCTGCTGGTGTGAACGCGTGATGAACAGATCAATCCATCCCCGTGAACGCTTTCTCTCATGTGATATCACAACATCACGTCTCATCATCCCCCGCTTTGATCCAAGCTAGTTATTTCCAAACAGGGAATTGTGGTGGAAAAAAACCTTGCGGGAACATCTCACACACACACACACACACACACACACAGAGAGACGTAGACCACTTCACAAGCTCCGTTTGATGCGTCCGTCTGCGAGCGTGCAGACCCACCGCCGCCGCCGCCTTGTGTTGTTTTCCACGGCGCATTAATGGAGGGCCTCCAGCTGAGCGCCGAGCTGACAAGACACCTGGAGGAGAGAAGAGATATAGGAACGAGAGACGTGGCAGCTCCTGTCGCCGTATTGATTCGCTCTGCGGCGCTGACACGAGTCAGGGCTTTGGCAATCTTATGTTCTTCTCGGAGCTGTTATGGATTTGCGATGGATGGAGAAGAAAAAAAAAAGTGAAAGTTATTGCGGGGGGGTACGCCGAGGTGTGCGTCAGTCAGCCGCTGGAGGGGAAAAAGGGGGGAAAAGTAAAATAAAATAAAATAAAAGTTTGCCGTGTCATCGGCTGCTTCCCGCTCTACTTTTCTCTATAAACGCTTGAAAACTTCACGGCTTCGTTTTTTTTTTCGTCCGGACGAGCGAAACGCAGAGTAACTGTGAGAGCCGTGATGTAGTTTACAAAACGCGAACCGCGTACGAGAAACGGGCGTCGTCTTCAGCCTGAAGTCCACGGCTGTCATCTGCAACCAGTGTTCATTAAAAGGCGCCATATGTAAAGAATGTGGCCAAAAACGGTTACTACACTCAAATTCAAAACACCGAGGTCTTTAAGGTTTTTCGTTTTCATACGTAACTGGCAACCCGTGGTCGCTCGGCAGCTGAGACTCTACCGACTGCAATGATTGGTTGATGAATGATTGGATTTCAAAACATAAACATGATTTGCAGTCTGCAAAATATGTTTTTTAATGCGAATATTTTGGCTGTACTGTTGTTGTTGGTGAGTTCAGTTTGTTATATGAAATACAAATAAAGTAAACTACAGATACATGAAAATACAGAAACAAAGTATTTGTACTTTCGTTATATTATAACACCAGCGCCAAAGAATGGAACAGTTGCGGTCGGTTATTTTGGTACTATTACTATTACTGATGTTTTGAATTCATCTACAGGACCGGATATTAATACTGATGGACCACTTTTGGGCCACAGGCTGCCAGTTGCTCACCACTGATTTACACTACATGCGTGAAGATTTGAACCTGGACCAAAAATGTACAAAACCCCATAATTAATTTGAATGAAAATGGAAGGTGTCTTGGTTATGAAGGCGGAGAAGGTTGGAGATGCTTCCTCCAGGATGGAGTCTGGTTCCTGTTGACTCAACATCTCAAGTGTCGCGAAGGGAACTGCTCTTAATAGTGGTCCAGTATCTGCAACAGTACGATTTAGGATTCAACTGGAGATTATTGGTATGATGGGATTGTGTGATGTCAGCTACCCAAGGTCTATTGGTGCCTGGGTGCAGGCGACGTCTGTGAACTTTTGCAAATCTGGAGCCTCAGGAAGTGAATGAAGGTAATTCCGTCTTTGTCGATTTAACATCCCTGACATAAATACCCTTTCTGGACGATCCGCCGACCACTCGTACGCGTGCCGGCGACTGTCCGAATAAACCGTTTAATCCACAACCTACGAGCCGCGACAGAAGGACGGAGGTCTCGAGCTTATGCATATGCATGTCGGCGACAATGTGAACTCCAAAGGTTAGAACGGATGGGGGGGGGGGAAAAAAACGATGACTAATCGTGTTCGCCTTCTGTCGTGTTATGAGAAGATGTGCTGAGCACAGGGCGGCCGACGGTGACCGTCCCCTCTGACGGTCACCGGCGGCGTCTTCCTCCCCCCCCCCCCCGTATATAACGGAGTCTTGGAGTCTGCGTTAGGATCGCGACGTTCTTTCATGTGCGCTCGTTCTTACGCGTTCCTGTCTCGCACTCAGGGACATTCGCTCTTGTTTCCTATACATTTATTCAGCGAGGTCAGAGTTCGTCCACAACGTCTGGTTTTCATAAAAAAATCCGAGCGTATGTGTGTGAATAAAATAAGAAAAGTTGGTTCTGCATTCAGTCAGAGAAGTGGTCATTAGCGCGTCTCCAGACTGTGTGTGTGTGTGTGTGTGTGTGTGTGTGAGGCTGACAGACAGATATATGACAGACACAGAAGCCCATTTGAATGCCTGTGGGTTCTTTCTCGGTCTCGCCTGTGATCTGCTTCAGCCGTTGCTGTCCAGACAGTCACGTTAATGAGCCGGGCAGAGAATCGCTGTAATTGTCTCATTGACTTTTGAAGGTGGGGGGGGTTAGTCCACCGTCTGGAGGCCTCAACTGAGAAGAAAATGTCTCTTTTTTAAGACCCTTCGGTGGTCGAGAATGTGGTGGACTGACAGGTCGGACCAACAAAAGACGGCAGATACGAGTTGGACGCCGGTTCGACGGATGGCCTGGCATCGTCCAGCGCCAAACACGAACGGCGCCGTGCCGCGATACGAGCCGTCAAGAGTTCGCCGCACAGATTCTTACACAGAACTTCTCCCGCTGAGTCGAGCTGACGGGGTTCTAATGACCCCGCAGCACGGAAAAAACAGCCGGAGCAGACGGGCTATTCCGCAAGGTTTCTTGAACTCTTTGGTCGTTTTTTTTTCCATCATCTTACTCTGGAGACGCTGCAAGAAAAAGCATTTAAAGTTAGTTAGCGTTGCAGTCCGATATGAAGCGATCACACAATCCGAATCCGTTGGTACATAACCCCGGCTATCCCTCTGGATCTGTCTTGATCTAGTAGAATGCTCTCCAAATCAACTTTTTTAGTACATTTGTAGCCTTCAAAGTATGAGTTTATTTTGCAGCTGGAAGATGACGTCGTATATTTTATTTATATATGTTCTATCGTCGTGGCTGATGAATACCAAATATCAGGAAGTGAATGAAGGCCTCAGTTTTTGGAATGTTCATTTTGTAGCCAGAAAACCACGTGGATTTTGAAGGTATTTTTACAAAGAAAACCTTCATTTTGGGCAACTTTGCGCATAAAACTTAAATTTAATTGCACCATATTAGTGTTAGAATGCAAAAGTTCCAAGATATCGTCTGCACCCAGGCACCGGTTGACCCTCCGGTAGCTGACATCCCCACAATACCATCCAAACATCCAACCATGCTTCCAATAATGTCAGGCAACTCATCTCCTCTGGTTGTAAAGTGTCTTTTTTTTGTCTTATCTCGTCTTAATGTGTCCTCGGAGATAATTGAAGATGGAAAGATCCATTGAGATAGCCGAGGTAGGTTAATTAGCAAAGGATTCTGATTGTGTAGGTAGTGATCGCTTCATATCGGACTCACTAACTTCTATTGAGACGTCTCCCGAGTAAGACGATCATTTAATTCACGAAAACTACGACTATAACGAGCCTTTTTCCGGCTCCACGGTCTTGCTCCTCTCTACCCTTTGGTTTTGGCGCCAAGGGTTGGGCGCCAAAAAAGTCTTGTATAAAGTACCTAAAAGGGATAAAAGTACAAGAATCTCACCAGGAAATGTAGAAGTTGAAGTCACTTTTTTAGCAAATATTACTTGAATAAAGGAGTAAGGAAAACTGTGAATGGGTGTTAAAGACTAGAAAAGCTCTTTTACCAACTCTTCTTCTTCTGATTTTATTCGGTAGTAGCAAGAAACGAAGATAGTTTGAGGGAAATTTAGTAGAGTAAAAGTTGCTAGAAATACAATTAACTAACTGAACTACATATGTGAATAATAATAATAATGCATTATATTTAAGGCGCCTTTCAAGACACTCAAGGTGAATGTTGTACTTTGTACAGAAACAAAGTAATTGTACTTTTGTTATATAATAACACCAAAGGATTGAAAAGTTGGCGTTGGTTATTTTGGTACTATTACTGATTTTCTAAATTCCTCTACAGGGCCGTATATTAATACTGGTGGACCACTTTTGGGCCACAGGCCGCCAGTTTCTCACCACTGATTTACACTAAATGCGTGACGCTAACGCTAACTAGCTTTTTTTGAGACGTTTCCAGAGTAGGATGATGGGAAAAACGAAAAAAAAATCCCACTTATATCCACAAAATTCAAGCGAGAGAGAGACACGAGAGTGAGACCGACTGACGCCGTGGTTCAGACTCTCCTGGCAGACTGAAGGTTGTCAGCTCGAAGTTGTGCAGCTGTGTGAGCCCTGCAGGTTATTGGCCCGGCGTCATGCTGTGATTTGAGCGTGAGCGAGCAGGGGGGGAACGAGACCCCGACCGCACGGCCTGTTGGGAGCTGTGGTTCTTTCCCGACAGCTCGCGGCTCGGCCGAGTGTAAACTGACGATAGATTATTTGAGGTAAACCGCAAATTAGTTGCCTCTGCCTCCACGTTTTGCTCACGTTCCTCTGGGGGATTGTAGAGGAGCAGAGGGAAGGGAAGGGAAAAATATGCAAGGAGACTGGGACCAGAGGCGCAGCTCGTGAGGCAGGCAACTGCTTGGGGCCCCGAGCCGATAGGAGGCCCCCCGACACTCGGAGCCTGAGGGCTGTTTTTGCTGAAATGTGCAGTGAGCAGCCACCTCCCCGTCCCCCTTACAAAACAATGGGCGATTTGCAATGACATCTCAGTAGGAAACCACCCCTAAAGGGGCCCCCCCTCCCTAAAGGGGCCCCACCTCACTTTAACCTGTGTGAAGTTATCGTTCTGCAAGTTGGAAAATGAAGAGGATTATTTACAGTGTAATGCATATATTTCTTACTCAGTTTATATATGTTTTTTCAAGTTATTTACAGTATTTTATTGTTCTATATATGTATATTGTTTTATAATGTGGGTTCTCAGAGGCGCAGCTTGTGAACAGGCAAGGCAGGCAACTGCTTGGGGCCCCGAGCTGATAGGGGGCCCCCGACACTCGGAGCCTGAGGGCTGTTTTTACTGAAATGTGCAGTATTTTATTGTTCCATATATTTATATTGTTTTATAATGTGGGTTTTTTACAGTGTAATGAAGTTTATATAGTTTGTTTAAAAAGCTATTTACATTATTTTATTGTTCTTTACATTTATATTTTCGCATATTTTTTTAAATACAAGGTTTTTCCATGTTATTTCATTCATTTTGAAAAAATAAATATTTTGAAGGCATACATTTTTCATTGGTGTCAGATTAGTTGTAACATAATGGGCCCCCGACAGGGCCCCTACAGACTCTAGAATCGCCTCTGACTGGGACATGCAGCATAATTAACGCAGTCATTAAGGAGAATGGCCAATAAATAGATTTGGTGTATTCAAACAGCTGTTTAACATAATAGTACTGTAAAACAGTACAGCCAAAATATTTAAAATGTAAAAAAAAATTTGCAGACTGCAAATCATGTTTATGTTTTGAAATCATGTGGCGCCACCTACCGCCGTCTACCAATCATTGCAGTCGGTAGAGTCTCAGCTGCCGAGCAACCACGGGTTGCCAGTTACGTCAGAAAAACCTAAAAGATTCTCGGTATTTTGAATTTGAATGTAGTAACCGTTTTTGGCCACATTCTTACATATGGCACCTTTAAATTCATATACACAAACACATACATATATACTTGCAGAATAGTGACATGAGGAAAAAGTTGAATTGCATCAACGAAAGAAGGCCATTGATATTCCCGACAGTCGCCGTCTGAATATCAATTCCCCCGAGAAGAGAAAACGTACACTGGTGAAACAAAAAAGAAAACAACAAGAACTATATTGAAGTGAATCATATTTATTCATTTTTGCGGCTCGTGGTGGTGGGTGTTTGAGACTTAAGTGGAGTGTGTCACTCTTCAACGACACACACACACGCACATACGGAGACGAGGGCGAGGATTTTATGCATTCAGCCGGATTTGTTGACATTCTGAGGGAAATTATGCCACTGCAGCACTTTTTCACTTCATTTTTTTTTTGTGTGTGTGTGTGTGTGTGTGTGTGTGAGGTTAGCGACCAGAGAATATTTCACTGTGTGGAATATGGATCAGTGACTGTCAAAAAAAAAAAAGAAGCCAAAATATCAAATAAACATGAGACAAGTTCCACTCCGAGTTGACAGAAGAAGTGTTCGGCATTTGCACATTTTAAGATTTCTCAAGGTTTTTACACAGCGTTTTTTGACTTGGTGGCAAATATTCACTATTTTTCATGGTAATAGCTTGTATCAATGTCATGGTTAAGGATTTTTTTTTTTTTTTGGGCACCAAATCCCATTGAAAAAAATCTGCCATTTTAGATCACAGTGCTCGGAAGTTGTTATTCAACACTTCTGATTCCGTCAGTGAGTTCAAATGTGTTATTTGGTGACTATTATTTGAAATCCTTTTGTTCGGGTTTACTGTCGCGACGGAAAGTCGCTTCACAAATGAAGCAGCAGTAGAGCAGAGACGCCTGTGTCCTTGTGAGCTAAAAACGCAGATTTTCTCTATGGACTTTGGTGCAGGAGAATAAGACGCAGGCCTGTACGGCATTTACAGTACACTAGAGGGTCCAGAGGTGGTGGTGTTGTGCGTATGAAGACTAAAAAGTTAAAAAAATAAAATAAAAATTATAACTAAACTTCTGCAGCCAACTCTGCACAGCGCCTGATTTTGAAAAATGCAAAGAAAGCGGGCTGAGAGCAAAGGGAGAGGGAGTGCGGATCCTCTAAATCTTTTTGTTACTCGTTACTACCAAATAAAATCAGAAGAAGAAGAAGAGTTGGTATTATGGTCTGTATTTATATATAGAGCTTTTCTAGTCTTCAACTCCGTCTTTGGTGTATCTCCATGGTGGCAGCATTACAGCGCCACATACAGGCCTGTGTACCATATACTACAGCGTGAGGTGGGGTTGTTGTGTTTATGAAGAATAAAAACTTTTAAATAAAACAATAAAAATTAAACTAAACTTCTGCAGCCAGTGCCAGATTTTTTGAAAAATGCAAAGAAAGCGGGCTGAGAGCTAAGGTAGCTAGTGCGGATCCTCTAACTCTTTTTGTTACTCGTTACTACCAAATAAAATCAGAAGAAGAAGAAGAGTTGGTATTACGGTCTGTATTTATATATAGAGCTTTTCTAGTCTTCAACTCCGTCTTTGGTGTATCTCCATGGTGGCAGCATTACAGCGCCACATACAGGCCTGTATGGCATGTGTACAGTATACTACAGCGTGTAGAGGTGGTGTTGTTGTGTTTATGAAGACTAAAAACTTTAAAATAAAACAATAAAAATGGTAACTAATCTTCTGCCTGATTTTGAAAAATGCAAAGAAAGCGGGCTGAGAGCTAAGGGAGCTAGCGCGGATCCTCTAACTCTCTTTGTTACTCGTTACTACCAAATAAAATCAGAAGAAGAATTGATAGAAAGAGTTGATAATGGCTCAATCCTGACTCCTGACTTTTTTTTTATAGTAAGTAATATTATAAAAATGTGACCAAACTTATTTTCTGGTAACATACTTTTATTTTATTTTAGTTTAGAGTCCATGTCTCCTGCTGGTTCCCTGTAATGACTGTGAGTCAGTCCGTTACACAACCACACTTCAAAAGAATAATTTAACATTAACAATGAAAATATTAGCCCTTTTTATTGAATGTCAAGCACTGTATTATGTTTGAAAACAAAAATGTCAAAATACCTCTGTAATTAAACCCAAGTAGCAGCAAACAATGGGCTGTTCACCAGGAAAATACTCTGTTGACCTTCATCAGGAAGAGAAATGTGTTTTCATTCAAATGTTTGCACGTTTTTTTGTATGAACTGAAGATTATTATTTATTAAATAGTGGAGAAGTGGTCAGATTCTCCGTTTTTAGCATTTCTCGTCTCTTTTTACTTTTATTTTTGGCACCAGAGTTCAGGCACCGTTTACTAGATAGCTCTGTTAGCTCCTTTAGCACCGTCTGTCGTCATGGAAACGCGTCATTCGTTAACGTTGATGTCGCTTACACCGTTAACCGGTGTAAACACACCGCTCCAGTTCGACTGCTCCAGCGCTAACTTTGCTAAAGGATCTAACGCAGATAATGGAGCTAACAGAGCTAACGCAGCTAACAGAGCTCACGCAGCTAACAGAGCTAACACAGCGAACGGAGCTATCTGGTAAACGGTGCCTGAACTCTGGTGCTGCGGCATGTAAACATGGTGTCATGCGCGGTTTTTTTCTGTCAGTCGTCATGGAAACGCATCATTCGCTAACGTTGATGTCGCTAACACCGTTAACCGGTGTAAACAGACCGCTCCAGTTCGACCGCTCCAGCGCTAACTGTGCTCAAGGATCCAACGCAGATAATGGAGCTAACGGAGCTCACGCAGCTAACAGAGCTAACGCAGCTAACAGAGCTAACACAGCGAACGGAGCTATCTGGTAAACGGTGCCTGAACTCTGGTGCCGCGGCACGTAAACATGGCGTCATGCGCGTTTTTTTTCGGTCAGTCGCCATGGAAACGTGTCATTCGTTAACGTTGATGTCGCTAACACCATTAACCGGTGTAAACAGACCGCTCCACCGCTAACATGACGTCACACGCGTTTTGTTCCGGTCAGTAGTCATGCGTTAATGTGCGTTAACGTTGATACCGCTCCAGCGCTAGCGGCGCCAAAGGAGCTAACGCAGCTAACAGAGCTATCTGGTCAACGGCGCCTGAACTCCGGTGCCGCGGCACGTAAACACGACGTCACGCGCGTCTTTTTCCGGTCAGTCGACATAGAAACGCCGTTAACCCCGGTTAACACGTTAACGAGGAAACGCGGACAGTAAATCTATAAACGTATCCTGTATTTTTTTTACTCATAAAACTTGTTTTTTCCCCTCCTCCTCGGCTCCGCGCTGACACTGACGGTTGCTGAGTGAGTGAGTGAGTGAGTGAGTGAGTGAGTGAGTGAGTGAGCGTGCCTCACCCTCCTCCGTGTCGTAATCACTGTTTTTTTATGATTGCTTTGCCCTCGCTGCCCTTTCAAGATGCGGCGTGTAATGAGGGCTCTGGAGGAACGCGTGCGAGCCGGTTTATTTAGCCATTCAGACGAGATCGGCTCGCGCGTCGACCCACGCTCGCTCGCTAACTGGACTCCCGACCAATATCTCTGTCGGCTGAACACAGCGGCGCCTTTGTCCGCGCGCTCTCAAGGTCACGCACTCGCACCACACACTTGGATGAAGCCCTGCAGAAACCTTTGAAATCGACGGTTGAGTTTCTGCTTCCAGGCTTTTGTCCGTTTGTGTAAATGACGGCGGTCGAAATGAGCAGTTTTCGGGACGTAAATGCAGTCGACTGACTGATGAAGTGATGTAGTGAAACATGTAGAACTCGCCCTGAAGGTCACAGGTCAACTGATCGACATCTAAAAAGTCAGTGAGGATAATGTAGGTCACGAGTCGTAATGTTGGCCACTGGTCACGGTTGCCATAGTAACCGGAACACAAAAGGGGGGAAATGTGGGTTTTTTTATAATTCCTGCAAAATCAGATCTGATCACAATCTGGCAATTGTGAAAATTAACCTTATTTTTGGTTGAATGCAAACAAAAAATGTGTTATTTTCAAGGGTTTCGAGACACTGTTTTTGTGTAAAAAGGTAAAATATTCAGTCTCTTTGTTTGTTTTTTTTCACTTTTAATACATAGACTGTGTACAAGAAGAATAAAAATAAACTTTTAGTAAAAAATCTGTGCATAAATGCTAGAATAATAATGTAAATTTGGAGTTTAATACATAGACTGTGCATTAAAAGGGTGAAAATTAAGCTTTATTTTTAAGGGTTCAAGACACTGTTTTTGTATAAAAAAGTTGAATATATACGTATTTGGGGGTTTTGATATATAAACTATGTATAAACATGGTAAATATGAACTTTTTTATGAATATAAAAAATGTTTAATTCAAAATATTCGGGTGGCTGAATACATAAAGTATCCAAATGTTTGAATAAGAACTTTATTTTTGGGTTAATACATAGGCTGTGTCTAAAAAAGAGTTAAAATAAACTTTATTCTGGAGTTGAAGGTTGAATATTAACTTTATTTGGGGGTTTTGATATGTAAACTATGTATAACATGTTAAATATGAACTTTATTATGTATATAAAAAGGGGTAAATGTAAACTTTAGGGGTGCCATAATACATAAAGTATCCAAATGTGTGAATAAAAACTTTATTTGTGGGTTTAATACAAAGTCTGTGTCGGAAAAGAGTTAAAATAAACTATTCAGGAGTTGAAGTTGGAGTTTTGATATATAAACAAGTATAAACGTGTTGAATATAAACTTAATTTTGTGTTGAATTCATAAACTGATACAAAAAACGTGAAATACAACATGTATTTTCTTTGAAAAACGTTGAAAATTAACTCCTAGAGAGAACGTGGACTCCCTGAATATAAACTCATTGGACTTTGGTGCGTATGACGCATGCGTGACTCCGCCCCAAGCCCCGCCCACTCCTCGCCCCGTTGACCTATGAGGGGCTCGCGACGTCATCGCCCTCTCACTCTTGCAGTTCCGTGTCAACATGGCGGCTTCCATGGCTTCCCAGGCTGCGGCTAAAGGACTGAGGTCTGCCGCCTCGAAGCACCTGCTCCTGGACAAGATCAAGGTACCGGGACACGTCGCGTCGCACACGCGGCTCTTCCGCTCTCGTTTCGCGTCCGTGCTGCTCTCGTGCGTCGCTTGTCACGGACTCGGCGAGCTGTTTTTAGGGTTAGCTCAGGTGCTAGCATGTTAGCATAGATCAAAGTTGAAGAAGAGGAGGGGGGGTTGGAAAGTTCTCTGCTCATGTTGCACCATTCATTATTCGTTATTTTACACACTTCCTGTTTTAATTATGTATTTATTCATATCCACATGTTCATTTATGACTATTTTAAAGGAATATAAGTGATGTTTTTTTAATGTTACACTTACTAAAAAGGAGCCTTTCTGCACAAAGTGACACTAAACAGTGTCTGTCACTGTTGAATTTCATATAAAACGCACTAAAACAAATTTTAAACACCGCAGTAAACGTTTGGCTCATTTATTAACTCACACATTCACAATGTAGTGATATATATAGTGATACAAATCCACTGTGTGTGAAGTTTCTGACTATTTCAGATGAGATTACAATGCAAAGGTCAACTCCTGCACTTTGACCCCGCTCTGTTATTGAGCTGTGAACAATAGCAGTCAGTTTGTCTTGTCTGTTTTCACCATTACACATGATTACAGTTAAATTAATAAGCCCTTTATGATAAAAAACTAACAATAATTCATTGTTGACTCACTCAATGACAACAAACAAGGTTTTTCCAGTGTTAAAACATGTCTTTTTAGAGCTGCAACTAACTATTGTTTAATTATTATTATTTATTATATCAAGTTTGGGTCAGAAAATTTAAAATATCGATCATTGTTTTTCAAACCTGGAAGTAATGCTGCCCTCAAATGTCTTATTTTGTCCACTAGCCATAAAATAATTCAGTTTTAATGATTTCTATGTGACGAGGAGCAAAGAATATATTGAAAATATTCATATTTAAGGAGCCGAAAAAAATCAGAAAACTTAGACATTAGCATGAAGGAAAGTGAAGCTAAAGCACGCCGACCTGGTGAAATATTTAAATATTATATCGCTTTTGAGACGCCAAGTACCGACTTTATTAGTAAGTACACACATTTTTAACTGACGTTACGAACAAATATTACGTTTTTTTTTGGATTAGCATTAAAAAACAATACGATCAATTGACGTATCAGTCCACTAGATGGTGCCAAATGCTCAATGTCGCCAGAGCTGTTGCGTGAGTATTTCGCAATATTGTGTATTGTATATATCGTAAATAATATTGTATATTTTTTTATATGTGAACCTAAACTTTAAATTGTAGTAGGTGTTGCCAACAAACAATAGATTTTTCGTGTTACGCCGTGTTAACTTCATACTTAGACTTTAGCAGTCACATGCCCTCATCGATATTTAGGACTGATTGAACCTCTCGGAACAGTGTTTCTTATCATGGCTTGGCTAATAATAAGCAAGTAATATTAAGAAATATATATAGTCTATTTACCAGTTTAAGTTCATAAAATAACCTCAAATTCCACCTAAAACGCCTGGAATTGTTTTCTTACAATTGCCTTTTTTTTGGTTTTACCCGATCGTTATTTGGAGCAAATCCTACTCAAAGTTCACGCACCATATCCAATGCTTTTGGCTTCTCTTTTTCCCCAATACTCTGACATTCCCTGACTGTGGATCAGTTACGCTCACACGCAGCTGTACGTTACATTGGCAGTTGTGTTGTTTACTGCAGGCCCACGGATGCCGAGTCAAGTTTGCAGTGTTAGAGTTTGCGTTTGTATCGAGCGCTCGTCTGTATTGTTCTAGCTCTCGTCGACTGACCCTCTTCGTGGCGTTTAACTCGATTCCAGCGTGGGTGGTTAAATTCTTATTTGTTTTTTTCGATAGTGGAAACTAGTCTGAGGCGTAAAGTCATTTGGAAAAATACAGATTTTTTTCTTGTTGTTGACACCTGAGGCCTGGTCCACGTTGGATGCATCAGAGGCGCTTGTGCAGCCTTGTTTTTCAGCGCTGAATTTTATCAGTTTAGAGCAGCATAAGCAATGTAAAGCAAAACAAATGTGTAGTAAATGTGGTCGATTTAATCTATTATTTAATGAATCCCCAACTATTTTAATTATCAATCAGTTTGGGTGTTTTTTTTGTGGTTCTCTAACCCTTATTTTTCAGCCTCTTAACTGTGAATATTGTCTTGTTTGTTTGCTCCATATCATAAAGAAATCGGTAACGTTGAATTTTTGGTTTGTGGACAAAACAAGACATTTGAATGTTAAGATTTTTCTTTTGCCCAATGATATCATTTACGTATTGTTATATTATCACTCGGCCTCATGTTACCTGTGCAGTTCAGTGGCAGAACCGGTAACCGGACACTGGAGATCTGGACGTTCGCTTTGAATGCGACCTTTAACTAATTTATTTATGCACCCTAAGACATATTTTACTCAGGTTTGGCATTTAGCCATTCTTTTTAATTTACCACCCTGAGTGAATGTAAAGCAGACTCTTGTGTGCGTCAGTCCTCGCACATCCAAAGAAATATCTTGTCCTTGGAAACAGGATAGCGCAGGGAAAACATAGGGACTTCATGGACTTAAGTCCAACATTGACTTCATGGACTTAAGTCCAACGTGGACTTCATGGACTTTAGTCAAACCTGGACTTCATGGACTTTAGTCCAACGTGGACTTCATGAACTTAAGTCAAACCTGGACTTCATGGACTTTAGTCCAACCTGGACTTTAGTCCAACCTGGACTTTAGTCCAACGTTGACTTCATGGACTTCAGTCCAACGTTGACTTCATGGTCCTTAGTCCAACCTGGACATCATGGACTTTAGGCCAACCTGGACTTCATGGACTTTAGTCCAACCTGGACTTTAGTCCAACGTTGACTTCATGGACTTTAGTCCAAAGTTGACTTCATGGACTTTAGTCCAACGTTGACTTCATGGACTTTAGTCCAACATTGACTTCATGGACTTTAGTCCAACATGGACTTTAGTCCAACGTTGACTTCATGGACTTTAGTCCAACGTTGACTTCATGGACTTAAGTCCAACGTTGACTTCATGGACTTTAGTCCAACGTGGACTTCATGGACTTTAGTCCAACGTGGACTTCATGGACTTTAGTCCAACGTGGACTTCATGGACTTAAGTCCAACGTTGACTTCATGGACTTTAGTCCAACGTGGACTTCATGGACTTTAGTCCAACGTTGACTTCATGGACTTTAGTCCAACGTTGACTTCATGGACTTAAGTCCAACGTTGACTTCATGGACTTTAGTCCAACGTGGACTTCATGGACTTTAGTCCAACGTGGACTTCATGGACTTCCATCATTTTTGGTCTATTGCATACCCTTGTTGTTGATTGAGTTGTCAACATCAGACTCTTGCTAACATAAAGACCAACTATCTAGATTTGTTATTCAAGATGATATAAAGGAAACCGGAGGAGGTCAAGGACAGGCAAAATAAGTGGAAAGCCAGGAAAACGTCCACAAAATATGTTGATTTAGCAGAGCTTCATTCCTGAGAGACCAAAACAAGTCAAGCAAGGACCTCACGCCTAATACTTGTAGTAAAATACGAGCCCTTGCAGTATCAGCGATGACCGCTACCGTAGAATCAAATCAGCTTTGACAGTGAGGGATTCAGTTTGAGATGATTTATAGACGTGCACATGGACAATGTTAAGCTTCACAATGCTTTTAAAAGGGAGAATGAAATGCTTAGTTTTCCCTCTCTCTCTCTCTCTTGTTCTCTCATAAATCAAATCTTTCCGAATTCTTGTCTGCACAGCGAGATAATCCTGGGGCTGTTTTTCAGTGTCGCTGCACTGTGGTGAATGTGTAAACGTTTGCTAAGTTCTTTTTTTTTGAAAAATTGTAAGGTGCTCCTGCTTAGTAATAAGCTAACAGTGTTGAAACTCAGCATGGTTTGATGGGAGACGCTGGGAAGAAAGGTAGCTCGATGAGACTCGGTCCTGAATATTTTACCGAGGAGGGTGGAGAGCCCCTCTGCTTGCGATGGCTTCTTTTGCTCAAACTTCAAACGGCGGGCGGTTTCCCCATCTGTCTCAGCACGAACACATTTACATTTCCTCCCCGCGAGGGATACTGGAGGACAAAGTTAGCTCTAACTGGATTTGAATATCACTTCAACAAGGTTAATAGCCGTTTCTGTAGCTGGTGAGGTACTTAGGCTTTTTCAATAATTTAGAAGGGCTGCAGTCATTAGGAAACATTGGCAGCCCCTGAAATGGGGGGGGGGGGGGGGGGAACGCAATAAGTGAATACGCTCCCGTCGGCTTGAGTTGTGCTGTTGGTCCGGTGAAGATTATGAAGGAAATGTGAGAGTAGGGCGGAAAATTGTCCAAGAGAATAATCTCAGTCGTTGTTGACGGCTGCAATTCCTTTGAAAAACGGTACTTTGTATCTGTATCAGTCTGATTTTGGGTAAACTCACTGGATTACATGGGTTAGAGTTAGGATTATTATTGAAAATAATCCTTAGATTAGTTTGACATTTCTTGATGAATCAATTAAAATAAATGTTTCCCAGACCTCAAAATTACGATGTTCTCGAATTTTACTCACAAAGGGTCGAATCGTTTTTAAAAAAGTCAATCAACTCATAAAATAATCGTAAGGGGTGGGTCAAAATATCGATTACGTGATATATCGTTGTCCTTCCTTGTGCAATACAATAAACGTTATGCTAGGGCAAATATCGATATTTTATGTCATAAATTTAGGCGCTCTAAAGTAAACAGCCCCTGCTAGTTTTGCTCACCGGGCGTCATTACTTCATGTCTCCTCACGGTGGCGCTGCTCAAATGAATGAGGCGGAAACTGGGGTGGAAGTTACCTGACTGACGAAGAGGGAGTTTATAACGAGATAATGGTGGAGAAAGCTAGCTAGATAGATGGATACTTGCGATATATCGATTGACAGATCGCTGTATTGTGATATTATTGGTATCGCAGACCAGGCATCGTGGAACGTACCGTGAGGTACCATTTTCCTAAAGGTTTTAGAATCAATTGCACAACTATGGTACCTTTTCAGCCACAAGTCTATTGCCGTTATAGCAAGTGATTTGATGCAGCTCCAGGTAAAAAGTTCATACATGGTCTCGTCCATGGAATTGAACTTCTACATAGTTGTGCATTCTTGATTCTGCTGCCTCCTGTGTTATCTTCCCCTTCAGAGTCAACACCTTTTGAATATGAGACTCCGCACTCTCTCTCTCGCTTATTAACTATGCTAATTACTGAAATCCCTATCTGTAGAGACACAACAGTCAGGTTTTCCTTTCTTAAGCCTGTCTGCAGGAGATTAGACCTGCCCTGCCTGAAGACCTGCCAATGATGCAAATCTCACTGATCTAAATCCTGCAGCCATGCTCCACTGCTCCCGTCTCCGTCTCAGCTCCCTCTGTCTCAGCTCCCTCTTTTCTATCCTCGGATCTCTGACGGACAGATGTCATTTCTCACTTCACACATCAACGACCCGGGTACGACCTTCGCCGTTTTTATAAAAGGCAAAGATATCGCGGATTGGTCGCAGTAATGAGAGCAAATGGTGCGAGCTTTCGTCGATAGTTTCCTGTACTTGACACGGACTTCTGGTATCATCACGGATGAACAATGAAACAACAGAAGGGTTCGAAACGCCATTCTTCGGCAGCTCAAAACCGGGTTACGACATGAGCAGTGTTTTGCTAACAGAAGACATCAAGCTACGACTTGGGGCTATGACATCATTTCCCCCCCAAAGTTGTGTATTAGTTGTAGAGACGAAAACGAAAAGGTTGGCATTTTGAGATGTTTTTTTTCTCTCTTGGACCCATTTTCCAAAGAATACTGTTTTTAGGGCCCCCAAAAGGCCAGTTCCCTGTGGATAAAAAGCTGCTACGATGCAAAACATTTGTTGATTCTTCCAGGCCCTGGAGCTTTAGGTCAATAACCAATGTTGAAACACCGTTACGCAACTAAAAGTTCTTTGTCGAAGAGATCTTTCTACCTTTTGGCATATGCAGACACTGGGGGAAAGTTTTTTTAATTAAAAAATAAACCTTAATTTCCCCATTAAAATATGTTAACTTAATTACCTTATTACCTTTGATAGTTGAACTGAATACATAAGAATCAGACCATAAATGAATAAGTGTGCAAGGCCCTTCAAACATTTATTTACCTTTATGGTTCTTGGCCTAACAAAACTAGCGCCAGGAATAATATTAAGTTATCACATTTCACGCAGTCTTTGCGATATACACAGCGCTATATTGTGCCCATTTTTCTTAATGTTTGCTGAAATGAAACCACGTGAGAATTGGAGATGGAGAAAATTCTGCCATCAGCAGTTAAGTACATGATTGAATAAAGAAGACCGGACTGGATGGCTCCCTGAATTAGCCCATTAATGCTTCATGAGGCATGCTATTGCTACATGGCATGGATTTAAGTGGAAATATGCCTGTGATTCACGCCGGCCTGTTTATGCAGAAAATCCACATCGACACACTGCTTCCTTCCTTCCGTCCTTCCTTGCCTCCTTCACTCCTCTTTTACAGTGTGTCACCTCCATCACGGCTCGCTGCACACTGTGCTTGTCTAATCGCGCGACCGCCTGTATTTATGAGTGGCCGCTAAGTAGCAAACTGCCACCTCGTTAGCAGGAAAGCACTCAACTGCAATCAGCATGGCAATGACTTTGATAGGCGTTGTGAGTACTGCTCTCTCTTTGATTCAGCCTTAGAAGTGGACACTAAAAAAGTCCACCCCCCCCCCCCCCCTTTTTAAATTCTTTTTTCTTGACGGTTAGCTAAATGGATAGGGAAGTTGGGAGTTCATAACCTGTATGGGAACAAATCAATTACATAGCATTGGTGAACTGGCAGTGTATTAATTTCTTAAACATTTGATAACGTCCCTTAAGGAGCATTCTGGTTAATTAACTCTGCAGTCATGCGTCGTCGCTAATTTGGCAGTGTCATTTTGAAGAGGTTGGGGTCTAGCCGTAATGAAATAATGAGGATTTTAACCTCACCAGACATCTGGAGGGGATACAGCTTCATAACACGAGATAGTCGGTGCCTCTGGCAGCTCCAGGCGTCCCCTCACTTGGTATTGGTTTTGTATTGTTTAAGTTAGGGATGAACCGATATGATACAGGTCAGGATCGGATAGATAAAAATTTACAGTCCGATACCAAAAATCCTAAATATTGCATGCTAATTAGATATAACTTTTTGCAAATAATATTTTTGCTTTATGTCCATCCCTACTAAAAATATCATGTGACAAGCGCTTTGCTTTATTGAGGCCGTCATGTTGCACCAACATGATTCTACAGAATCTCCAATGGCCTCTCGTGTTTTGAGCATTCTTTCTGGTATGTGAAGGCCACCGTAGTTCAGAGACATTCTTGGGAAAGGTAGAGGGTTAGTGGAGAAACTCTCGCCACGCGTTTAGCATGATTCCTGTTAGCTAACTTTTGCCGCTTTCCCTTCACATCGGAACTCAGAAGTCGATGAGTTCGCTGTGTTCCAGTTGAGAAGTCGGAAACTTGTTAGCCGTTGTTAGCAACACCAGGCGCGATTGACTTACTTTGTACCAAATACGACTGTTAATGTTAAAAGTAGCAGTGTTTGTATGGTGGCAGCCATCAGTGAATCCCATGGCGCCGTTGTTGGCGAGGTCGCTCGAGTTTCCAAAGTTGGTAATCCAAGTTCGGCACTCCCCATGACCTCAGAAATCCCAAGTTCCGACTTTGAACGGACTTTAATTTGACTTGACTTTCACTGTCAAAAGTGCTGGTAGAAAGGACACCGAGTAGACTTTGATGGACAGGCAAAAGCCTGTGATTAAGCGAAGAACATTCACTCTGAGGACATTTAGTCCTAAAGATATTAGAGTCCTAAAGGATGTTCACGTTCATTTTGACACCCTGTTCCTAAACGTTGACGATGGCGCTGTAGCTTTTGTCTTGTTCTTGTCGTGGTGTCATGGACGCAGAATCAGTGCATATTTGCAGAGTTCATATGATTAGACCTTTTTTTTTGTTTTGACTCATGCAAAGAGCCTTATATATAGCCCTTCCTGATTGTAGAAAGACTCAGAACCCAGACTCATACGGATATGCCAAAATGTTCCCAATACTAGGGCTGCTTTATGTTTGCCATTGAACACTTTTTAATGATTATAGCCTGTGAGTGAGTGCAGTATTTGTCTTGTGCTTAAGGTATACGTTATATATACTCGCTATCATTCTGTAATTCTTTAATGCGTCTCTTTACAGTGCATCTAAAAGCCATATCCATATTTATAATTCATAAACGGCTGGAATAAAACACCGCTGAATGATAATAATGGGGAATTTGTTACTTTTTATTGACTCCCGAAGGACGTTGAGCGATGAAGGCTCCTGCTCAGGTGTCCGATTGGGTATTGATGGACTTGTTCAGCAGCAGCAGCAGCTTCTTTGCATGCGTCTTCCCCATAATCAATCACCGCAGTCCTTTCAACATGTCTGCTGTTGTTCTTCATTGAGCTCATCTCTCACTGCTGGGCCTGTTGATTTGTATTCAGACTTCTTCTTTTTTGTTCACCCTCCTCGAAGAAAAATGTTGTTAAGATTGTTGTTAAAATTGTAATGACCTCATCAAGTCCCAGATTTACAGTCTGCAAATGCGTCTGAGCGTTTTGACATTGTAAAGTCTCGATGTGGAGGCGAGAGTGCTAATTAAATAAACTCGGATGATAAATAAAGCGGCAATTAGCTCGCAAGAATTAGCATACTGATTGGATAATCGGGACACTGCTAGCTGTCTGTGTCGTAAACATATGGAGTGCATGGTTTGCTTTTGACAGATATTGCAATTACGATTAAACTAGTGATATCAAAATTCGCCAGATTTGAAAGGATGATTGCGTTAACACACGAGATGCCATCAAAATCAACCACTCTATATTCTAATGCAAGGACAAGAACTTAACGACGCAAATTGTCTTTTTACGACCGGCTCCCTTCATTGAACAATTAAAAAATACAGTCCTGATAACCTCTAACTGTATTTTATTAAGTAATAATGAAAATAGAAATAATAGGAGGATTAAAAAATTGGTTTTTATTACTTTACGAAACAAATCTCTTGACATTGAAATATGTGGGTTATAGCCATTGAAATTTAATACATTAAATCCTAAATTAAGGCCTTTTAGACCTTGGAATTACATTCTTTCTAACTTTTTTGGTTTTGGATTCAATTGTTTAGCCGTAGTTAAAATGTGTTATGCTAATTTTCTTAATAAGCACAGGTACTACAAAACTCAACAGACCTTGTGTAATTAGAATTGACATGAACATGTAGAGATTGGACAAAATAGTGATGCTCTCTATGTTCTTGAGTAAAGCAATTGCAATAGAATGAATATTGTTGGATGATTTTAAAAAATTGGACGCAAACTTTGAAAAAAAATGGTTTCAAATGCATTGGAATCGTCCCTAGTCCAATACATGTGGTGCACCCTTATAATACATGTTCAAAAGATACTTCCTGACCTCATCCATACCAATATCAATGGTTTGTCAACCATTTTCTTTTCTTTGTTAAAGGTGCCATATGTAAGAATGTGGCCAAAAATGGTTACTACATTCAAATTCAAAAATACCGAGATCTTTTAGGTGTCGTTTTTTGACGTAACTGGCAACCCGTGGTTGCTCGGCAGCTGAGACTCTACTGACTGCAATGATTGGCAGACGGCGGTAGGTGGCGCCACATGACGCCGAAACATGATTTCAAAACGTAAACATGATTTGCAGTCTGCAAAATATTTTTTTTAATGCTAATATTTTGGCTGTACTGTTGTTGTTGGTGAGTTCAGTTTGTTATATGAACATTATTCCCGAGTCTCTGTGACATATTAGGAGGATTTTATGGCCAGCTGCTTTCGATTTATTACAGAATGCACCTTTAAAGTTAGTTCTTCTTACCCACTGTCAGCTGGGATTGGCTCAAGGGCTAATAATGTGGTTGCATCTTCTGGGTAGGGTGCAACCTAGCCTAAACCCATATTTATTGTGATCTAATCTCTTATTTATTGATATATATATATATACACATTTCCTCCTTAAAATAAGTACATCTGGTAGTATCTAGTACCTGTACTGATACTATCTCCATGATTTCCATCTTGAGCACTCAAAGCAGTACTTCTTCACTGCCTCCTGTGGGCCCGACCCAACCTACACTCGTGACACCGTCCAGTTGCCTGACGACGAAGTGGTCTGCAGCTGATTATTTAAAAGGTACGAGTGGTGAGAAGTGGAGCAGGGCCGAGCTCTGTGGAGAGGGGACACGGTGAGTGACGGTGCTTGACTCCGAAACAACTCGTGATAAGAGTGCAGTTCTCCACAGAGAGACTTTCAACTACATGAAAAAACCCCAGCACAGAACAGAACAGAACAGTCCGACTGTCTCTATCTGCAGGAGCTGTGCCAACAGCGTTATGACACATTCAGCATGTCGAACCTTCAATGAGAGAGAGCTTGTGCTGCGTTGGCTCCAGACAAGAGGAGCCTCGACATCGGAGTTAAAATTAACTTTTTTTTTACTCTATAAGTTTCTCATTGAATTTCGACATTTGGACGTGAATACAACTTATTACACGAAGTCGCTGCGCTATCACCAGTTTGTCCCGCCTGTGTGGCGACCAGAAAAAAAGATAAACAGACGCTGAATATTTGCCACCCGCTGCAGGATAGTTCTTCCTTTGTCAATGAAGAAGTCTGCTGGTGAGGAAAGTCGTGGTGCAGTGTATGAGATCGGACTTTTCTCCCGAGGTCAACGGAGTTTTAACGTTGAAAACTTTTCAGTTGCCAATAATGTGACTGTACAGACGGATGAAAATCAAAAAAAGTTAATCAACCAAAGCCCAATCTTAATTCGAGAACTGAGCTCCATCATCGGTATAACTTTGAGGATTTAATGAAACTAAAATATTTATCACAAAATAACCTTTCATATGCAAAAAAAAAAATCACTCGCCAAGTCATCCAATTAATCTTTTGGTAGTGCTCGTCGTCCGCCGTAACGATCTAAAATCTACACGCATTCATAATTCATTAATACTCAGCGCCACATCTTTCTGTTATTATTGAACGATCGACCGGGCTGGATTCTTTAAACCTGCTTCAGTTCAGAGACGATTTTTCAGCTTAGTTTGAGAACTGACCCGAGCAGAATCACAACTTTTTCCCCCGATTCCTGACTGGCTTTATTTACACTCACCCGAGAAACAAATGGTCTGTCCGACCTGCGCTTTCAACCCCTTTGAATTTCTGAGCGGCAGATTGACGAGCGGCGCAGCATTGACTGGCTTCTGTTTATGGGCCCGATCAAAGGTGATTGCCTGCTTTGTAACCTTCCCCTGTAAATTAAGGCTTATGGCCCGTAATAAATTTCAGGACAACTCTGTCAGGCGGTGACTTTTTGACATTGTTCCACTCTCTCACAGGGATCAAGACGACCACTTTGAATTTTTGCCTTGGGGATATTGACTCCTTAAGTTTAACGGAAGGGCAAACGACGTGAGTCGTGAGCGACACGTCTTAAAACGACTTTTGCAAAGTGCCAGGATCGGTCATCCCGTCGTCCTCGCAACAAGTGTGGTGTGACTTTGCTCATCTCGCTCTCAACCAAACATGAGATGGTGCATCTTTGGAGGAGTTGTGATGTTGTTGCGCGATCTTCGTGCTTATCGTACCATATGGGACGGCCCAAATAAAGTATAGGATGATGGTGCCTCGCATATGTCGGGACAAAAAGACTCAAGGACACGGAAACCCTGATGCAGCTGCTGCTCGTCCTCTGCGGGACGGCGATGCCAATCCGAGTGCTCTGTGAAGAGAGAGTGGCCGTATGGTGACATAGTTTATTCAGCATATTTCAAAGTTTCGACTACACTTTTGTTCTTTTTTTTTAAACTTATGCTTGTCAAGTGAATTTAGTTTCACGGAGATGTCTTTGGGAGTTGCTATTTTGGGGTGAACGATGGGGACTAAATATGATATCTTGGATTATTTTGGTTGAATGGCGGTATACCTTATAAATCCCGTAATAATACCTCCCACCTGAAGACTCCATTTGTGCGATAGCAGCTGGTCAGTGCTTGCCTCCACTCCACACTCCATTCGCCCTTATATGAAACCGTATACTCTACTCCCTAGTGTGTATTTAAATTAAATTGGAATATTCTTGAATGTTATTAAACTCGTGTGGATCGATTTTTGCGTTTTCATTAGAAGTCGTACCAAAATAACCAGCCCCTACCATTCCATGTTTTTGGCACCCTTCACTTGGGGTACCAGAGTGAAATGGTACAGTCAGGGCGAATCTTCCAGCCATGACAGCTGATTAGGTTGGTTATCGTCTGTTGTGTAGCGTTCATCGTTGGCTTTTGTTGTCGTCGTTAGCGCTGTATCTTGGCTGATGTGGGTATCGGGCGCAGTCCACATCCCGCCAACCAAGTAAAGTGTGCTTTATGGATCCAGGTCTTACTATTTTGGGGTGAACGATGGGGACTACAGATGATATCTTGGATTACTTTGGTTGAATGTTGGTATGCCTTATAAATCTCCTATTAATACCTCCCACCTGAAGATCTACGTACTCCCTAGTATGTGTTCAAATTAAATCAGAATATTGAATGTTATTAGACTCGTGTGGATCGATGGAATGGTTCTGTTTTCCGTTTTCATTAGAAAAGGGTACCAAAAATAACCAGCCCCTACCATTCCATTTTTTGGCACTCTTCACTCGACGTACCATCGTGAAATGGTACAGTCGTGGCTCCACCCTTGACAGCTGATTGGGTTGGTTATCGTCTGTTGTGTAGCGTTCATTGTTGTCGTTAACGCTGTATCTTGGCTGATTCGGGTATCGGGCACAGCCCACACCCTGCCTACCAAGTAAAGGGTGCTTTATGGACCATGGTCTTTACTAGTCCGGACTGTACCAAATCGTACCATGTTGGAAATTACTCATTTCAATGCTGGATTTCCTCCAGTGTTACCCATCTTGTAGAATTCATTCGGCGAGCGACACCGTTGTGTATTTATTTATGTAGCTAACGCTGCTATCACGGCCCGCGTTGGAAGCACAAGCCAGATTTAGGTGAACCGTTCTGAGCCGAGCTCCATTGTAACGCCTGTTGTAAACAAGGCCTTTCAAAACCATCTGTCTCCCCATGCATTCTCATCAAAACTGTTGAGCTCATTACAGCACCTTGATATAATCTACAGATTTTATTTGATTTTATTTCAACTGGCATCTGTCAACGACGACAAAAACACCTCGCACAGCTCTACACCAGTGATCTGTGCTTCATTATTTATCAAATATTGTCTGCTTCACCAGAAATAACTTCAGACAGAAGTCTGGTTTGATGTCGACGAATTTCGATACTCGCACTGATCCAGACCTCGCGATGCAAGTGTTCCCAAAGTTACAAAGCAATTATCAAAAAACACTGTGAAGATCTTACTAAGAGAGTACGCTTAAAACAAAAAAAAAAGCTCTTTTCCGACAAAGAGAAAAGTCTGGATTCACCTTTACTACGGAATATTGCTCTGACATTTTGAGATCACTCACTGAATGTCAAGACTCACGCTGCGAGCTCGCTGAAAGCAAAAACTCTGCCGTGGCACGAGTTCTGCCTCGATATGACTTTGGCTTCTTTTCTTCTCCGTCGAGTTTGATTTTGTAATAAAAGGCTTTTTTTTTTTTGTCTCACCGTGCGTTCAAAGTGACGGCAAACAAAATGGGGACTACTTTCATTAGAGTGGTGTCACGTAAATACTGAATAGGGCTGTCACAATCGAGCTAATTGCTAATGTGCCGTAGTTTTGTAATTTGAATAAATTCAAATCCCGTGAGTGTGCCGCTGTCACCGGCTCCGTAATACTCAACACAAATGTCACAATTTTATGAACTATTTTAACACTTAGTAGATTCGATTAATAAATCAGAGCTGAAAGAATCCATCGATTTATTTATCAATTACTAAATGAATCGTCAACTGTTTGGTAGGGATGTGAATCTTTGGGTGGCTCACGATTCGATTCAAAATCGATTCTCGGTTCAACTGATTCGATTCATCCGGTTCTCGATTCAAAAATTGATACAACGCATATTGTGTTGAGGCAAATTATGGCATCAAAACAATACAGTTTGTATAAGATAGTGTGATAATGTGATCACACAAAGGCAAACTTAAGACAAAAGTTAACATTTATTCATTCAAAACAAATAACTTGCATAAATAAAAGCTTAGGCTAGCTGCCTTTTTTCATCCCAGAAGTTACAAAAATAAACTGTACACAAAAAACACAAACTGGTGTTTTGTGTGGTTTTTCAAAAAAGAAACTTTGGAAAAAAAAAAATTTAAAAAACGATTTTTGAAGTTTATCAATTATTATGACTCGATTCCTGAACTTCAAAAATCAATTTTTGAAAAAAAAAGATATATATATATATTTTTTAAAGTTTCTATTTTGAAAAAAAACCACCCCTTTGTGTTATTTGTGTACAGTTTATTGTTGTAACTTCTGGGAGAAAAAGGCAGCTATCTTAAGAATCGTTTGAATCGTTTGAATCGTTTGAATCGTTTGAATCGTATGAATCGAATCGGTTGAATCGAGAATCGATTTTGAATCGAATCGTGACCCTAAGAATCGGAATCGAATCGTGAGCCACCCAAAGATTCACATCCCTAAAAACAAGATTTCTGATTGTTTGAGATTCTTAAATGTGAATATTTACTTTCTTCTAAAGGAAGTCCACAAAGAAATGGACGTGCACAGTCGCACCCGGCCAATGCATCTGATTCCGATTCTTTTACCGATTCTTCTTCATGTATTTTTCATGAGGCCCTTGACTTTGCAGGCCTCAACACGCACTGTCTGTTTCTCCTCTGTCTCTACATATGGATGCAAGGATGACACCGTTCATCACCGTGTCCCACTTCCCCTGTTCCTCAGGAAAAGATGTTGAGTGCTTTTGTGTGTAGCAGACTTTGCTGTGTGTGTGTGTGTGTGTGTGTGTGTGAATACTTAATCCCATCCAGGACTCTCATGTCAGATCATACAACTTTTGTTTTTGAGGTTTTTTGTCTCGTCACCGGTGAGCACAGCACAGCACAGCACAGCCCGTGCATATCTATTCTCGTCGTCTTGTCTGTGTGTGTGTGTTGTGTCTGTGTGTGTGTGTGTTGTGTGTATATTAAGATTAAGTAGAGTTAGGCAGAGGGAGTGCGTAGCGTTGTCTCTAGAGCGCTGATGATGATAATTACTGTAGAGAGAGTGTCTCGGGAGACTGGGAAGCCAGCTGCCTGACTGCCTTGCTGCTTCAGTGCCATCTACCACTCAAATGCTTTTTTTTTTTTTTTTTTTTTTCCCCCGCCGCCAAGTCAGACATGCAGCATTGGATTAGTCCTCCTCCTGTCATGACTGCAGCAGAGTCATGGGTTCACTATTCCATAGATTTAAGCAGACACCGGAGCGACTGAAATCACAACCGTGGTCGTGATTGCATGAAAGTCGTGCTCGCTGCAGGAGGGAGACTCAGCAGGGATATCAGTCCAAAGGTGGCAATTTGATCCCTGTGATCATTATTATCGGTATTATTCTGTCTGTAAGAGTTGCATAATT
The DNA here is from genome assembly GCF_963457635.1 of Microchirus variegatus. NCBI lineage: Eukaryota > Metazoa > Chordata > Actinopteri > Pleuronectiformes > Soleidae > Microchirus > Microchirus variegatus. The sequence goes on from NC_139822.1 coordinate 17,806,241, forward strand.
AATGAGAAACTGGGTATGGAAGTCTTTTTGAAACACTGGAAGAAGAATGTTCAGTGTTATCCTGCCTCTGCGTTCCTTGATCATTGTGTTTCTGTTGATTTTGTTTGATTTTTTTTTCTTACTTTTGCCCCCAGCTCACAAGTGCATCAGGGCAAATGGATCATATCCTGAATTTCAAAAATTCGTAAAAATTATTCCTCAACAAATATTTTCAACAGATCCTTGTTCAGGGCGATGCCGACTATTATGATGGTAAATTTCAAGTCATTCCGAGATACTTTTAGTTTTTTTGAAGAAAGTCAGCTCACTGTCAAAGTGCATCAGGGCAAATGGATCATTTCCTGAATTTCAAAAATTCGTAAAAATTATTCCTTAAGAGGTTTGCAAATATTTTCAACAGATCCTTGTTCAGGGTGATGCTGACTATTATTTTGCAGAATTTCAAGTCATTCCGAGATACTTTTTGTTTTTGAGAAGAAAGTCAGTTCACTGTCAAAGTGCATCAGGGCAAATGGATCATTTCTTGAATTTCAAAAATTCATTAAAATTATTCCTTAAGAGATTTGCAAATATTTTCAATGTATCCTTGTTCAGGGCGATGCCGGCTATTATGATGGTAAATTTCAAGTCATTCCGAGATACTTTTTGTTTTTGAGAAGAAAGTCAGCTCACTGTCAAAGTGCATCAGGGTAGATGGATAATTTCCTGAATTTCAAAAATTCATTAAAATTATTCCTTAAGAGGTTTGCAAATATTTTCAATGTATCCTTGTTTAGGGCGATGCCGACTATTATGATGGTAAATTTCAAGTCATTCTGAGATACTTTTTGTTTTTGAGAAGAAAGTCAGCTCACTGTCAAAGTGCATCAGGGCAAATGGATCAAAAATGCGAGGGTAAAATAAATATACATTAAGTTTGCGAAACTGTAAGTCTTAACCATTTAAAAGAACATCTACAACCGTACTAAAGTGTGCACAAAGTGAGGTATACTATAGTATAGTTTGTGAAGTGACTGAATTTCGCTGCTATCTTTGATCCAGACTTTCTCTGGGTCTGGTACGAACTAAAAAAAAAAAAGTGCCCCAGGTTCTTTCCCACTCCCCGGAGTTTTGCCGACGGTAACCGTCAGTGCCGGCAGGGACACCTCCAGCTTCACTCGAGTTCTGCAATTAGCATTAGCTGTTATTTTAGGATGTTTGTAAAACTCTATCTGCTCTACCATTTCTGTCTGATATTGTATTTCGGAGGTGGCTGATATTTAGCTAGAAATCAGTTCAGCCGATAATTAATCCCAAACTTTCTGGCATCCGTCTGTTTGAGCTATCTATCTATCTATCTATCTATCTATCTATCTATCTATCTATCTATCTATCTATCTATCTATCTATCTATCTATCTATCTATCTATCTATCTATCTATCTATCTATCTATCTATCTATCAAAAAAGGTATCCAGGTTATCAAATAACTTGGCCCATAAAATGGTTAAAATGTTGATCAGTATTTCTGCAAATCTGGAAATGATGATGTTCTCAAATGTCTTGTTTTGTCCTCAAACCAAAATGATTCAGTTTTCATGATTTCTTTATTAGAAACCAGAAAATCTTCACATTTAAGAAGCTGGAAAAATCAGAAAACTTCTCAAACCGATTAACTGATAGTCAAAATAGTTGATAGTTAATTTAGTAGTCGATTTATTATCAAAGACAGAAGAGCTGGTCGGGCAGAATCAAACATTTGATGGCATTTGGGGGAAAAAATGGAAAGACTGCACACATTTCTGGAGCTGCATTCAGATTCACTGGTGCATGGGGCACGACAAGGCCACTCCATTCCATTTTTTTTGAGTCTTCACCCAGTCACTCCATCATTCATGAGGGGGAATGAATAGGAACAGAAGGGTGGAGGGGATAAAAGGGAGTGTATTTGCTCGGCGTCTCTGTAGCGTTATGTGTTGGCGGGATTAGACAGTAGTAACCCCCATCCACCCTTAATGGCTATTAGTAGTTAATTAGCTCGACAGTGTCGGTGTAATACAGATCAGCCAAGTCAAACCTTTTTAATTCTCCAACCGAGCGGAGCTGAAAAATGTGCTTCCACTCAAAACAAAAGCCGCAGATGCCAACGGAGTTCGTGCCAACGGCAGCCATCGCTGCGCCACACAACATTCTATTCGCATTCCTGCTGCACTCCAGCTCTCATGACAGCGTGACAGGAGGCTTCGATATGGGAAAGAAATGTATTGTTTTCCACGAAAACAGAAACCTGCCGAGCTCACGCTGGCCCCTTTTGGTTGAGTTCAAAACGCATCTCTAGGACTTGAACTGACGATGTCCCCAAATGTCTCGTCTCATTAATCAGTTTTAATTATGTGTTTGTTCAATGGAGCAGAAAGAAACATGGAAATATTTTCACGTTTAAAAAGCTGAGAAATCAATTAGCTTGTTGCAATTATTAAAAAAAAATACACTCAAGCCAAAGTGCATCAGGGCAAATGGATCATTTCTTGAATTTCAAAAATTCATTAAAATTATTCCTAAAGAGATTTGCAAATATTTTCGTGGTATCCTTGTTCAGGGTGATGTTGACTATTATTATGCAGAATTTCAAGTAATTCCAAGATACTTTTTTTTTTTTTTTTTGAAGAAAGTCAGCTCACTGTCAAAGTGCATCAGGGCAAATGGATAATTTCCTGAATTTCAAAAATTCATTAAAATTATTCCTTAAGAGATTTGCAAATATTTTCAATGTATCCTTGTTTAGGGCGATGCCGACTATTATGATGGTAATTTTCGAGTCATTCTGAGATACTTTTTGTTTTTGAGAAGAAAGTCAGCTCACTGTCAAAGTGCATCAGGGCAAATGGATCATTTCCTAAATTTCAAAAATTCATAACCCTGAGCAAGGGACACACATCCAGTGTAGTCCTTGTAACGGTCCCAAGACTGGACAAGGCGAGGGTTGCGTCTAGCGTAAAAAAAAATACACTGCAATAAATAGCTTATATTGGGGTGGGAATCACAGGGAACTTCACAATATGATATGATACATGGTCCGCGATACCAGTAATTTCGCAATACAGTTAATATGCAATAAATATCTTATAACATTAGTGGTGGGAATCACAGGGAACCTCACGATTTGATAGCCACGATACCAACAATGTCACCATGGAACAATTCTCTGATACGTTGCAAGACAGTCGTACAGCAACACATCACATGTCCTAACTGAAGAAAACTAACTGTTTTCTTTCTCTGATATCTGATCCAGTGAACTAGGGTAAAGATAAAGTTAAATATTGCGACGTTTCGCATAGCAAATAGATCAATCCGTGTCCGTCTACCTTTTAGAGCAGATTTCCAACTGTCCAAAACCTTTTTTCTACCAGTCTTTTTATTCTATTCCCACATGTCCGTTTTAGCAGACCCTACACAAACGGCCTTAACAAGCTGCAGAGCGGGTTTTCTCCGTGTTGTGGACTCATTTGACTGCTGTCAGGTTCCTGCAGGGCCTCCACCTCCTCCTCCTCTGTAAACATTTACTTCCCTTGCCATTCAAACTGCTCCCCCTGGGGAGGATCAGCGTTGCTGGCTGCCGGGGTCTCCATCTGTCAGTCCTCTTTTTTTTTTTGGTCTAAATCTGACTTAAGAAAATGTCAGATAAAAGATCACGCCGACACGCAATCACAAAACGCTTCTCCCCGTTCACAGAAAGACGCCAAAAACCAAAATTTGGACTGGGATCAGATGGTGGCCAAGCATTTAAAACGGTTGATGATTCAATCAATAGTCGATTAATCACTGCAGCCCTTGTTATTTCTGGGTTAAACGTGGAGAAACATTTCACAAACGGCAAAAGTGAAATGCGTGATCACTGCAGCAGTGTCGTCGTGAAAGCGTCACTGTGCTTTTGTAACATTTTATCATTAAATTCCTATCGTGAAATGTGTTATTATGGCACAACTTTGGCGGGAGAACATTATAAGGTAACGTACTGTATACTGTTATTGTTTTTATTACCCCCAGCCTGCCCTAATCTGAATATCACACACGTGTGAATTGCTTTGCACACAAAAAAGTGCGACTGAACTGACACATTTCGGAGCTTTGTTCGGGGGCGTTTATGGTAATGCGGCGGAGGAAAGTGCCTCGTGTAAACAACAACAACAACAACAAACTATTGCTGTGTTGCCCAGTGTTGTTGCTCTGCTCGCTGAAAGCTTCTTTAGTCCAAATGTCTGAGCTTGTTGTTTATTTTTTGCAGTTAACGGTCAGGCAGACATGACATTTGGTCATTTTGTTGTCATTTTGGTTTAAAAAAAACACATTAACATAAAGTCGGTAGTTGAATTTTAAGGCTTTTATTGTCAT